>NC_081291.1:32725000-33067500 GCF_030435805.1 Mustela lutreola
AGGGTTATTTGTGTTTACCAATGGATCATTAGTAAGCCAATAATCTTTAACCATGCAGACTGTCTATCTCCATTAACCACTGCATCTGATTATTTTCAGGCATACTTCTAAATCGCATAAATCAGATTTTTCCCATGTAGCACCTTGTTTTGCCTGCTTTTATAATTCATTTCTACAAATCAAATCAGGGCATTACAAAGCTGGCCACAGACCATTACATAACTGTGTTTACTTGCATTTTCTACAAAGGTGACTAGACTGTTTTAGGCAATCATTTTGAACAGGTGCAGTCTTTTCTAGGGAGGCATTCTGATAATCCTATTACCTTATGTTCAAAAAAAAAAAAAAACAAACAAACCACCCTGCCAGTGTTCAAACCTAATCATCCCAGCTTTGTAAGCAATTTTAGACTTCCCAACAAGATCCCAGAATATTGGATTAAAACTCACTGTGTTTACCAATAAAGAGTGAAAGATTCTTTTCATCGTCTCTATATTGAATAAATTGGCCTATAAAATGAGCATCATTTTCATGCTGCAAACTTAATATTCAGGGCATGATGCAAATAGATAAGTAGAGGCCAAGGAACATAAAGAAGAGCAACAGAGCATGAAAGTCTACAAGAGGACAAGCTAATTAGTGCCGTATCTTCAATAATGTTAGCTGCGGGCTTATACATGAATTGAATAGCTCTCCAAATAAGAGGGCTGGGAGTTACAGATGACCGCAGTCACTTAGACAAGCCATTAAGGATGACCCATACGAAACACTGCCTTGAAATCTGATCGCTTAGGGAAGTCAGAGGAAGAACTCGCTTTGGTTGGACCCTGAAGCTTTGACTGTTGAATTAAAACAGAAACAAGAACACAGGATCATCATGAGAGAGACCTTAAGAAGGATGAGGCTACTCTTCTAGGGAATGATGCAAGACGTGTCTTGCATTTCTGTGAAGGGGAGTAAGGCAGGGGTGGGGAGGAACGCCATGTGGGACAATGATGCCAGCTCAGAGCATTTAAGAAAAAATTCACATTTCTAGAGGAATTTTCCATTAGTCATGGCAAGATGGAGAATCCCCGACTCCTCCCCACGTTAACACAGCCGTCCGGAGCTTCTCTGAGGCTCCGGGGACTCAGGATGCAGGCTCTGAAAGAACCAAATCTGGAACCTTCCAACTTGGAACCTACTTTTCTATTGATTCTTAAAAGCCCTGGTAATTCTCGGCTGCACTGGAGAACCACAATTTCAGTGAAAGCACAAAGAGGCCAAGCAACGGAGAGGAAGAGCAGTATGAAAGACAGAATATACAAAACCGCACCTTATTATTGTTAAGCAAGCACCTTCAACCAGGCTGAGAGGATGGGCGAGTGAGGCAGGAAGAGATCAGCCTCCAGGCTGCTTCGGTTCACACATCAGTTGTTTATAGGTAAACAGAAGCTTCTGAAAAGTTCCTGGCTAAATACAATAGGGAAATTCTCTCACCCAGCTCCTGTCTAGATTACCAAATGTTTAGAATTAGTGGAGTGTGACTGTAATTGCTTTCTTGGGAACTTACCACCCCCTTCTTTCCCCGTCCGAGAGACACATCACATTCATCCAAAGAAAATATTTCTCTTGAGGGCCTCTTAGATTTAAGACCTCTGAACTAAGCACTCGGCATTCATTATGGCATTAAATCCTCACAAGAGCTCTATGAAGTAGGCTTGGGAAGGTTAAACAGATCACCCAAGGTCACGTAGCTAGAAAATGCGAGAGCGCTCCTCCTTCTGTCCCCCACCTCTGTTGTGCAGAAGCAAAGGGGGCAGAGACCTAGTCACTAATCCTTCATAGTGGCAGTCCATGCTGTAAGCATCTCGATCCTGACCCAGTTCCTGCCAGGTGAGCAGAGTCAAGTTTACAGCAGTCTGAGTTCGTGGTTATTGAAGTGGTAGAGGGGACTAAAACACGCCATCAGCGAAGGCATCCTGAAGGGCCACTCTGGGCCAGAGGGCTGACACCTACAAGCACTACTACTTGGAATTCATCCTCAACAACCATCCTGCTGGAGGCATTCCGCAAGGCACCAAGGGCTGAATCCACAGGCCCCAGGTCTCCCAGCTAGCAAGCGCGCTCACATAAGGAGTGTCCCCTTCCCCGTCGGCCCCAAGCTCCCCTCTGCAAAACCGGAACTGTGCAGAGAAACACAGCCGACACCACGTGGCGGAGGGAAGAGGGAAGCAGTCGTAGCAGAGAAGCATCGCTCACCTGACTCCAGGCGCCAGCCTTCCATTTGGGGCATCGTCCTCCTCTGCACTTTCTGAGCCCATTTGGCTTAGCAAGGTGTTTACAGTAATCACTTTCTAAATGGCTTCCATCCTTTGCCATGCAGTAAACATTTCGTTGCTTATGCCCTCGACCACAAGAGACAGAACACTGAAATATAAAGCAATGGCAAGGTTGTTGTTGTGGTTTTTTGTTTTTGTTTTTTAAATCACATGGAGTTTGATAAAAACCTGAGTAGTGAGATGTTAAGATCATATCTAACACGAGTCATCATCCCCCCTTTTCTAGAGCCATTTTAGGTAATATCTCAAGGTTCCGCATGGCAAGAAGGTGGCCTTAGGGGGAAAAATGTCTGTAGCCTTACAGCAGCAATCCTGCATAGCATTTTGGGTCACCCAAGAGTGTGGGCAAATCCTGACCCTTCGGGCAAAAAATAAAGCCAATGAACCAGAAATTACCACGAAATTCTGATTTTAAGTCCCACTATGAATTTGTAAGGATTCCTGTTGCACATCTCACTTTACGCAATCTCTGATCAAGATATTTCTTCAACAAAATGCCTTGTGATACACTGATTTGGATAAAGGTACATTTCCAAAATACAACTGTGTCCAATTTCCTAATTAAATGATTTAAAGGAACTCTTTGACCATTTTTCAGAGGATAAACTCTCATTTTCCCAGTCGGTTGGGGAAGGAGGTGAAAAAGCCACGCTAGAAACTGAAAGGTAAGCGTGCAGGTAAGTCTGTGCCAATTTGGGGAGGGAGGCATTACCTTTCAACTTTGATCTGCAAGTTCACTGAACTGTTTTAAATGTGACCTTGTCTGACCACATCTAAGAAACTTGACTTTGATTTCAGATTAGGTTTCTCAAAAAGGTTTAGGAATCAAAGTGCCCATGGAGTCAGGACAAAAATTTGATATGACAGCTTCTTGCGGAACAGGCAAGAGGCTGGCCCCAGTGAGTGCACTGAGACATTCTACGTCCATTTGCCTCATTAGCGATTACAGAAGTCATTACCACTTGGATCATACGCCTGCTGGCTCAGGTTTTCAAGACACATTATTTCCCAATATAACGTTCTTGACTTTTAGAGGGAAATGAGTTTAAGAATGAAGAACAAAATGTGAAAATGCAATGAAAACAGATTTCAAGTGTCATTTCCTTCTATTCAATATTTCTCATTTCCCTCACTAACTCTGTGATTTTGTTAACGAAAATTACCGAAGTGCCCTTTTGTACCTCATAGATAAATAGCGCCCTGTAAAACACGGAGCCGAATATTAATCCAACTGCTATTACCAAGCATGTTCAAAGTTCTATCATTCATAAATGTGCCAGACATCTTACTCTAATAAGCACAAATCATTACAAACATTTCAATAGCAGCTAGTAGATGATTTTGCAATATGTATATTAATAGGTTTGGCTGTGACTGTTTTACTTCAGGAAATGGAAACATTGCTGGCTGCCTTTGAGCTCTGTCTTATGAGAGTATTACGATTTGGAGTTGTCATTCTGAAATTTTTTTTTTTTTTAAAGAGTTATTTACTTATTTATTTGTGAGAGGGAAGTGGGGGGAAGGGCAGCAGAGGGAAAGGGAGAGAAAGTCTTAAGCAGATTCTATGCTGAGCGTGGAGCCTGATGTGAGGCTCGATCTCACAATCCAGAGATCAAGACCTGAGATGAAACGGAGAGTCGGACGCTCAACTGACTGTGCCACCCAGGGGCCCCTGGAAATCTTAATAGACTACACAGTGTAGAAGGAAGGAGATCAATTTAAATATTCATACCAGAACAAAAATAACCATCTTTCAACCTACAGCACTTTCATGTCTATAAAGCCTTGGGACCTAATTCTGGAAGGTTTTTAGAATGAAGCTCCTAGGGGCACCTTGGTTAAGCGTCCATCTTCCATTTCAGTCATGATCACAGAGTCTTGGGATCGAGCCCCCCATCGGGCTCCCTGCTCAGTAGGGAGTCAGCTTCTCCTTCTCTATCTGCCCCTCCCCAGTGCTTTGTGCTCTCTCTCTCTCAAATTTATAGATAAAATCTTTTTAAAAAAATAGAATGAAGCTCCTTGAAATACTCCTACAAACCAGTGGTCTAATGACTTGCATACAGAAAAATCTCTACTGTTAATGGACTAATTTTAATATTTAGAAACTTAACCTTGACAGATAACAAATTTAATTTGAATAATTTCAAATTAAATTTGAACTTGGGATGAATTCCTTTGTTCACTCAATAAACACATGAGTGCCTACTAAGTTTAAAGATCTATGTGAAGGGCTGGCAACACAGTGATAGGCAAAGCTGACCGTGCCCCACCCTCATGGAGCTTCCAGGCCAGTGACGGGGACCAACACTGACCGTGTGTTGACAAAAATAAACGCCCGCTTGGCAACGGAGAGGAGTGCTCTGGGGGAAGCCAGCTGCAGTGGTTGCAGGAGGGCTCCCGAGGCTTCCCCCAGGGCCAGACCACACAGAACTCACAGGTCATAATCGTATACTTGGATTTGGAATATCACTACTGAGTTTTAAATCTGGGCAAATATGGTCTGATATTTGCTGCAAAAATTCTACCCTGACTGCTGAGTGGACATTGGATGGGAATACAGCAAGAATGGAGACAATATGACAGTAGGAAGCTACTGCACAGGTCCAGGCAAGAGGAGATGGTGATTCTTTTTTTTTCCTAGAGGAAAAGAGAAGGGGGAGGGACAGACAGTGAGGGAGAGAGAGAATTTTAAGCAGGGTCCAGGCTCAGTGCAGAACCTAACCTAGGGCTTGATCTCACAACCCTGAGACCATGATCTGAGCCAATACAAGAGTCAGACACTTAATCGGCCGAGCCATCCAGGCACCCTGGCGATGGTGATTCTGAAGAGGATGCAGAGGGTTGGGGTGGGGGAAGTTGGTGGATTTAAGACATACTTCTTTTGAGGGAGAAATAGTGCATCAGCTGCGGGATACAGAGGAGGAGGAAGACTCAGGAAGAACTCCCAGGTTTGCAGTGTGGCTAACTGGATAGTGATGACAGGTACAGGGAAACAGCCCTGGGAGTCAAGGATGTCTTTATTTGTGGGAAACAGACAGAACTCAAAAGACCTGGGTGCGTGGGTTCAAACAGGGGCTTCAGGAGGGTGAAGAAACAGGCCTACCTGAAAACACAGGAACATGGGTGAACTTACAGCAAATCCGCCCATAGGGATAATCAGTTCAATATATAAGCAGTACAAACAAGCTATCCATTAATAGGAAGGGGGAGAAAGAGAGTGGATGGAAACAGCCATTCAGTAATCATAGCATCAGAGGGACAGTCTAAAAGGAGAGGCAGAACTAGAAAAGGCACACTCTAGCATTCTCACGTTCATCCATGGGCCAGGAACTGCTCTAAGACCTGCACTGTCTCATTTAATCATCCCAATCACCATAGAGAGAGGTACGAGGATCAGAGACAACTCTGTTTCCGAACTGGCGTAACCACAGTGCTTTCTACATGCCTCTCCTCCCGTGATTCCAGCCCAAGCAGACAGATGTCTGTTGAGAACAATAACAGCACAAGGAAAACAGTGAAATGATCACCATCATCACTGATAATAATTCATCTGAAGGGCACTACTGGTGCAACCGACATCTATTTCTCATGAAATGAAATGGACGAAGTAGTTTCCAAATCCATTATCTCAGGGCGCTTGGGCGGCTCAGTCTGTTGAGAATCTGACTCTTGGTTTCAACTTAGGTCATGATCTCAGGGTCCTGGGATCAAATCCCATGTAGGGCTGTGCACTCAGTGCACAGTCTGCTTAAAGATGCTCTCTCTGCCCCTCCTCTCTCTCTCAATAAAATCTTAAAAAAAAATTCTGATGCCTTAAAATCTGGTTAACATATAGATTCGCTGCCTTCTACCTATTCCTATGTGCCTTTTTCTTATTTGGGGATTTGAATGGAACCAACTTGGAAAAAAAGAATGCAATACTTCAGCATGACTCACCACCCATATAATTTGCCTGAAATTAAGATCTAAAAGTGATAAGGAAATTCTCAAGGTAACTAATCATGAAAACCACTTTTCATTTCATGCTTTCTAACTCACCAATGAAGAGAAGCAGCTGCTTGTAGAAATTTTCATATCTAACAGGTTCATTAGTGAGTCTTTTAGGATTTCCTAAAGAAGTTGTCATTTTGATAATCAAATAAACACAGGTTGCAGCTCTTATATGCTGAGGGAAATTTTCATCTGATCATTTCCAGCCTTTTCCAGTCCCTAAGATACGACAGTTAAATTCGGCACATCACCTCGCGGGGGCGATTTATTGGCTCCCTCTCTGAGGGTTCTTGGTCGGTGCTATGTGTAAGTCCTCAGATGTCAAGTCTTGCCTGGAAAGCAGGCTGCAGCAAGGATGCGAGGCTGGCAGCCAAGGTCCAGGACAGCCTTTGCCAATGCCAGGGATGAATGAAGTAAGTATGCAGGAGAATCATAGGATCAGGAGAGGCGAAACCAGCCGGCACACACTCTCCCTCCCAAGCCAGGATGAGAGCACAAGGACGTAGCCTGGGGGATCAGAGCGCCCAATGTGGCTCCGTGTGGCGGCTGGAAAACCATGTGGACTTGCCACGGAGGAAAAAGACAGGGGCTGCCACTCACCCGTGTTTATGTACTGCCCTCCACGCTAGAGGCAGCCAGGAGATAATTATGGAAGTGAAAGTACGCGTGAAATCTGTAGCAGTCATAGAAGTGTGCTGCGTGTGAATGCTGAACTGATTTGGCACAAGTTATTTAGATTCAAAAAGGCCACCCTCGGACCACTCTTTCGGCTGGGACAGAACTACTGGAAATCACACCAGCTACCTTCTATTGAACCCTTACTAAGAATGACAAACTACTGGCTTCTGTCATTTCATCCCAACAGCAACCTTATAACTTAGAAACTATAGGGTTCCTTTTTCCAGATCAGGAAAGCCAAAGAGGTGAGATTACTTGCTCAGGGTTACAAAGCCAGGAGGCAGCAGAGTTAGGCTCGGGCTCCAGGACCACTACCTTCTTCCTTAAACGACACAGAAGAAAGGGCTTGGTTAAGAAAACAAGCTGTCCACCTCAGCAGACCCAAGGCAACAACAAAAAGCAAGGACCTCAAAAACATGTCTCTCAAGACTATTCTAGAAGCCTCTGCTTCCTCAGTCCCTCAGGAAGACCGTACCTGTACAACGTCAGTGTTTCTGACCTCACTACTTTCTTCACAGCATCTTTAACACCCAGGGAAGAAAGATGATTAGAGTGTAAATATACAATCACATAAATAAAGGGCCAGATCTTCCCTTGGCTGTGGCCACACCCTCATTTTTCCTGGCCATTTTTCAGCGTTTCTTTACCCTATCGGGCTTGTCTAGTGCCACACGGCGAGTGACGGCTTCTGTTCCCTGGTAAATGGCTCTTTGCATGGACATGAATGGAAGGCCGCGGACTGTCGATGTGGGCCTGCCAATTCACCGAGGACTCATCTCTCAAATGTCTGAGCTGTAAGACATCTCAAAGATGGTTTAGTCCTTCTATTTATCTTCTAAATTCAACACTAGAGAAAAGGAGACACGGCGTGTCACAGTCACACAACAAGGAAGGAGTAAAGGCTGGCTTAGGATGCAGAGAATAGGATCCCCCTGGGGACTTGTGGACAAATACTGGTGTTCTTCACGTGGCTCAGGAACCATGGCTGTGGTGGACATGCATAAGTGGTGGCCAAGCTCCCTGCCTGTCTCCATCTTGCTCTAAAACGCAGCATTGCCGAGTCACAGGTTTTGGAGTTTGGCACACCCAGGCTGACATGCCGTCTGCCATTTTATTCTGGGGCCACCTGGGGCAAATTAACCTCTCTCAACTCAGATTTGTAGTCTGTAAAATGGGGGCCCCAGCACTGCCTACACCCAACAGAGTCACGTCACGGGGAAGTGGGACACTGCATAGAGCCAGAGCTCTTGGTGTTCTGGGCAAACAGTGTAAAAACCAATACCCATTCACAAACACCACTACTACCATTTTCTATTCAGCAGAGTCTTTTAGAATATCTCCCAACTCATAGGTAGAAAGGTGAGTAACTTTTTTTTTTTTTTTTTTAAATCTATGTTAACTAATGGAGTCCCTGAGATTAGCATTCTCCCACGGGCGTTTGCTGAATGAAGAAGGGAACTTGGGTCAAATCTCACTCGTGAGCAGGTGAAGAGCTTTTCTTTCCAAAGGCCACCAAGCAATCCACAGAGCAGACATAAATGTGGAAGCCTCCTCCTCTTCTGTAATACCCTTTCCACGCTTTCCAACTATTACTTATTAATATGGTCTCCCTGGCCACAGAAGACAGGAAGACAGTAAGAAAAAGAAAGACCCCACATCTGAATGCCACGGCTTTTTTTTTTTTTTTATTCCACCATTTCCTGCTCATACATATTATCTCAAGAGCTACTTATGTTTCTCATTTGCTTCTTGTGAGGTTATCCCTTTAATGTCCCGAAACACAACCTCCATACCGGTGACCACTATCACCGAACGGCCATGCCCTCTCTTCCTTGCTCTGCTCAGCTCTGCCTTGGCAGTGGTCACAGTCCTTTGTGACCTGCTGGGTGTGAGCACAGTGAGGGCTTCTCACAACACAAGAATGGCTCCGGATGGGGGTATTGGGGAACCAGAATGACTGGGGCGGGAGAGAGAGTTCTGCCAGGAAACAAGGGCTGTGACTTCAGGGCGTAAAGCCAATGTTGACAGGTCTGCCTGATGGCTGTTTATGTCCAGGACCACCATGGCACTTATTACCATGAAAAGGAGCTGAGAAAGCAGGAGATTGGCAGGGAACACCAGGGAAGAAAGCAGATGCGGGAGTCACGGTCATCCCAGCCGGATGGGGCATGAGTCCACGCTTCCATCTCTGTCGTCCCCAAGACCGACAGCCTTTGCAGTATGACAAAGGTCTAAGACTGTGGGAGAAAAGGCACTCAGACTCACATGTCAGAACTTGGAGCACGTCTGGAGGCTGCTGTCAATACGACAGCCAAGTAGGTGGTCCTGTAATACGCCTTGCACAGGGGATGCTGGGGCCACGCCAACACGGGGACGCAGTAGGAAGGGCTCGTGCCCTCCACCTCTCATCCCCCCCAAGAACGATGAGGCACAGGGCTCTCCAGCTGCCCCCTCCCCATCTCATAATGAAACAACTTCAAATGAGAGGAGGGGATGTGATATTCATATTAAATAGAACAGCCTATGAAATGAGCTACACGAATTGGGAAACCCAAATGGAGGTTCTTTTTGTTCTTTTGTTCTGAGAGAATGTTAAATACTGTGATGTTTCTCCCCATCAAGACAAAAAACGAAAACCGAGACAATCTGCAAAAGCAACACCTGGTGAATTTTATCATGGCCACCGCCAGTGGTGCCCCCAGGAACCTGAGGCCTAGTACATTCCCTGGCCCTGGGGTCCCTAACAGGCCCTCTCATTCCCCATTTCCAAGCACACTGCCTATTCCGATTCTTTGTAAACTGTCTTCAGCAGAATAATGAGATTGGCATCTTTCAGGAGAGAGGTGAAAATGGTACAAGCCTACTCTGTGCTTGCTTGCCACGGGATTGTTCATGAAGGTGGTCTGGAAGACAGGGGGATAGTGGGTAAGATATTTGTGCCAGGATCCTTACTCTCAGCTGTTGCAAAGGTGAGTGACTAAGTGCCCGAGTAATTGGTGGGAAAGTTATGGCTGAGGGATGGGTGACCAGAACTTCTTGGCACTCTGAAGGAAGACCATGACTGAGGCTGCCTGGAGATGTCATTGTGCTAGAAGATGGCAATGTTCAGGGACACCCACTCATGACTTACGCTAATGTCACCGATGGTCAGGAACAGACCTGGGAAGCTGAAGTCACCTTTGGGAATGCTTTCATTGAAAAGCAAGCCATGCAGGTTCTCTCTGGACTTTCATCTACCCAACCTGTGTCTAGCCCTTAAGCCCCTTCCTCTTCCCAAAGAACTGGTCTATCTTTCAGTCATTGAAAAGACACCAGGGCAAAGTTCATGTAATTGTCTCTTCCAGTCTGGCTTTCTCTAATTAGCTGGACCTTCCTCCATTGGCTTGGTGTGAAAGGAACATCTTTACATGCCAACATGTCAGACATTCTTACACTGAAAAAGTCCAACTTTTTTGGGAGGAAGTAGTTTATGTAGTTAGTTTGCTTTTGGGTAGATGTGAATACTACTGAATAGCTGAGATGTGCATACATATCTGAGTCTGTATCCAGAGAAACAGATCTCAGCAGGAGGGAAAAAGCTTATCTTAACCATTATTAAATTACATGCTTATCCTCCAACTTTACATTGTTCTATTGGGAATTCAGATAAGACCAATTCACTGGCCACAGGCACTATTCATTCTTGTGGCTTTTCTTGTCTTCCCCTCCTGCTCACCAATTCGTTAAAGAAACAGCTCAAAATGCCACTGTGAAAGGATGAGACAAAAAGTCAAACCAGCTAAAATGGAAATGGCTGGAACATGAAACACTTGGCATTCGAAGGGGCTAAAATTAAGTTGATGGTTATGGGTGAATTTAAATTATTCCTACACTATTTGGAGATCTACTCAAGGAAACCCAAGGTTTGGGACAGAAGGAGGTGGTTGTTATGAATTTGGTTTTGGAATCATTCAGACTGGGTTTGACCAGTACTATCTCTTCTCTTGTGATTCTAAGCTGCAAAACCAGTATCAAGCCTGAGATTTTGTAATTATAGAGTGAATTTGACAGAAATAAATCATTGCCACCACCCTATACACTCTATACAAACTAGCCACCACAAGCCTCTCTATTAAGTGGGGTAATTGGGTTACCCAAGTGTTAGGATCAGGTTGTGTTGAGAAAGACCTATTTTTCTTAGTCCAGCAGACTTCTCCTTAAAAATCTACCAATTCTCATCATACCAGGATGTTGTATCATTGTATCACGGGACGGGGGAAGCCAGGTCCTTTCAGGAGCACTGGTTGAGGAATTCCGGGTGACCAAGCCTAATTTCTGAGTTCCTTTGAAAACTATTTAAAACCAAGTGAATTGTTAAAATTGTTCTGTTTAAAAATACAAACATTCAGCTACCTCAGACTTTGATAAGTAAAATAAACAAAACCGGAAACCTGGCTGAAAACCCTTAGAAAACACTCAGATACGAAGGACTCAACTTCAGTGGTTTAAAAAGCAGAGGAGAGTAAACTGATTTCCACTTGGTCAAGAGCTTGTTTCGTTCATGTGTCCCAAATCAAAATCAGTATTTTTAGAATATTGGAAAGCCCTACAAGAGAGGGAGTAGGAAAGCAAGGAGCTTGGGAGTCAGGTCTGGCTTCAAGTATTACTGACCATATGATGCTGGGTAACTTACTTGCCTTCTGACAGCTCAGTTTTCCTACCTGCATAATGGACATAGTAAGGTCGATTTTGCAAATACTTTATGAGGACTAGTAATATTGCATATAAAGCATTAGGCCCAGGGCTTGGCTCGTCGAAATGTTCAGTAAATGGGGTCTTCGCTATTATTTCTCCAATTCCAAATTACATAATTATAATTAGGTTTATAATTCAGGTTATAATTAGGTAAAAGGCAAAAAGCAATTTCTAATTCTTAATGCTTTTTACCTAGTTAGTCCATTGCAAATTCAAGTTTCCAGTTAAGTCTGGAAGGTGCCACTCAACTTGCTTTTTGGAGAACCATCTCTTCTAAATTGGGCACCAGCATACTTATTCTAAAAACATTTTCTCTGGTCCTCCATAAAAAAAAAACTTTAGACACTGGGGGACAAATCCAATATTTCATTAGTACTTAGGTCCGACCACAAAACTTCTGAGGTTGATTACAGTGTCTTGGGGGCATTTTGCTTGCTTTTCCTCTACTGATGAGCTTCTCTGGACCAAAAGTTTTGGAGTCACCACTAGTGTTTATGGGGCCATCATTAGTGACCTTCTAGAAATAGAAGTATTGAGACTGAGATACATCATCTCAAATGTTCTCTGATTCCCCTTCTCAGAGTTGAGCCTGCTGTTCTGGGGGCAGATCTGGATGTGTCCTGTGGAGGCTGCAGTTGGTAAATATATAGCATTTGCCTCCTGCTGAAGCAAGAAAACATTTGCAAAGCAGAAAAGGAAAGGTAGGGAGAGGCAGAGCTTCAGAAACTTTCTTCCTCAGAAATCCATGTACTGAAAAGTCAATTTAATGTCACACATCTGGAGAAACTGATCACCTGTGTGTGACTTTCTCAAAAGGATTAAAAAAACCAGTGGGAAATAATTGACAGAATTGATGGTGAAAACTGATGATCTCTATATCATAACAGTTTATCTTCCCAGAAAGGAGAAAGGAACAATTTGATAACCTTAAAGACTTCTCTGACTTTAAAAAAAAAATGGGAATTTGATATCAAACACATTTGGGAAATACTGCAGACTGTACCCACCTAATACTCATTAGACTATGGAAAGAAAAGTTCTGGGGCAGGAAATCCATAGAACTAGAGGGAGGAGGTGATGTTCCCCTGTAGGGGATGTGGCTATGTTTGAAGACATTTTTGGTTATTACGACCAAGGAGATATACTATTGGCAATCCAGTGGGTAGAGGTTAAGGCTGCTGCTAAACATCTTCCAAGGCACAGACCATCTCCCCCAGTTAAGAATTACCTGATCTCATATGTCAACAGTGTTGAGACTGGGATATCCCGATTCATACCTTTTTATAACCCAAGAAATACTTGCTGTATCGCTGCCTTAGTCTCTAGTCAAAAACGCAATCTGCTACTTCCCTGATAAAATGCACACTAGGGATTCATCCTATTTTTAAAAAAAATATCTGAAGGAAAACTTAAATATTCAACTCTGACACCAATTCCTCGATCTAGCTGGACCATTACATACACGCATTCTATCATGGATGAGGGAAACATGGACTGCTTGAAACACAAGGCAAAAAGCAACAAATACATACGACTTATCAGGCTGTTACAATTTTAAAGCATGAACACGTTGGAGTAGCCCTTGTTTTCTAGAAGCGTCCATCCTCAATTGATGCCCTTCTTTCTAAAGTTGGTCACTCTTGCTGAACTTGCCATGCAGAATGTCTGTGGATTATACTGGACACATTTGTATACATCTGTAACAACCTCCCCATTCCCCCTCCAGAAAAAGGATGAGGGACACTGATTGTGGATTTGCAAATTCAGTCTGGTAAGGCAACTTTGAGATCTCATACTTTCAGCTCAGCCTTGAAAATCTTTGACTGACCTTGATGGCTTTCTGGAATCCCACATAATATTTAATGGGAAATTCAATTCTGCAGAGAGAACTGTTTTCTGATAGCTAAACAGCATCATTCCATGGGGCTTGTAACTGTGACCTCAACTTTGACTTTTGATTAGGAATCCTCCTTCTCCTCACCAGATGTCTCTTCAGGCCTTCTCAACCTTGGCACTATTTCAACATTTTGGGTGAGATACTTCTTTGCTATTAGGGGCTATGCCGTGCATAGTAAGATGCTAATTGACATCCCTGGCTTCCATCCATTAGAATTCAGTAGCAGTGCTAACCTATCTATGACACTTGTCCCAAGACACTGCCTAATATCCACTGGAGGGGGGGGGCGGGGTTAAAAATCGCTCCCAATTGAAAACCACTGAATTATCCTAAGGTTTTCAGAAAGTCCAACAAGCTCTTAAAATTGAATTGATTTTAACTGACTTGATAGAGGTGGGGCCGGAGAGCTTTGTTTGGTGGCTGGAAGTGGTAAAAGGCCTTCTGAACATCAGTCCAAGAAGATCAAGGTCTCAGACTAAAAGGATTGGGAAGTCCTGGTCTCTAGAGAACGGGACATGTACAACGTGCCCCTGAACCCCATACACAGCAATGAAGATCTCAAAGACAATGAACAAACATCCTTTCCTCACAGCACCTCCTCCCTGACATCATGTCCCTGACCCACCACCACTAAGGGGTTCCCGGATATTTCACAGCTGATGACGAGAGGGAAATCATGATTTCACCAACAGAGTTCAAACTGCAATGAAATACGTGAGTTGGTTGGTTGAAGGCTTTTTGTTAAGTGCAAGGAAAATAAACAACACATATTTTTTTGGGGGAAAAAAAGCTCTTAGTTTTCAAAGGAATCTGGGCTTTACTGGGGAGCAGTAGATTTAAAAAAAAAAAAAAAAAAAGGTGAGTCTGCATACAGCCAAGTATTTACTGGAATCTACTGGCAAGGCTTGCAATGGAAGTCTGGATTTCCCTGGGAAAAGGGGAGCGAAAAAACCCTACATCACTCCCCAGGGTCTTTCATTTTAGCTGCATGGGTGGGAGGGGGCTGAGGGAGGAAGGGAAATGCGGACAAGGAGAAGAGAAAGTCACGGGAAACGAGCCAATGAAAAACTAGCAAAGATTCTGTTTCTGCGGAGCCCTGGCTGTAGCCCTCACTTTTATGATGATGTGATAGTGTAAATCTGAGATTAAAAACAGCTTCCTAAAATAGGTCAGAATTTTTAAAGTCCTGAAATAAATCCAGACCTAACTTCACTTCCTTTGAAGTAAAAATACATCCTCTGAACCTATTTATGTTTCTTTAAGAAATTTTAACAATAACTTATTTTAAAATATAACAAACCTACAGAAAAATTGCAAGATCATCACAAAGAATTCCCTTATCCTGGTCTTCCAACTGGCAACATTTTGCCACACTTGCTCATCCCTCCCTTCCCTACATAATAATGGTGTATATGTATATATGAGCGACTTGTAGACATAATGTCTCACCATCTCTAAAACTCTAGTTTCCCCAAATCAAGGACACTCTCCTACATAAATACCATATAACTCTCCAAGTGAGGAAGTCACTATTGATACACCACCGACATCCAATCCTCTCTTTCTTTTTAATTATTCCCTCATACAGATTAGCACTTTATTTTCCATATTTCTAGGCCAATGCAATTAGGATTTCAGCTCCTAAGTCGCTAGGCCCATTCATTCACTCAACCATCCATTAATTCATTCATTTTAGTATTGCTTATTTTACACCCACTTTGAGTAAGGCAACAAGCTTAAATAGTGGGCCTGTTCAGCCCAAAGGAAATGAAGGTTTAGGGTGATTAAATAAGTGATTTGGTTAATAGATTTTTCACTTGAAATGTGGTGACTATTTCTTCCTTTGCTTTACCTAAGAAGAAGAAAGCAAACCTGCTGTTTTTTTTCCATTATATTTTCCTTCTCTTTATTTCACACAGTTCCCAAACCATAGCCAAGTCTTGTCCTACGCCTGCCATGTGGGCGGAGGAATACAAGGGACAATGAATGATGGCTGAAAACAGGAACAGAACCCAAAGCTGTAGACTGTCCTACAATGGGAGCAGAGGAGACTCAGTGTTGCCCAAAGAAGAGCTTAGTTTTAGCTCAAGAAACAGTTTGGAAGACATCTCATTGCATTTGATGACTTTTATTTCAAACAAAGAGCTTTCAGTGTGAGCTCATTTTTTAATAAATTTTAATTGCATTATTCACTTGAAGGGTAGCAGATTATGTTCTACAGCAAACCTTATCACCACAAACATCGGCAAATCTCCTAATTGGCTTTAGCAAAATCTGATCTATTGTCCTGATTATCTACCGATCCACTGAACAAAGAAAACACTTAGATTTATTACTCCAAGTTATTTCATTTCTCTTTGTATATTAAAATGTCAGACATATCACCAGTAAGTGTTTATTAATAAGGGGATACTTTTTTTTCTCAAAATCTTCTAAAAACACAAATTTTGTTCTTAACTTGGTTTTAATTTAAAGAGAAACAATTTTCTCATATCCCTCCCTTTAGAGCTCTGAAGCAAAACTTGAAAATGGCTCAGGAATTCCAGAATGTTTCAAATAGTTGCAATTTGGGAGAGCAGAAAATCTTAAATTTCCTCTTTCCACAGAGATTGCATTTTACCACTTCACCAACTAATGAGTAAATGAGAGGATTCTATCTTGGGTCAAACCTAGGGCTTGAAAGTCAGAAAATCCCAGGTTCAAGTCCCTTCTCAACAGTATGACCTAGACCCAACCAGTTAACTTCTCTGATGGTGCTAATTTCTTCAAGTAGAGAGGATTAAATTAGAAAATACGGGTGAATTGCTTTGTGTAATTCCTAGCAAAAAGTAAATGCTCCAAAATGTAAGTGATTGTTATAATAATAATAAAAAAAAATCAAAGCCTTCCCAATAATCATGGGAAGAAGTACCATTTCTTTCCAAAATTAAGTGAAGGGAAAAACCAGCTCTTTTGTGGATAACTGAAGCTACCCATTCATCCACTTCCTGTGATACTGAGAATTATTTTACTTTTTTCCCAGTTCAGTGCACAGCCAACCTGAGAGTGAACATAACAAATTAATCAGCACTTTTAAAAAAGAGACCACCAGAATGGTTTCAAGTTTAATTCAGATGTCACCCTAAAGGGAAAAATAACAACAGCTATCTGGCCACTGGAAGAGAGTATCGATGACATCATCACTCGATCTGCACCCATTTTGTTGCATACATTTTAAGTTCAAGGGGGTGTCTGTGTGGGCCATGAATGTGAATAAGTCCATAAGGGCTTTCTTAACACTGGGAAGGCTAAGTACTGCCAAGCTAAATGATGAGAATCACAGTGATGGAGGAGACATTGCCTCAACCCCGATTCTTCTGAAGTGTCTTTCAAACACAGCCCCTTAAAGTTAATCTCCCCAACCTTTACCTACAGGGCTCAGTGAAGAATATGAAAAGCTGCCTTCCTGAAACTTCCTTCAAAGAGGGAGTGATCTCCTGGAATTCAAGCTTCTACAAGGTGACTACCTGGTCTTTCCCATTTTTGTCTTCTCCTAAAAAGCATCAATCAAGCCTTGCCCTTTCAGCCCACTGAACACATAAACACTCTTTCTCCTTAACTGAACTTACTGCCACGATGAACTTGAACTCTAAGACGCACAAGAGGAGAGTTGTTTTAACAGCTGCTTTTACACGGAGGCCCTGGAGTTACTACTCTCAAGACAGCTGGTTCTGATAAGCCTCTCTTTGCACTGTCCTGTTTTTTCTAATGCCCAGCTGTCAGAGAACACCCCCTGCAGTGCTCCAAAACAAAGGCACAAAGCAGAAGAAAGGCAGGAGAATGGTACTCACTTGGATATAAGGAATATCCTACCTAGGGACCCTTTTTACAAGCTGGCATAGGGTTTTTCTCTCCAGTTTACTTTAATAAGTTTAGAAATTTCTTGGCTAGTTGAATATTAATTGCTTAAGATGTACTGTTGTCTGAGGTTGCCCTGTCCAATATGGTAGCCACCAGCTACAGGTGGCTATTTAAATTTAGAGTAATTAAAATTAAATACAATGTAAAGTGCGGTCTCCCTGTTGCCCTTAGCCACGTTTCAAGGGCTTTGTATTAGCCACATGGGTCTAGTAGCTTCCATAGTGGAAAGCAAAAATAGAAAACATTTCCATCATTGTAGAAACTTACTGGATTGCATTGGCCAAGGCATATCCTCTTTCTAATAGGAGAAAGGGGATGCAGATCTGCCTACAAATAATGGTTTTGTAGGCTTGGCCTGTATTGATTACTTTCCATACTACTTCCTGTACACTTTTTTTTTGGCTGCCAATGTTCCATTTTATAAATTCTTGGAAAGGGTAGTTGTGGTCTTTAAAACCACCCATGAAAATGATCCCACTTTGGAGGAAATAAAACAACAAGAAGCAAAGGTGGTGGCATGGCAATCCACACATTCCAAGTCTTTTTATTGGTAATCGTTAAATAACACAGGAGGAAATGAGCCTCAGCCAGGACTTCCCACACAGGTATGGAGGCTGAGAACCCTCGCGGGGAGAGATCGAAAGCCAGGCCCTCTACTTATCCTGGCTCTCAGATCACTGAACTCGTGTCTGGGTAATGATGTAAGTGTGAACAGAAGCACACTCTCTGATAGGAGGTTTTGACGCCGGGGTGCCTGGGTGGCTCAGTGGTTAAAGCCTCTGCCTTCGGCTCAGGTCATGATCCCAGGGTCCTGGGATCGAGTCCCACATTGGGCTCTCTGCTCAGCAGGGAGCCTGCTTCCCTCTCTCTCTCTCTTTCTGCCTGCCTCTCTGCCTACTTGTGGTCTGTCTGCCAAATAAATAAAAATCTTAAAAAATAAAATAAAAATAAAAATTTAAAAGTTCCAGGCCACCAGCCACAGAGCACTTATCCCTGAAAATGATTACACAATTGTACATTTAAAAGGAAAGGTAGGAATGATAATTTTTATTTAGTGAACAAAGATCATTAGTAACCATGAGTGTTCCTCTAAGAACAATCTCTTATTTTTATCTTTATGATTATAATGAGGCTTCCGGGAAAACAGTGTCAGTTCTTTATTTACACATGTAATTGCTTTTATTTGTTTAATACCATATTTTCTCCTTCTCTACCTGAATGTATAGCTGACTTGTTCACTGTTATATCCTTAGCAACTAGAATAATGCCTGGCTCACTGTAGACATGTAAAAAGTATTTGCTGAAAAATAAATGATGACCACCTCCCCCCTTCTAAAGAAATGTTGACGCCTTCTCCATAAAATAAATCTTCCTCCACTGCCTCTACTAATCAGGATTCCCTCCCAACCAATTAGACGTGGACTCAATCTCTACCTCCCACTCCACATTCCAAAATTCCCATTCCTTTCTGTTCCAGAAGGACAACTCGCTGACGTGAGTCCGTGAGAGGACCTACACTCCTCCTCGGGGCCTAATAACCCTCCTTTCCCTGCTTCCCCCACCTTTGGACTTTTAAAAACTGCAAAAATAGAAATCTGCCACACTATCATGATATCAGCTGTCAGGAGGCAGGAACAGAGTCTCCCATAGGCATACAGTCACCAGAAACAATGAAAAACAAACAAACAAAAAAAACCAACTAAGTTTTATCTCCAATGAGATAGGTGCAGGCCAGTGTTTTGCTTGCTCTGATTTAAAAAAACAACAACAACAACAACTTATTTTTAATACTCTATTATGATAGAGTCAAATAGTATATTTATTTTTTTTTAAAAAGGCACTAGCAGTATATCTAAGATGTGTCTTCATTATTAGAAAAAATCTTATGTTTATTAAAAATGCATAGGCATTTTGTGTGATATTCCTTATGGTCAAAAATCTTTACATCATCCTCCTAATCTGGCTAAAGTGATAACATTAAAATGAAACAAGAGATGTTTTGCCATTCCCAAAATTTAACCAGTTGTTTGAAGTGTTTATAATCACTGGTTATGGGAATTTACCAATAAAGAAATAAATTTGGATTTTCTGTGGCTGGAGTCAAATGGCTAATGCCAATATTAGCTAAATAATGTTGAGGCTGATGAAGTCCGAGTTGTAGGTATACCTTTTATTGAATATCAACAGGAATTTAGAGAACTCATTCTGAATATGGGTTATTTCTATCCCATGAAGCAGGATTAATGTAGTCAGTATACTGACACTGACATTTTATTATAGTAAATGATCACACAGTCAAAAGGATTCATAAAAGCACCTCCTTCGTGGGGTAACATGGTGGCTAAATATAGTGTGTGTTTGCTTAACTTGGCTTTGTATGTAGTAAATATTCTCTAAAAGTTAGCTATCATCATCTGCTTTGGAGAAGTTATCTGATTTCACACCTCATATAAACCTCAAACTCACATGGGGACTCCCTGATTTTAGTCCTTTTAACCCTCAGTTACCATTCTAAACCACATACAAATGGGAGACTCAGTAGGGGCATGCATGGAACCAAGAGGCGACAGGGGTCATCTTTACAAATTTTTACAAATTTTTTCAAAACTGCAGGCTCTCTTAAAACTTACACGCTTACTGCGATCATATTTTATTTTTCTTTAATGAGAAATTCTTTCTGAAATGTATTGCAGATGAACAAATAACAAAACTGACAAACACGGAAGTCTTACGGTTATCTGAACACAAAGAATAAGGTGTGATCGAATTTGTGCACGTAAGGTTAGTGTTTTCCTGTCCCTAGCTCTTCTTACATGTTTAGAACCATTTCCTCTAATCACTTGTTTTGTCTTCTGGCTATGTTTTATCATTATCTACAAATTCAGTAAGTGGAACATTCATATTTCATAGTTGAGACTCAGTGAATCAGATAACAGTATCAGAAAAGGAAAAAAAACAACAAAATGTTAAGCCTCATATATTTTCGTTTATATCATTTCCAATTCAGAGTTTTTTTCTTTTTCTTTTTTTTAAGTATCTTTTGAAAATACACATTTTAAACTAGCCAATTACATAAAGCTACTCCGATTCCGGAGAGGGACAATACAGGTTGGAGGGGATTTACAAAATTATAATGTATCTTTTTTAAAACCAAAAGAAACATACACATGTATTTCTAATTCACATAGCCTGTTTGCCTTTACAGTCTGCTGATAAACACTGATTTTTAAACATTGTATATAAAATTAAATAACATGGAAAAAATAAATATGCTTTATTATATAAACACATAGAAATCTGTACTGCTCAAAATATTCAGATAATACTAGGCTTGGCTGCTCATAACTATTCAGAAAGTATGGTGGTGATATTTATATTTACAGTCTTTATTTTTGCTAGAGATGGATGCAATGAGGTGACAGAATACTGTTGTCAACATTTTCTCTTTCTACCTATGGAAGCTGCAAACTTTAATATGAAAATGAGGTAGAAACAAATTCATAAGTTGGCCAGGCAGAGACAAAAGCACAGTTCCTTCGTGAGCTCATAAATCCTCATTATTTGGGTCGACAAGCAGAATTCCAAAGCACCTAAAGCAAGGCTCAGAGAACACTTTCAGGTTTGTCATGTAAAACCCCAACAAGCAATTTCTCCTAAGGAGAACCACAGTCTCCAAGATGATCAGCAAGCAGATACACGGGGCAGGGCAGAAAGGAATGCTACGGGACCAGCTTGGACGGGTGACATCACCTGCAACCTCTGCTACTTTCATTATCTCGATGGACCTGCTTACTGTCAAATGCTGCGGATTTTTAACCTACTTTCTGCTGTTGGTTTGACGGCACACAGCGCTCTTTCCAATGTCCTCTCTAGTGATGGGATATGCACACTCCCTCATCAGTCAGCTCCCAGGACTCTGCTCCCAGGAGCCGACTGAAAGGTGGATCAGTGTAAGAACCTTATTTGGAAATCGGCAAGTTATCAAGTAGGAGTGCAAGGACAAATTCAAAAGAGGACAGAAAAGGCTGGATTTTTGGAGGTTGTTTTTCACCACCACGATTCTGAATCCGCAATGACACGAGCCAGAACTAAAGGTCCAAAACGGGTATTTGAACCTGACGTTCACCAACGGTTCCTTTCAGAGATTCTAGCAGCCACGCTAACGACGATGTGGCAGTTTCTTTCCTAGATACCGCTTCTTAGTAACAATTGTTGAATGAGGCTATCTCCATTTTGACCTTGGGAAAGGCCTCCTCCCACAGCAGTAGTTGCTTCTGAACACTATCTCTAGTGGGTGAAAATCTGGAGAGAAAGCAACCCTATGGAAGGACTAATTGCTGCCCTTGGTCTCTAACAGATCCAGCGGGCTTTTAAGAGAAAGCAACGGGTTAGCACCTCAAATATACTTTTTGTTGTTGTTAATTTCATTGTCAGTTACAACAATGAAGCACCATACGAGTGGCTTTATGGCTATGAACATGATTCACTGAGGTATGCTTCAATTTAGAATTGCTCAGAAATTGTAACAAAGCACCTACAAAAATCAACATAAAAGTAAAATCAAAGTTCTACAGTAAGAATCTGAAAGACTGCCCATACACACACACACACACACATTTAAGTAATATACTACAAATGTATCTATTTAAATAAAATGCTTTTGATGTCATTTTTTAAAAAATCACAGTGAGAAGCCTTGCCCAGGTGGCCTTGCTCCTAGACTGCAGAGGCACTGAAATATACATAAGAATAATGATCACTCTACAAAGGAGGCATGAAAATCATATCGGCAGCAAAAACAGTTTCAAAATCCATGTATTCTTGTCTGTGTATAACAGAGCATTAGCATCTCTCCCTCTCTTTCTGTGTGTGTATGTTTCAGAAAACTGTGTGCAGGCCTAAGAACAACTAAAATAAAAATCTTAACGTTTTCAGCTAAATTAGTAGGTCATATTTCAAGATTTAAGCTCTTAAAACATCTGTGGGAGAGGAGGATGATCCTGTGTAAAAAAATCTGAGTGGTATTTAGAAAGCATTCAAGGAGGAGAATGCTATGGAAACCAATAACATATATGTTATACATTGTATATAATGTGTAGGCATACACATATATGTATACAGTATATAATATTTTATGATTATACACACACATACACACACACACCCACACACACACACACTCTCTGAAGGTTCAGGGTCACTTTTTGATCAAAATGAAAGAAAAATAACTTTTTAAAGGGCTAGTAATTTTTGAGACACGTCTCTGAAGTGGTGTTGCTGTTGGCCGAGTGAACAAGGTAAAAATATCATGGGCTCAAGAGGGACAATTTCATGAAAAATAATCTGTCACAGGTGACTGAGGGAAGTGGGGAAGCCAGAGGATGTTCCTGACATCCCACAGTCACTTCTGATCGTTTTCAAAATGTTCATTTTGGAGGCAGTATCATCAGTACTGCAGACAAAATTCTTCGGGTGAATATACGTCTGACTTCACATGGCATTACCTAAGCTTTTGAATGAAAGCCTGACAGCCCAGCTGACTAGAATCAGAAGAGATGACTGACACTCCACACTCTCTAGCTTTCTACTTAATACAGAGTACAGTAGTTACAGAGCTAGGTTCTACCTGCAGACACATTCTCAAACCTAAAGCCCTTGGCTCTTAGAAGCATCGATAGGTGTTAGCCATTCCACTTCAGGTCATCTGCTCTTTATCTAGTTTCAAGAATGGTTAAGACTTTTCCTCCAGACCCTCTGGAATAAAAAAGGTTTGTGGATATGACTTCATATACTACTAAATTCAGATTCAGTGCAATTCATGTATTTACAGAAACATTTACTCTATTTACACGAACCAGCCCTAATGGCCTCACAGATGATAACACAACTCAGCCAAAGGACTGTTTGGACACAGCCGACCTTCTGTTTGCCAAGAGCTGCCCCAGAAGTTTGCATAGTATTTACAATGGCAAACCTGTCTCACGATGTCAGCTAAGCAGACAGCAAGGGAAGCCTAGCACTAAAGCAAAAAATTGTCTCAAGAGATGGGCTTTGTGTCTTGGGGAAAGAGAGAGAATGTTTCGGATACCTCGAAAGGTTCCAAGTCACTGAGTCCAGTGTAGCTGGTCTTTTGCATTTTCACAATGATTTCAGTCTATTTTGTGGGCACAGCCTCTGTGGTCACTGTGTTGAGTTTGTACCCGAGTCACATAGAGGCAAATTACAGTCATGGGAAAAAAAAAATTGCTTTGGCCTCAATATGCAGGTATCTTCCCCCAAAAGTCAAAACTCCCGTAATTTGGGAAAGGAAAGAATGTCTGCTATTGAGTTGTCTGCTGAAATCACTTTGGAACTTAATAACTATATGAACTTATTTCTTTAAAATATGTCTGTAGACACTCTTGCTTTTCTAAAACAACAACAACAAAACGGAAGCTACTTTTTAACATTGGCCCCAGGCCTACATGAGGTACACTTATGTCTGTAAAGTCACTTTGGCAAAATCACAAAACATTAATGCTGTTATGTGTAGGTATGAAGAAAATCACTCCAGAGCCCCGGTTCAGGGATGCCCTAGTGAGTCGGACAACTGTCTGTGGCCAAGGAGTACCCCAGAATACCTTGGAACTGGGTCTGTTAGTTAAGACAGTTTGGTTAATAAACATTAAGAGTTAGGACCGTACCGAACTCCAAGGGCCAGTATTCCACGCAGCGTCTTGAGGACACACGTGTGTGTTACACTGCTCACGATCTGGAGGCTTATCATGGATTTCACAGCTCAGATCTGGAAACCGTTCACCGCTGGGCCGCTGACAGACCACCAGTCTTGTCCGTAAGCCTCCACCACATAGCTTAGTGCACTGCAGGAGGAGAAAGAGACGCTGCATTCACTCTGAACAGCCCATGACAAATCCTATCTTCTCTCCTATGACAACAATCTCCTCGCCAAACTCTATCACAGCACTGGGCAAGGGAAGCCTCGAGGCCCAAGCTGAATTACCAACATATTTATATACAATGGAACTGTCTACCTTAATGGTACACCTGGGTTACTGAGTATGTTCTCATCACCTGTACTAAGTGTTTCCCAGGCATTCTCTCATCAAGAGGAGACTCTCATATGGGCCCCATTTTACACATGGGACAAGTGAGCCTAAAAGAAGTTAATTCACTCGATCAGGGTCAATGCAATATCAAGTGACTAGGTAAGATTGCAGCCGTTCCTTTGATGGATACGAAACCAAAAATCCAAAAAATAAAATTCCCTACACCACCCAGTACCAAAGAAAGGATGTAATAACTTAGTGGGGTTTACTTTCTGGCAACTTCTAAAAAGCTGTCACCAACTTTTGGCTCTCCTGTGACTCCAGTCTCCAGAGACCTTTATGATGTTATGATATTTTACGCTCTCTCCGAATCTCAGGATGACGATGACTTTCCCCGGGAAGAATTAACAACATGGTGGGAATGTTGGATGAAGTTCTGACTCTGGCTAGACCCAAACTTCTGAGGCAGGAACAAGCTGTATTTCTTGGACAGTGCTGCTGTGCTCACATCCAGGAACACTGACATTTGGCTCTCCTGCTGTGTCAAGGCCAGATCTCCCACAGAATTTGGAATGATCTGGTCTGTGCTGACAGCAAGCATCCCAGTGAATGCGTGTACTCTCCTGGCTTCAGTCCAATTACAGAAGCTTAATCACGGGCCCCACAGGACAGAACTCTATGAGATTTGGGAAACCCATAATACATGAGTCTTGAAGCCTGACTCCCCCTTCCTGCCTTTCATCAAAGCCTTCCAGAATGACGTACTGTCAACAAAAGTCAACAGAACACTGTGTTATGACTTCCTATGATTAGTAGGTTATGGAAAGTGTGGACATGGGATTTCGGTTAGCCAGGAGTGTGCCCATACATTTCATTTATCCCCCTCTTGGCACCGGGGTCTCCAAGATGTTAATCCTCATGTTTTATTTTATAAATTTTACAGTCAAGACAGACCAATGCAACAAGCTCTACCTATGTGCTCTCCCTGTGGACTCAAGACTAGAGAGATAGATTGTTGGTTAATTACACACAAAACAATAAGCATCTAAATCCTACACAGAAGAGTGGCTGAAAACCCTATTTGATACTACTACTGCTACTACTAACGATAAACATTAGTAGTAGTAATGATGGTGATTATCATCACTATAATAGCAGTTAACTCTGAAGACAATGTGCTAGGTATTTGACATGCACTATCTCATACAGTAGTTATGAATTGGTGCCATTGTTATTCCCATTTATATATGACGCTACAGATGTTTGGCAAAGTTACGTAATTTGCCAAGACTACAACGTTTATGAGAGTCAGGGATGGGAATGGAATCCAGTTATGTCTGCTCCAAACACTCTACTGCCCCTCATTGGTCATAGAATGCCACTCTTTTTTTTTTTTTTTTTTTTTTTAAGATTTTATCTATTTATTTGACAGACAGAGATCACAAGTAGGCAGAGAAACAGGCAGAGAGAGAGGAGGAAGCAGGCTCTCTGCTGAGCAGAGAGCCCGATGTGGGGCTCGATCCCAGGACCCTGGGATCATGATCTGAGCCGAAGGCAGAGGCTTAACCCACTGAGCCACCCAGGCACCCTGCCACTCTTACAAGGTAAGAGGTGAAGATTCCTCTTCCATCATTAAAATGCATCATCTCTAATGGGAATAACAGCACCTGTTCATTCTGGTTTCATCAAGCATTTGAAATCCTAGGGTTTTATTTCATCAAGGATTTTAAGGATGCCATGGGAACAAGAGAGCATCATAAACACCCCAAAACTATGAAGAAGATGGTAACACTTTCATGGACCAATGTAACACATATTTCCAATTACCTTAAAAGGGCCCATAATTTAATCAGCAGAGATGAACACACAAGTTAACCTAGCATTTATCTGCATGCTTTCCTAATGTTCCTCTCCTAAGTATTTAAAAACTGTCTCTAATTGGTAATAAAGGCACTCTTAAAACAGTCCAGAATTAAGACAGTTCTCCTAGATCATGCCAAGTCAAGAAGCTTTCACTAGAACTCATTCTCCAGCCTTAAACTATGAATGGCAGCAGTCTGGTCAGCAAAATCGCTCTGTGTTTCTTTCCAAAGGACATACAAACGAATGGCTCTCTCTCACCTCTCCCCAGTTGCCATAAGCCCACTGAGGACAAGGGCCAGATTCACAGGCTCTCTGCTCATCAGGTTTTATCCTCTCCACGCAGTCATTTGCAGTGTATCCGTTTTCATCCTGACACACAACCACACGCCGCTGGGATCCACCAGCACAGGTACTGGAACACTGAACACATCAGACATTAGTCAGCAGGTTATCCCCACCTCCACCTGCAGCTTATGGACACAAAAAGTGGCTGGTTGGAAGGTCAGAGGCAAATGTGACAGAATGCACTCTCAGGTCATCCAGACAATGGACAGAAAGCAAGCACAAGAACTTCCCTTCTGTGGGGCTTTCTCCTGCATATGCCTTCTAAACCCCTGGACGGTAGAAATAGGGCTTCTCCCTTCCGCAAATTAGGACCTCGGTAGGTGTTCAAAAGATTCCCCCATGAATGATAATGTCTTGTGACTTCCAAAGCAGTCCCATTTATTGTCTTCCTTTAACGCCTTTGCATCCCTGAGAATGATGGACACCATAGTCTATGAGAAACACTTTTCTTTTCAAAATCCAAGTGCTTATTTAGATCCAACAATTGACTGCCCTTTCAACACAGAGGTCAAATCACCTGCTTAACGACACACCAGTTATTGAATTGGAGCCTCCATATCAACTCATTCAATTACCCAAAGCATCATGGAATGTCACTTAGACATCATTTCCTCACAGGGAATGTTCCAGTCTCTCCCTTCACAACAGCCCTGACTTCAGTGGGTGATGGCAGCAAGATGTGTTTTTTAATTTATTTTTCCACTTCCACAAGGACCTTAATTGGATTCCATATTGACAAGCCTCTCTTCAGGGGTACTTTCTGTCTACTGTTTTCTCTCATGGTTGTCACTGAATTATGTTTGCATTTCAGCTAATTTCCCACACGAGCTTGTCATAGTTCTCTTATTTATCTACATCTTGAGTGTTTTTTTTTTTCTTTCCACAGTGCTCTTATCTTTTCAAAACCAATGTGTTTGCTAGTATCCTCCATTCTGATCCTTAACTTGTAAAATCAGTTTGCCTATTAAAAAAAACCAACTAGTCCTCAAAGCAGTGCAATTTCCATGAGTTATTTATCAAGCCTCCAACCGCACTGGCAACTTTTTTTTTTTTTTTTTTTTAAGTTCTAGGTTCTGATGGCAGATTTGTGCTTTTTAGGAACCCCAGCTCAAACCAGGGTTACTTCAAAATACCTGCAAACAATGCTTCCTGCTGGTCAGCTTTTTCCAAATAAAGCTGTGAATTTATTTTTGGGCTTACTGCATTGGACCTAAGCTCAATTTCTCTGCCTATACTGGACAAATTATGTGTTACTTTGAAATACATTGGGTTTAATTTTAAAATGTTGAACAGGAAATCAGATTTACGACTTCTCTCTGAGAAAACACTTAGGCAATTTCTGATTTATAAAAATTTCATCTCCATTCCCCGAGGATTCTGATATAATGACTCTGAACTTGAACACACTTGTTTTCTCTTTTTAAACAACTTGGGACATCACAGAAAGCACAGCATTATTATCTTAATTGACTTTGGGGACCAGAATGTATAATGTTAGGAAGGAACTTCCATATTGTAAGTACATCTGTAATATATATTTTGGCCCTTGAATTTTTCCCTTGATAACACAATCTTGGATCATTCTTTTACTACCTTACCTGTGAGCATTACTACCTCAATGAAACGGTAAGCTCCTTGAAGGAGGGGTCAATGTCATTACCTGTGTTTCTGTTAGCTCTCATAGCACCAGTCCCAGGTTATGTACACCACGGCCTGTCCAATTAAAGTCAGTGGAAACAACAGCTCCATAAGCCACAAGCTACCCTCCCTCCAATATGGCTGACTGGAGCAAAGCTGGTCACCTGATGGAAGGACAACCAATCCACCCAGTGACCAATCAGATGTTTCCTACTGAAAATCTGACCAAAGAGGTGGAGAGAGTGCTTAGCTGGGGCCAAGGAACTACACTGTACAATCTTGAACTATCTGAACTCAGGGCCTGTTTGGGTCTTTATGATCCCGTGGACAAGTTAAGTATTGTACATAATTTTTCTCCAGGTTTAATTTGGCCATTTTTTTTTTTTTTTTTAATTAGCAGGGATTCTTAGTTCTATTCCATGTTTACAGAATTTCACTTTTGACTTCGTTAATAATCTGCCTGTCTTTTTTTTTTTTTTTTTAAAGACTTTATTTTTTTTATTTCAGTGACAGGGAGAGAGAGAGAGAGAGAATCTGAAGCAGGCTCTGCACTGAGCACAGAGCCCAACACTGGCTCGATCCCACCACTGCGAGATCATGACCTGAGCCAAAACCAAGAGTCAGGTGCTTAACCAAATGCGTCACCTAGGCACCCTGCTGCAATCTAACTGTCCTTTTAAGAGGACATATTTCCCTAGGTAAACATTTCTCCGAATAAAACCTGCACCCATCATTCACATGGGCCAGAGTAAGAAGGAACAGTCTTGGCAGGAACAAGAGGTGAGGAACATCTGTTTTTCTTATTTGCCTAGCATACTTCCCCTCATATCTGGAACCCCAATTCTCCTTAAAGGGACCATTTCTTCTCCAATGGATGTCATCTTGGTGGGACTACCTATTAAAATACACTGCCCTTCCCAGTCAGGGAGTGGGCAGGTAGAACAAGCTGGGTCTATGAGACTTTTCCTGAGAATTTGAATCCTGAGCAGGGTAGATGAGAGTTAAAAGGGATTTATTAAGACAGAAATTCCCTACAGCAATTTTCCTCTAATTTCTGCTCCGTCTAGAGAGGGGTTGGCAAGATACAGCATGAAGGCCAAATATGACCTACTACCTGTTTGATAAATAAAGTTTTATTGGAACATAGTCATGCCCCCTCGTTTATGTATTGCCTATTCCTGCTTTTGTGCTCCAACAGCAGAGCTGGTTAGTTGTGACAGAGACTATAAGATCCACATAACAGAAAAGACTATCTGGTCCTTTGCAAAAAAGATTTGCCAACCGCTGAGCGAGATCTCTGGGGATGCTTTGCCCTCTGTCTCTACCGGGGCCGCATGAAAAATGCTGTTTGTTTTATTTTCACTTGAGGCAGCTGTTTTTCTTTTGTTCACAACCAGAGACTCCTAATTGGTAACAAGGGAGACAGCCTCACACAGGGTTCAGGTTTATGCAGAAATGTACTATCAAATGAGGTTTTGATGCCGGGATCCACTGAAAACATTAGATTCCCATCCCCCAGTGTTTATGATTCTTTGCTGCCTTTCCGGCCATGGAAAGCAGGGAGAATCACATAGTTTGTGTACTACACCAAGCAAAGATGCATGTACATTCCACACACTCCTGGGAGCAGGTCAGGCACAGCAAGCTAGAGCTGAAAAAAAATCACATTGTCCATCTTCAGCCTCACTTAACTTAGAAAAAAAAAAAAAATCCCCAAACAAAAAACAGGCACAACAAGGCAAAGAATGGTATTGCCCATTGCTGCAAAAAGGTTACTTAATCCTCCCTAATTGGGAACACTGCCCAAGGGCAGAATCATTCAATTCTGAAAGAATGCATCGTCTCCAAATGTACTCCTAAGTAAGAATAGCTTTGAATTTTTTCTTTTTAAGGAGTTCTAGTGCTATCATTAGAATACACATGTGAGTTTTGAAATTTTTCAACCAGAGATATTGTGGGACCACTCAGTGATTACCTCCACTGATCACCCTTTAACTTCTCTGAACCCAAATTTCTTTTACCTCAGGCAAAGGAAGCCTTAAAGTTGGAGAGCAAGAAAGAAGAGTGGGAGCGAAGGTCCTGGGCAATGGAGCAGATGTCCTCCTGCCTACAACCAGTGCTTTTTGTGAGTCAAAATGCTCAGTGGCTAATCAGTATTCAGGAGAAAGGAAATCTCATTTACTGAAACATAACCATGGTAGGAGGCAGTTTCCTTCTAATGCTTTTTGGTTCAGAAATAATTAAGCACCATTAGTGTTATGAGAAGGAAACTATGAGTAAACAATTAAAATGAAGACCCCAGCGTGATTACTGGACACCTTCTAATTCCCCACACCTCGAGAGGGTCCCTTGATACCTTACCCCTTCTGCCATTCCATTAGACATGGTCCAGTATTCCACATAAGAAAGATTTGGGGGTAAATTATTCAGTAAAAAACCCAAAAAGATTCTAAGATCCTATTCTAAGATCCTATTCTCCCTGTGACTATTAAATATCTTTCAAGATCTTCCTAATGTGAAGGACAATGATAAGAATAATGAGGAAGTTCTCACTCTGGGGAGGGATGGGTGGGGGATGGGCAGTGTGCAAAGGACTTGACTGCTGTCATCACATTTATTTCTTACCACAACCCAGAAATGCTGGAATTACTGTTTACTTTGTTTTACAGACGAGGAACCTGAGGCCCATGGAGAATAGGGGACCCACTGAAGACTTCAAAATTTGAAGTCTTCAAAATCTGAGTCTTTGACTCCAAGTCATCTTCACTTGGAGGCTGTGCCATTGGCCATCAGGCATGGTACTTCTACCCCAAGCACAGAATTATCTAGACTAGTGTGGCCCCCACTCCAGGGCAATGAACCACTACTACAAATTACACAGCAACTGTGCCACTTTGAGACTCTGCTCACCTGGAAAATAGCAAGAAGGAAAATGACCTTCCTAAGAGCTCCCTTTCAGAAAACTTCCTCGGTCCTTTTAATTTCCTTACGGGTAGGAGCTGCCTGTGGCTCTAGCCTCTGGGATTCCTCTTTATGTCATCACGGTCTTCCCAGCACCGCCTCAGAGTCATGGAATCTTCTGGGCCAGCTGGGACATACCCCTTCCATCCAGGTCAGGTAGCTTATAACAGACACTATCGGGGGACACCTTTTCAGGGACTGCAATGAACCCATGATGGTTCACCCAAAACAGATGAAAACATACAATACCAATCCCTTGTGAGAAGAAAAGGTGCTTCTAATCTGTTTGCTCCCAAAGCTGAAAGTGTGGAAGAGAAGAAAGCCAAGTAGAGAGAGAGACGTCAGGGAATACTCACTGCTCCCCAGGGGCCAGTCCTCCACTGGTTTCCCCCGAGCACATGGGTGCGGCTGGGCCCGGCGCTCCGGGGACGGGAATCCTCATGGTGGAAGGGGTGCTGAGCGAGACCACTGTCTGGGGTCCGCTGAGGGCACGGCGATGTGGAACAGTCCTGGTCGGTTTCTGGGATGTAATCTGGGTCACACTCACTCTGATCAATCACGTGGTCACTGTAGTTGACACATACCACTTGCCGGGTGGCCCTGCCTTGCCCACACGTCACGGAGCACTACGTTGAACATCCAGAAAGAGAAAGGATTGGTCACTGGCAGTCACAAACCCACCCATGTGCATTTTCTGTGAACAGCCCGCTGCTCACCCTGCTGCTCAGGCCCCCAACCTTGGTGTCATCCTTACCTGCTCCCTTGTCTTTCCACCCTCCAGCCATTTCACTGAGAAACTGTCTGCTCGGTAGTCACTCTACACCCCCAATCTAGCCACTTCTCGTCATCGTCATGGTTACCTGCCCCGGCCCGGGCTACTGCAGTGGCTTTTTCAGCTGGGATCCTGCTCACAATCTGGACACCCTCTACCCCAGCCCAAGTCTGTTGTATCACAAACCATGGCCCTTACAAATGAAAGATCAGGCCATTCTCTCCAGTGACTTCCTAATTCACTCTGAATCATGTCCGAAGTCCTCATCTTGGCCTGGAAGGAAGGCCATCTCCTTGACCCATCTCCTGTCACTCTCCACACACAGCACTTTAGCTAAACTGGGATTACAGATGTTCCTTGAATATGCCCAGAACTCCTTGCTCAGGATCTTTGCACCGGCTGTACCTTTTCCTCTACAACACAGACGTCCATTAGACAATACTCCCTCACTTTATTCAAGTCTTGCTCAATATACTATTTGGCCTTCTTTGTCCACCCAGTCTGGAAGCACATCCCAGCTTTCCCTATGCCCTGATTCTCCTTGACATTTTTCTAGTACTTGTCAGTGTTTGTTGCTGTATATAGATATTTCTTTATTTGTTCATTGATTGGAACCTCCATCAGAATGATCTCTATGAAGGCCAGAGCTTTATTATTTGCTGCTCATTGCTTTTTCTATACTAAGCTTTTACAAATATTTGGTGCACAGACAGATGTATTTAATGGATGGATGGATGGATGGACAGACTGAAAGCTCAAGGCAGGAGAGTGAGATTATCTACCATTTATTGAGCATCTACTTAGTACTAAGCATTTAACAAAGGTAATCTCAAATAATACTTACAACAATCTTGTAAGGTAGGTATTCTTCTTTGGTCTTTTAAGAGAAGAAATTGGGCTCAAAAACTTTAAGCAAACTGCTCAAGGTCATACGGCCAGTAAATGTCAGGATCCAGATTTTTACTTGGCTCTCTTTGACTCTACTCAAATTTCATACATACGTCATGATATTTATTGAGCTATTAATTCTCTGTTTTCCTTAGGGCTTCTTTTCACCTATCCTAAGCTTTGTATTTCCTGGGCTCTGGGATTTTTGCAAGGCAGAAAGCAGGAACTGCCTGAAGACAAAGGTTTTCCTTTTCTTTCTTTCTTTCTTTCTTTCTTTCTCTCTTTCTTTCTCTTAAGATTTTATTTATTTATTTGAAAGAGAAAGAGAGCGATGGAGCGTGAAGGCAAGCAGAAGGAGAGGGGCAAGCAGATGCCACGCTGAGTGCAGAGCCCCACACAGGGCTCCACTCCACGACCCTGAGATCATGACCTGAGTGGAAATCAAGTTAGATGCATAACTGACTAAGTCACCCAGGTGCTCTGAGAAGGGTTCTTCTACTTTTTTTTTTTTTTCCTAAGGTTCTTCTACTTTTATAGAAACCCGCTGATGGTGCCTGGTGTGCAGAGGAGGCTGAGCCCATGGTACTAAGTGAGGATTCCCACTTTCCACTCTGGACAGGGAAGCCAAGAGCCACTGGATTTCAAGAAACTGAGGTTACTGGAGGCATCCAGACTCCAGGCAAGAGGACCTCTCCTTACTCCCTTCTTCTCTCTGGCATTTGTAGTCCACCACCAGCCTCTTACATTCTCAATGTGACTCAATTAACACAAGGTTTTCCAGTCAACCCAACAGGATGGGGCAAAGGAAACTGCCCACTGATTTACACACCTTCACAGCATCCATTCCTTGCACATCTGGTTAAGATTCATACCATCTGTACATACATGAGGCAAAATAATTTAAATCACAGACTAAGTCCAATTGTAAAATAATACCCATTGACATGTGGGACCTGTCCCTAGTCATCCTCTTATGGTTCCCCCAGTCCTTTCCCAATTCTAAAAGAATCCACTCGCTTACAGGGCTCCAGTCCAAAGCTTTCCACCGTCCACAGGGGGTCACAGAACATTCTGCCTTTGCCACCGGCCTGGGCAGGGTCACACAGGCGCTCTCGTCAGCCACAGAGCCGTCCTCATCCCGACAGCTGACGTATCTCAGGCGAGTACCTTTTCCACAAGTGGCTGAGCACTGGGTGTTGACATAAAATGATGTAGGTATGTTATTTGGAAACGCTGATTCACTGGACAATAACCTACTTCCTACAGTCACGTCAGAGAACCCCCGCCTCCCCTTTCACCCGCTCTATGTCTTCCATCTATTTCTTACTGGTGTCCAAGACCCAAATCGCCACTGGGTTCTGGGTGCACTGTGTGTACTCCTCCTCGTTTCCGGGACAGCAGGGGGAGGGTGACAAGATGGTGATTCGCAGTCCTAGATGGGGGAGGGGGACAAAAGCCAAAGTTACTGTGAAGTCCATGCACACTTTACTTGGCAAGGTGAATACAAATTTAAGGGCTAAGAATTCTAAGACCTCTGATTTCTGTGTGATTCGGGGCAAATCACAGGTCCTCTGTCAGCCCCCATGTTTTCATCTATAAAATGCGGCATACTCTGAGTCACTCTGAGCGTGCCCCGATATTTCCTGAATGATGTTTAATACAATAGTTATTTGCCTGTTCAAGTAGAAAGAGACAAAAACGTGGTAAAATGGCACCTAGGTAGGAAAAGAACAGGATATTGTTTTAAAATGATCAACTGTCAATTTTTAACAGCTCTGAAGACCAAATCCTGTTCTCACATTTCAATTAATTTCCTAATCAGAATGTGCTCATCAGGAACTGGTGTTCTAAGTTTCCCTAAAGAGAACTCCCATGGTGCTGATGAAATCTAGATCAAATCCAGATCCAAGGGCTATAGTCATGATGCCAATGCCTGAAACGGATAGGACCCTCCTTGATCACTCGGAGGAAATCACTACAGTGAGCTGAGGTTATCTGCTATAAATAACATTTTCAGATTTATAAATGGGAAAACAGAAATGAGTACTTGCTCACAATTCAGAAAATATTCTTTGAGTAAGTATGTATCCGTTAAATGCTTGAGATGTCCAGGCATGGCGCAATGTGTGGTGACCTCAGTGCTCAGCCCAGTATCAGGGAGCTTCCAGACCGAAGGGGGAAATTCTATTTCTTGGCTCGAGACCTTGCCTATTCTTCTGCCTACGGTCCAAAGAAAACCACAGGCTACTTTTCCCATGGTGAAGAAATTGTCCATATGCTTCAACTGCAGGAGCTGCCCTATACTCCTTCAGAACTTACGGAGCAATTCAGAGAGAAATGTGTATTTTGAAGCTCTAAGGGAGTTGCTAAGTCTTCACCTTGTGACCGTGTAGATGTAATAGCTAACATTTCACAGGCATTTAGCGTGTGGTTTAGAATATGTCAGTGATGTAAAAAAAAAAAAAAAAGATGCACAAGTCACAAGTGGTGTTTGTCATTCATCAATTACAACATGAACAACAATGCTGTATTCATTTACTTTTTGACACTCTTAGTCCATTGTTAACAACACACACGGAAAGTGCTCAGAACAGAAGCAGGACACTGGCCAGATGGGGCCCCAGGACATGAGCTCTGGGCATGGTCAAGGTTCAAATCCTGTCTTTGGAAGTCAGCAAAACTGATTTACAAACCCAAGTCTTCTCCTTACACAGTCTCTTTGCATAAATGATGCTAAAATCCATACCCACGAAGAGGAAGGTGCTGGTAGTGATTGCCAACTGGCTCTCTTGAGAAAAAAGGTGTATGTGTGTGTATTTGTAGAAACATATTTATACACACACACACACACACGCACACTCACATTACAGGCACATGTTATGTCTATCCTGGTATTTAGATATTTGTTTGCTTATAAATTTTACTGATATAAAATTTTACTGCTATATATGCTACACAGTTTACATATAACAATAATATCTACAATTCTTCCTTTAAAATTCCACACGGTCAATTGAGTCTCACAGAATACTTCGGGTGATTTTTGTTGGATTCTTGGATCTATGGCCAAAAAACAGGTTGTAATCGCTGAATAAGTACAGTTCTGACATGAATGGGAGTTGATATTTTATGTTGAAGAGTAAGGTGACAGGGAAACGATCAAGATCGATGTCAGAACTCCATTCATTTACCTGTGACCTGAGTGACTCCTGTGCCGAAGCAGACAATGATTTCCAAATGCCAGAAGGATATTTCCTTCATTTGATGTGTTATTTACAATGTGACAGCCCTGGACGTGAGACTCTTTGAGGCATAACATAGATTCTGCGAAATCTTTATTATTATTATTTTCTCCATCACTTTCTGAAGTCTAAAAAAAATAATTTAAATCTAGAATTACAGCATTTGCTGATTTCTGTGGTGTACACACTACCATAATAGCTGGTCAACATGAGGACCACGAAGTCAGACTCGGGAAGAGATGTGCACTAGCTCACCATTATTCAGTATTTCCACCTTACAGATACAAATGTACGTGTAAATCACCGCAGGAGCACAGAGAATAGCAAAATGGAGTAAAGCAAAGAGAGTGACAGGTAAGGCTGGCTTAATCAGCTTTGTTTTGAATACCATCTATTTAATCATAGGTTTATATTTTCCATTTTAATAATGCTTCTGTTTAGCAACCAGCTTGCCCAATTCCTGAGAATTTAGCAATGAGCTCTTGTGAGCTGGTGCAGAGTTGCTCCAACACATAACACTATCTGCTACACCTGAAGTCACTTACTTAAAAAAAAGTCTGAGTTCAAGAATACAGAACCAAACGATCAACAGTTGCTAGCCAATAAAATAATCAGAATCCAACGTACATATACTTCAAAGAACCAGAGAAGAATGATCCTGGTACATAAAGTATTCGATTCAAAATGCAGCAGATAGGTACATCTGGACCACTTAGTTAATTAGCCGGTGGCTCTACCTACACACTTATATATGGAAGGACTTCAACTGTGGCTGAACCATGGGGAAGGGCCAGCATTTTGGTGCCCAAAGCCAAGCCCTGAGCTGGACAAAGGAGACTTACCTGGGTATCAGTAGGTCTAGTTGCTGCATTGCAGTCATTGTCATCTACCACAGACATGTAAGTCCCAATGATGCATTTCACTGCTCTTAGCTGGTATCCCTGTCCACAAGTGACACTGCACTGAGGGAAAGAAACACAACAGAAGGTATGCACATTTCAGCAAATTTTATAAGAAAAAAATTTTCCATCATAGTGGAACAGAGGGCTGGCACCCAGAGAAATTAAGAGAGCAACCAGCTTTGCACAAATCATATTCATCAATTACCACTTAGATACTTGGAATTATTTCTACCTCCCACTGGAATTTTATTTGCAGGAGTTCAACTCCTTGACTGTGACTCGATACATCCCTAATTTCAAAACTTACTACAAAGCTACAGTGATCGAAACAAAATAGAATAGAATTGAGTCCAGCAATAAACCCATACATCTATGGCCGAATGGTTTCCAATAAATTCGCAGCCACACAATGGGGAAAAGAATAATCTTTTTAATGAATGGTCATGGCACAAGTGGCTATCTATATGCAAAAGCATGAAGGTGAAGTCCTAACTCACACTGTACATAAAAATTAACCCCAAATAGATCAAAGACCTCAACGTAAGAGCTAAAACTATAAAACGCTGAGAGGAAAAGATTATCTAAAGGCTTTGTGACGTGGAATTTAGTAATGATCTCTTGGATATTAGCATATCCAAGCACAGGCAAAAGAAAAAAATGGGTAAGTTGTATTTTATCACAATTTGTGATAATGGACACCATGTGCAGACTAGAAAGGCAACCTACCACAGGACTGGAGAAAATATTTGCAAGTCAAATATCTGATAAAGGGTTGAAAACCACAATATACAGAACGGCTATAATTCAACAGCAAAAAGCAAACTTCATTAAAGAATAGGAAAAGACGCACTGTTAAACTGTATGTTTAAGGAGCACATGGGTGGCTCAGGAGGTTGAGCTGGCTCTTGATTTTTGCTCGGGTCATGATCTCAGGTCGTGATCCTGGGTCGTGGGATCAAGCCCAGTGGGGGGCTCTGCATTCAGTGTGGAATGTGATTGTCCCCCTCCCTCTCTTACTACTCTCCCTCTGACCCTCTCCCTGCTCTCTCTCTAAAGTGGATAGGTAAAATCTTTTGGGGAAAAAAAAAAAACCGCAAAAATAAAAACCAACAAAAAACTGTATACTTCTAAAATGGTTAAGATGGGGGGCGCCTGGGTGGTTCAGTCAGTTTAAGTGTCCGACTCTTGACTTTGGCTCAGGTCATGATCTCCAAGTGGTGAGATCGAGCCCCACGTCAGGCTCTGTGCTCAGTTCAGAGTCTGCATGAGATTCTCTATCTCCCTCCCTTCTGCCCCTCCCCCAGCTCATGCTCTCTCTTTCTCGTTCTCTCTCAATAAATAAAATCTTAAAAGAATGGTTAAGATAGTAAATTTGATGTGGTATGTTTTTTGACCATAATTACAATTTTTTTTTAAATGGGCAAATGAAAAGATTCTCAGTCCCATTTGTTATTAGAGAAGATACAAAATCAAAATCATAATGATATACTACTTTACTCCCACTAGGAGAGCCATAATTGAGAAGTGGGCAAATAAAAGCGTTGGCACAGACAAGGAAATCGGAATCCTTGTGTGCTGTCGGTAGGAATGTAAAATGGTGCCGCTTCTGTGGAAAACTGTTAAAAAGTTAAACACAGACTTACCATAGGATCCAGCAATACCACTCCTGGGGATACACCCCAAAAGAATTGAAATCAGGTACTAAAGCAAGTATTCATACCTGAACATTCATCTCAGCCCCATTCACAACATCCAAAAGGTACAAACATCCAAACGTCCAGCCAGGTACAGATGGATAAACACATGAGGTACATCAGCATAATGCAACATTACGCAGCCACAGAAAGGACTGAGGTACAGATATGTGCTCCAATTCAGACCCTGGAACATGTATGCTATGTGAAATATATCTGAAGCCAAAGGTCACATACTGTATGATTCCATTTACACAGAATACTGAGAAGTAAATCCATGGAAGTAGAGAACAGACAATTGGTTGCGAGGGACTATAGGGTCAGAGGAAAATGGAGAGAAATGGCTTTCTGGGTACTTTGGGGTGATGAGAAATTTCTGGAACTAGTGGGGTGGGCAAGTGCACTACATTATGAACGTACTAAAAGCCACTGAGCCGTTCACATGGAACTGCTTAGTTGTGTGACATGTGTCTTATTTCAAGTAAGAAACAGATGAAATATGCCCTTAATATTAGCCTAAAAATATGAGAAGAAAATCAAATGTATCAATACCAGTAATCTGTGCAGAGTTAAGGAATGGGCTTTGTTTTGTTCTTTTTGCTAAATTACATTTTGCAAAAAATTTCTCTTCTGGCCATGTATTACTCTTAAATAACATATTTAAAACAAAACAAAACAGTCTGTTACCCTGAATTGCATGTTCAATAAAAGGAAGAACAAGTCTCTGGCTAGGATTGGTCTGGTGTAGACCCAGATTTAAAAAAAAAAAATAGGCCCATTAGTTCCAAAAGATATTATACTCAAATCTTCATAGTGATTCTGAGCTGGGTTCTTCTCTGTTTTCCTCTTATTCCCTAGGAGTTATACAGACGCGAACAAAAAGGAGGCTGGACTTAGGAGTGTAAGAGATTCTTCCTGTTTAGTAGGATCAGACAAGATCAGCTGCCTGTGCGTGGGAGGGTTCCCAAGAGGGTCTGTTTGATAGAAATTTTAAGGGGTTGTGATAAAGCCGCTCCCATTTATTGCATGCATCCTGGAAAAAGACATACACCAGGAGAGTTGCTGTGGCTGGGCCAGGTGGGGGGAGAGTTATTGTTCAAGAGCCTGTGAAAGTGACAGCAGACAGCTGCTTTGCTTCTCTTGGGAACTCAGAGTGCTGCTTAAATAGTACCCAGGATACTTTCGCTTCTATATTAGGAAGGACTTAATTCCCAAAGCAGTGGCTTCTCAAATGGGAGCCTAAGGGAGTCTTTCACTCTCTCCTTTAAGAATAGCTCAGGTCAAGACTGTGGGACTTGCAGACAAGGGGACTCAGAAAAGATCCTGGCAAAGTGAGATGATCCTGCCACTTCTGAGCAAATCCCTTCTGTAGGAAGGGTCTGACTTATATATGAGAGGTGAGCCCAAAAGTCCTTCCAAATCCTGGTCCAGACTGAAGGCTCTGGACCCCATTCTGTGATGACCCACAGCAGCACATTAGAAGGTAATACCAGCCAGACACAAGATCTGTTGTCAGTTTGCTCCAGCACTCTTGTGCTCGATCCACAGTTTTCACCCCAGGACGAGGACCTGCCCGAGGGTCTGCAAAGGGAACAATCGGCTCCAGGAGGGAGCAGCAATCCCGCAGACCCTGGGCAAAACGGCCGCAGTTTCTCGTGTTCCTTCCGGTGTGGCGGTGGTATGGTGCAAGTCCCAAGGCCCAGCAGTTAAATCCCCACCCCTGGAATGCCCCTCTGCAAGCCCTCTTCAGATAAGAAGGAAAGAATGTAGTTAAGAACTTTATCGTTCAAAATACCTGTCCCCAGGGACCCGCCTGCCAGGACGCACATTCTGGCTGCTGACATGTCTGCATGGAGGCCGGCTTGGTCTCGGGGTCGCAGAGTCGATCACTCAATCGATCTTCACCAAACTGACACCACACCTGGCGATGCTTATGCCCTTTTCCGCAGGTGACCAGGCACTGTGGTAAAGAGCACAGCCAATCAGGGGTGTTCCTGAACCACGTGTTGTGGCTCCCGGGGATCACTCACGGATTATCAGGAACACATGTGCTCCCTTCCCGCAGCCATTCCTCTCTCCGCTAGCAATCTGTAAATGCATCAAGACTCATCTTTCTTCCTTCCTTCCTCTCTTTCTTTCCGTCGCTCATTCTGTGTTTATTTATAAAGGCTCTGGGACGGTGTCAAGCCCAGAATGAACTCAGCCTGGCACTACGCCATGAGACACATGTGTCCCCTGACTTATGACGGGGTTCTATCCAGGTAAACCTGCTGCAAACTCAAAATATCCTAAGTCAAAAAATGCACTTATTACCTCTCACCAACCCCACTTCTCAGTAGAGGCCAGGCCTCCTGAAACGTGGCCAGAACACTCACGTTAGCCTACGGTGGGGCCAAGTCGTCCAACACGAAGCCTAGTTTATAATAAAGTGTCGAACATCTCATGCAATTTACTGGATTCTGTACTGAAAGTGAGAAGCAAAGCTGTCGTGCGGACAGAGGCTGATTGACCCTCACATGATTTCGACCGCACAGCTGACTGGAAGCCGCTGCCGCCCAGCACCGTAAGAGAGTGTGTACCACCCATCGCCAGTCCGGGAAAGGATCCAGATTCGAAACGCCAAGTACAGCGTCCGCTAAATGTGTATTGCTTTCACATCACCGTAAAGTACAAACATCGTTAAGTTGAACCATTGTAAGTCGGGGCAAGTCTGTATCATAAAACAACATTCTGTGATTTTCGAGGACAGGAGTTAAGCATGGGGAATTTATGAGTCAGAACAATGCGAGTTTTAATCATACTACAACCAGCTACAGGTACTAAGTCAAGGGACAGTTCTGTAGTTCTGTCTCTTCTGTCCTTTCTCATCTCTACAAAAGGATAATCAAAGTTCCTATTGCAAAGGATTGTGAAGACCGAATGAAAAAAAATCTAAGTAACATACTTTGCACATGTTCATTAAATGTTAAATACCATCATCATTACTACCCAGGCGCATTGTGGAAGATTTGAAAAATACAGAAACATGTGAAAGAGAAAGCTGTAATAAGCCCCCCAAAATTCTGACTACCTGGGGATCCTCATAATTATTTTGCTGTTTTCTTCCCAGTTTTTCAGGCTAAGGAATGCTGGATTACCCTGCATTTTAGTTTGATGTCTCCCCCACCTCCATTTTAGCAAGTCTTCTTGCAAAAAAGGTTAATTGATCTGAAATGATACCTTAGCTATTCTTAGCCATTTAGGTAAGACTCTAGCTCAATCCCTTCTTTCATCTTTTTTTAAAACCAAACACTAGCTTTGATGCTAAGGCAGCTTGTTAACAGAACAAAACCCGTAGGTTTGTTGTTCACTTGTGCGGGAATCAGATACTGTTACTCACAGGTACTTGCTTGCCTACCATTTCAGGACCATTAATAATACCCTTTTAAGATCTGTATTGTATTTCCTGTTGAAAGTAAACAGTTAACACTGCGCTTACATGGTCGAGATAAGCAAATGGGCACGGAAGCTGTAGGAGAGAAACCAACACCTCTTTCCCCGCATTCCTGACTTGGTCCATAAGTCAGGGACCTTCTGTTTCCTCTTCCACCTGCCTCCGTGAGGGAAGGCTGAGGGAGTCGCCTGTGTGGTGTGAATTTCACCGGGCTGGGTTAATAGTGACTAAAGAGGCTTCAGCATTTTTCTCTTGCTGTCGCCAATGCTAAGCAATGAGGGCTTGCCTTCGGCTTCACCAGGTCAGGCAGGAGAGAGGCTGAAGTCTGGAACACTCCAGTAGTCCTTTCTTTTCTCAGGTTTCCATTAGCAACGGGATGGGTACGGCAGACAAACCACTTACTGGGGTCTAATTCTCTTATTTCACAGACGAGAAAATAGGAAGCCTCCTTTTTTTTTTCCCTTTAGCTTCAGCTCTAAGCCAGCATGGCTTTGTAATTAATAAAGCCCTTATTTTCCTTTCCAATGATTTAGTGGGAGGCTCAAAGAGGAGGAAAGGGAGAGATAGGTACTTCAAAAATCACCAACAGCAGCCATCAGAGTGGATGATGCAGCCGAACCCACCGTGCCCCTGCGGTCACCGGTGGGCCAGTCACACCCCGCACAGCGCTCCTGGGGCTGATCGGGGACCTCGGTTGCTTCATCCAGGGGAGAAGGGGATAAGCAAACAGCAGGTGTAGACTTGAGGAGAGCTGGAGAGACTCAGAATTAGGGTAACAGAGATGACTTGGGGGAAATAAGAGCCCTCTTCTCTCACCTCTGACCAGTCTGCCGTTTCCCACTGTGGACAGGGGAACTCACTGCATCTCTGAACAGTGACTTTCTCTTGATGTGAGCATTTGCTGTCATCCAGGACGTCATTGCGGGTGTTGACACAAATAGCCCTTCTCCTCTGGCTTCCACCATCGCAGCTTTTCGAACACTGGAAGGAAAATACGTTACACGAAACTGTTGTAAGTTTCTCCCCCAGCAGAGTTGGGGTCCTGGCTAGGCCACCTTGTCTCTTTCAGCCCTTAAAAAACAACCACCCAGGGGCGTCTGGGTGGCTCAGTGGGTTAAGCCTCCGCCTTCAGCTCAGGTCACGATCTCAGGGTCCTGGGATCGAGCCCCACTTCGGGCTCTTTGCTCAGCAGGGAGCCTGCTTCCTCACCGCTCCCTCTGCCTGCCTCTCTGCCTACTTGGGATCTCTCTGTCAAATAAATAAATAAAATCTTTAAAAAAAAAAAAAAAAGAAACAACCATCCAACCGATCCAATTCTAGCTGTGATTTGGGAAGTATCTGTTCATGTTATCCATTTATCTACCAGATTTATATTACAGTCAACGTTAGTGAATCCCCATAAGAAAATAAAACTCGGAGTGGCCTGTGGGGTATGGAGAAAGGGATTAGAAGAGTTGTTTCACCACTCTCATTTTTCCACACACCATGTTCCGCGCCATATGGTGAGACATTACAAATTGATCACAGTACTCTTCTGCAGAATGAGGTCAGGCATTGTAAATCAATCACAGAACGAATCAGTTCGTCGATTAGCCACCATCAACCAATCAGACTCAGCATCTAAGAAGAAGACTCACTGAGTGAGAACCAACTTACTTCAGTCCATGCAGAATAACGCCAGCCACCCATGTTACATTCTCCTGAGCATTTTTCCTGGTTGCTTGGTTTGGGGTGACCACTGCAAAAACTGTCATCAACCTTCTCGGTCTTCCCATCCAGCCTGCTGTATTTGGCACAGTAGATGTCTAATGTGCGGTACCCCAAGCCACACTGGGCACTACATTCACTCCGGCTGGCAATGTGCCACCTACACACAGTGGGGAGAAACCAACATTCCTATTAAATATGTCTGTCCTATCTATATTCAACTAGTAGAAGAATGGAGTTCCTTTTTCTTCTTTAACTCAAACACCACAAAACCCAAAGCTACAGTCAGTTACTGGAATCCAATTTGAAACCAACATATTCATGTATTTTTCATGGCTGCCAATGCACATGGACGTCACAGAGGGCTAGTCAGAGGTTCTATCTTTGTGAAGATTCTCCCTCGATACGTTCCATCTGAAATTCAAGCAACCCCAAAGAAGAAAACATTGGAATTCAACAGAGCAAAAAAAAAAGCAATTTTCTATTTAAAAGGTTCATGGAACTCAGCATTTCATTTCTCAAGAAGGCTGCATCTGATAGAGACCCGCTGCTGGCAACGCTCCTTAGACAACTTCCTTTATATGGGCTCTGCTAAAACGTGTTCAGTGGCCAACCTGTGACTTCATAAAGGAATGGATAATTGGACTGTAACTGTGCATTTCAAGTGTGCCAAACTCTGTGAATAAAGACTGAGTTCCTTTTAAACATGGACAACAGTCTATATAATCTGATTAGACTATTTTTTTTTTTAAAGATTCAATTTTCTTTTTAGAGCAGTTTTAGGTTCATGCCAAAACTGAGAGGAAGGTACAGAGACTTCCCATATGCCCCGGTCCCCACACCTGCACAGCCATCCCATTATCAGCATCTCCCCACAAAGTGGGGCATGTGCTTAAAAACTGACATATTCTTGGGGCACCTGGGTGGCTCAGTGGGTTGGGGCCTCTGCCTTTGGCTCGGGTCATGGTCCCGGGGTCCTGGGATCGAGCCCCACATCGGGCTCTCTGCTCGGCGGGGAGTCTGCTTCCTCCTCTCTCTCTGCTTGCCTCTCAGCCTACTTGTGATCTCTCTCTCTGTCAAATAAATAATCTTAAAACAACAACAACAAAGAACTGACATATTCTTTTAATGCCCCCCAAATACGGTCAGTGCTCAAATTAAAACACAAAAATTTAAAACTGAACAGAAGACTATAAATAAATGAGCTTAATATGTAGGTTGTTCATTCAATTTAACAATCCAAAGACAATTTCTTTATAATCTCCATTTGAATTAACTCCTGTTAACTATCTACTTCTCAGAAATTGGGTAGTTTGCCAAATACAAATGCCCTCAGAATTCTTCCATCCACACCTGTCCAGGGGCAGGACTGGGAAACATTGAGGAGTACTGGCCACAGGCTTATCTTGGAGTTCCTCACAGATGCTTAAAAGTAGGTCAGAGTTGAACAACTTTTACGTTGGGCATGCAAAGTGGGCTACTGTGATTTTCCGTTAAAGTGACACAGTATTTTGGGATTTTGTTCTAACCGGAACATGTTAAATGAAGGACTGTAAAACAATGCTTTATCTCATCCTGTCAAATTTAATCCGGGCAAACTTTCACATCCCTGAGGAAGTGAGGTAAAAATGTGGTCCAATTCAACAGAAGCATCTGGAACTTTCATCTGTTCTTTGATTTTTGGCTACCTTCTCTTTGCCTTCATCACCATTTTCTCATGGAAAGCTTACCCATCCTGGGTGAGGGAGGCAGGAGTCCTGCCCCCACAAGAAAACACATCAGCAGATCAAGTGGAAAAGGGTCTCCCTGATAGTCATACTATCTTCAGAATTTGAGCAGTCTGGAAGAGTCTGGAAAAGTCACAGCGTTGCCTTAGGAAAGTTCTCCTCAAAATGCCATTATTGTCTGCTTCTTAGTCTCTCCCTGGAAGGTGGTCTTAACTTCAGTGTTCTGAACTCGTTCAGTGCATTTCATGTAACAATGCATTTTATTAGTATATTTCAGAGAAGCAAAGTATTTGTTATAAGTGGAAACAAAAAATGTATATGACTGTGTGGGTGTGGGGGGCATTGTGGGAATAAATAATACTAGTGATAAATTTGGGAACTACTGGTTTAAGCAGGTTTCTGTGTTTCAGAACTTCTCTGGGTCTTCCAAATGTTAATCAACATGATGCATGTCTACATAGGAGAGGAGAGAGTTGGTAAGGCTTCTTGAACATACTGGCTTACCACGAATCGTCTCGTGGAACTAGTGTTCCACAGACACGCTTTGGGAAAATTATTTAGAGTTCTACACATCAGTAATAGTCCTCTCTCCCGTCTTTCAGCGTGACAATGGCTATTCAACAGCAATTAGTACGAACCACAATGACAGTGACTGTCAGGTTTTTTGTGAGTAACATAGTTTGGCAATTAGATAACTAATTATTTTTCTGAAAAGGCTTTAACTCTAATTTACTAAATTAACTCAATTGGCTGAAGCAATGGGCTCTTAAGTATATTACTTACCTATAACAAAAATTAAAACTGCATAGTGTAAATGCCTGCCTTTTAATGTCTTGGGTTTTTTCTTTCTACAATGACTTATCCATGTTTTGTGACAAACCCATGAACAAACAGGTCAGCGACACTGTGTAGGCATGAAGTACAGTGAGGGTGGAGAGAGCCTGGGCTTTGAAGTCAAAGCCATCATGTCAGGTCTGGCAAAGATGAGGCATTCGTGCCATGTCTCCCCCACCTACTCGCATGACAGACATTACTAATTGATCCCAGTACTCTTCTTTTCTCCTGGAGCCCAGAGAGGGCCTTATAACCTTTACTCTAGCACTACAGGCTGTCAATATCATTGGCTAAGATTTGGCATTGTGAAGAAAAAGCTGCAAAAAGCTTAAGTATTCACTTTGCATTTATAAATGGTAAGATCCTCACAATTCCCCACACCATTCTACACTGCTAATTTCTCTTCTGTAAAAGGAGAATTAAAGCCTCAACTCATGTTACCTGCATTTAACTATCATTCAGAGTATACAAAGCAATGCCCAAGCTATTTAATATTCAAACATGACACCGTCAACCTTGAAGGTAGACGGGAAAGCTTTAGAATTCTATTCTGTACGCGCTATTTCTTATCTCAGATTTAATCTTAAACACAGAGTATTTTCTGTATCTAGACATCTGCATGAAGATTTTCTTCTAGTTCCTTCCATAACTTTACACTAGGGCATTGCAACTTTCATATGCACGAGATTTCTTCTACTGGGTGATATACAGTCTGGGTGTATAGGGAACAACATACGGGTACCCTGAGAGATGACATTTCCCCATTTTCTGTTGACATTCGTACCAAACATTTACATAAGATATGACTCAATCATAACAATGCCTAGCACTGAGTTGTGAGGGTGAAATGAGAACTTCTCTTGGCAAATGCCATACTCTATTAGCTATTTTTAATTCTTAGGGGAAGAACAAGAAATCTGCAGGCATATGTCTTGGATAATTGGTTTCAGAGGGATGGAAACTTGGCTGAAGCTTATTTCACAGAAACAAAAGGAAGGGGAACTAAAGACCACTACCTCCTCCTTCTGTTCCTCCCTCCTCCAAGACCCTCACAGCTCACAGTAAAGACCACGAAACAAACACTGGCCTCACCTCAGGTCACAGTCGGTGCCGCAAGGTTCGGTAATGGGCGCTGGCTGGGGCAGCCGGTCACATCTTTGATCAGAAACCGTAAGCTGATCAGATTCCCGGGTGCAAACAGGTTTTCGCTTCCTCTCCCCTAGGCAAGGAGGAAAAAGAAAATAACATAGTCAGAGAAAGTAACCTATTCCAGAAACTATTTAGACCAGGGCGACTGGCAAACATTTTCTTTAGTGGGTTAAATAGTAAACATTTTTGGTTTTGTGCACCGTATGATCTCTGTCACAACTATTCAACTCTGCCATTATCGGGCAAAAGCAGATGCTCATAAATAATATGTAAAAATGGTGTAACCATGTTTCAATAAAACTTTATTCATAAAAGCCAAATAGCAAGCTAGATTTGGCCCACTGGCTATAGTTTGCTGACCCCTAATTTAGGCAAAGGGAAATGAGACAAATCACATATAATATGACTACTAAGTCTGTGTCTCTGGAAAATGAAAGTGGCAAAGCTGATTTTGCTTGGGTTCACACATGTATATGAATCTTGTAGGGAGAGGAAACCCAACATATCCTGAATCCCTTAAAAAGTTCAAGTTGCCCTCCAAAAATAACCAGAAAGATGCAGAGAAAGGAGAATCATGCAGATAAAAAGTTTTATAGATTACATGCATTGGGCTGCCGCCAAAGAAAAATCAATAAAAAGAATTAACAAAACAAAACAAAACAAAAACATCAAAACCTCAAATCCCCAAAACTCCACTGACAAGTTGATACCTTGGCAGGGTTTGCTGCACGCTTGCCAGGGCCCATGACTGTTCCAGTAAAACTGCTGGGGTTTGTCTTCAATAGGAATATTGAAAGAATAGCGCACGTCTGGGTTGTATAACTTTCCCACCGATAATACCTGGAATGAGCAGACAAAATGGAGACGTTTGCAGGTCCGGTGACACTACATGGAAGGGAAGGGTCATGGGCTCATGGTCAAGTTTTTACCTGAAGTAAAAGTTCTTGTTCAATGCGGTCTGTGGAGTTAATCCTTTCCACTACATTGTCAGACCCGCTGTACTCTATCACGGCGTTCCCGATGCGGATTTCCCTTTTGGACATTGTGACAACAAAGTCTCCATTGAGCAAGAATTCACCTTTACTGCTTGATAAAGCTGTAGATGAGAAAAGATAATTCACTGATTGGCTGCCAGTGACTTGCTGTCTGAAATACAAAAGAGCATTCTGAAAGGCAAAATGCGGAGAAAAAGAAGATCTACTTTTCCGTCAGACGGGATGGACTCAAAGGCTAGTTTTGCCACTTGCCAGCTATGAGGACTTGGGAATTCACTTTCCCTCTCCCCGTCTCCATTTCCTCATCTTTGAAATGGAGATAAAGAAACCCACCCTTGTAATTCTATTACTGAAATATAAGCGTTTTAATTAGTGTGGGGTTTGATACACAAGCCCCATATTACAGCCTTACAGATAGAAACAGAGGCCTTATAATCTGAAAATATGTACTAATGAACTAAACATTTACAAATTAATTCCCATGCAAATATCCCTATTTTTTGTTAGCATTAGTTGAGCCAATAGGCTCTTTGTTAGTCTTCCTCGACAGATATGGGAATCTGAAAATCCGTGGCCGACATGATGCTTAAATGTCACTCTTTCAGTGAGGCCTAGAGCAGCAGCCAGCCTCCAAGATGGCCCCAATGGTCTTTGCCTCTTGAAATTCACATCCTGTGTTGTCCTCTCTCACATGGAAGCACACTGACTGTGTAATCCGTAGGATTTTGAGGAAATGACAGAGTGTGACTTCCAAGGTCAGGTCTCAGGCACTGTGGCTCTGCCTTGCTCTTTCTCTGGCTTTGGGAGAAGCCAACTGAGCTGCCATGTTGGGAGGCAGCCCAAGCAGCCCCCGCTGAGAGACTTCCTGTGAAGAAAGCAAGCCGTCTGCCAAGAGCATCTGAATGAGGCATTTGGGAAGTGGATCTGCCCACCCCAATCAAGCTTTTAGATGTGATCATAGCCCTAAATGAATTTTTTTCTTAAGATTTTATTTATTTATTTGAGGGAGAAGGAGAGCATGAGAGGGGGAAAGGTCAGAGGGAGAAGCAGACTCCCCATGGAGATGAAAGCCCAATACAGGACTTGATCTTGGGAATCCGGGATCATGACCTAAGCCCAAGGCAGTGGCTTAACCAACTGAGCCACCCAGGCAGCCCTCTAAATGAAGTCTTAACTGCCACCTCATGAGATACCTCAAACCAGAAACACCCAGTTAGGGCGCCTGGGTGGCTCAGTTGGTTGAGCAACTGCCTTCGGCTCAGGTCACGGTCCTGAAGTCCCGGGATCGAGTCCCGCATTGGGCTCCCAGCTCCATGGGGAGTTTGCTTCTCCCTCTGACCTTCTCGCCTCTCATGTTCTCTCCACTGTCTCTCTCTCAAATGAATAAATAAAATCTTAAAAAAAAAAAAAAAGAAACACCCAGTTATACTATTTTCAATCTGACATACAGAAACTGGAATATAGTACATATTTGTTATTCTAAGCCACTATGCCTTGAGACAATTGGTTATACAGTAAAAGATAATTAATACATCTTCCCAGGCCATTCCTTTAAAAATGAAACCCCCTCCGACTACCAGCACAGATTCCATACTTGCCATCCCATTTCCCACCTTAATTTTCTTTCATAACACCTTGTCTACGCTCTCTCTCCCCAACCAAGAATGTAAGCCCCATGAGGGCAAGGATTCTTGGACTCTTTTATTCACTGCTATATCTCAGCTTCAAAAAGAGCCCATTGTACATGATCAATAAACTTTTTTTTTTTTAATTTTAGAAAAATGAATGAATCTACCGCAGATCTTGAAAAAGATGAAACAATCAGAAAAGCTGAAAAAGTGATGTTAGAAAAGTCCTGGAGTCAAGCACCAAAATACTGGCCAACTGAGAACTTGAAGAAATTAGACCAGTTACAAACTTACAGAAAGTAAATAAAATGGACAGAGAAGCTACAGTCAGAAGAAATGATTTATTTATCTAAGTGTCAAGGGAGACTATTAAGAAAGTAAATACAGCCCCAGAAAGCTTTTACAAAAATGACTCCTTTTAGGTTTTACTGTTAAATCCAAACTCTAAGCAAAGAATGCACTACTCTGCTATCACATAATTTAACCAGAAAACTTAGATAAGAATATTTATCAACTGGGGGAACCTGGGTGGCTCAGTGGGCTAAGCCTCTGCCTTCAGCTCAAGTCATGATCCCAGACCCTGGGATCGAGCCCCGCGTCGGGCTCTCTGCTCAGCTGAGAGCCTGCTTCCCTTCCTCTCTCTGCCTGCCTCTCTGCCTACTTGTGACCTCTCTCTGTCAAATAAATAAAATCTTTAAAAAAAAAAAAGAATATTTATCAACCGATTTATCCTATAATCTAAAAATATATGCATGGTTGGCATGAAAACATAATTTTGTTTACTGTAAGAAAAAAAATCGATTTTCATGCTTTTTGATCAATTTCTCCAGATAAAATCCCCGTCCTATCTTTTCCCCCTAGTATTTATTATAAAATTTGGGCTTTTTGAGTACCATTTCGTTTAGTTTAGGTTTTTTTTTGTTTTTTTTTTTTTTTTTCAGTACTACTGCTCCTTGGATAATGAATCCTCCTGAGTACTGGGCTTGACGTGAACAAGAACTCAATAAATCAGAGCTATAAACATTTGGGTCCTGAACGAAGTATCAGAGAAAGGCCCTCTTACCTTTTATAAGTTGTGCACAATTAGCAAATCTCAGTGGGGAGGGAACCCTGAAATGCACAGGCCGTGGATTTAAGTGAACAAAAGGAATGCGGAAACTTAACTCGGGTGGCAAACAGATGTCATCCCGGGTGCCAACATTAACCAACCCGGTCTGCTCGAGAACCTACACAGAGTGCGAATCACTGGCAGCGTCACGTCTTAGCAACAGGTCCGTGACATTGGTCTCTGGTTGCGGGACGGGGAGCGAAGATGCCTGAGGTGTGTGCCGGACCCTAACCTCTCTTTCACTGATGCAGGTGAGATCTTGTCTCTCACCAGGCAGGCTGGAGGAGGTTTAGAGGATGTAGGGAAAGTCACTATTGCACCGTTATGCAGAGATGACTGAGGGCTGAGATGAAGCTCTGAGTGCTCTTGGTGGCTCAGCAGCAGCAGGGGCCTCGTTTTCTTGGACGTGGCAACCCCATGCTCACTCGTTTGGTCACATGCTGATGGAAGTACTACTCTTTCTAGGATCAGTAGTTAGCGCATGAATTCTGTCCCTAACCCAGGACTGCATTTGCACCCACTCAGATAAGCCCCATCTTGGTCCTGAGGGAAGAATGAGATGCCTTCAGTTGAAATGGTTGGCAAGAATGTGGTAAGAGGGAAAAAGGTTTTATTTATTTATTTATTAAAGATTTTATTTATTTATTTGACAGACAGAGATCACAAGTAGGCAGAGAGGCAGGCAGACACAGAGGAGGAAGCAGGCTCCCCGCAGAGCAGAGAACCCAATGTGGGGCTCGATCCCAGACCCTGAGATCATGACCCGAGCCTAAGGCAGAGGCTTTAACCCACTGAGCCACCCAGGCACCCCAGGAAAAAGGTTTTAAAAACACAAACCCTCCAAAAGCTTGGCTGCTTCTTCGTAACTCAAAATCCTTTGATAGCCGCCCTCCTCAATACAACTATACCTAACAACTGGCTTCAAACTCCTTAGCATAATCTTCCCAGCCTCACCATTCACTCCCACCAAGAAACCTCACTTCCCAGTCATTACATCCCCATATCCACCATACCTGTTTCCACACTGAGGCAGAAAAGTGAAGTGGTTAAGGGTGTAGGGTCTAAAGTCAGACCAAGAATGATTCCAACTCTTCCCACTTTCTGACAAGTTTACGTGACCTGGGGTAAGTTATGGAACCTCTCAGCCTCCGTTCCTTCCTCTGGATAACGAGTTTCTCCCTGGCTCGTTACGGACATTAAACGAGACGTTGCTGGCAGCTCGGAATTCTTCCTATGCACTGTCTCCTTACCACACCTTCACAGTTGCCTCAGTGAGGGATGAGAAAAGCACGACTTAAATGTTATTAAAATACTCTCTCAAGGCCAGGTGACTTCCAGTCACGGCAAGTCTGTCTCCAGAGCCTGTTAACGACCGAAGTTTTCTAAGAACGCGATCAACCAGTACCTGTTCTATGAATGAATTCACGCATGCTTTCTCTTATGCACAAAGTGAAGTCAGATTCATTGAGCTCATGATGTTTAACAGTTTAAGTCGTTTGTCTTCCTCAACTACGTGAGCCTCTTTCAGAAGGCGGCCATTTAAAAATGCATTTTTGTAACCGCAAGAAAGACCCTGGCCCATCGTAGGTGCTCAATCAATGACACCGAAAGAGGGAGTGACTGATTGGGCCTGACATTTATCACAGGGAGACCAGAGTGCTTCCAGCCGAATAACTGTCTCCCTGTCAGTGTAAAGCTCTGACAACCTTGTCTCCCCTATGGTCGCCGTAGCGTGAGACCCACCAGCCATGCAAGAGGCCGGACTTTCAATGGGTCACTGATTGGAGGTGAGGTTGTTTCCGAGGCCCCTCAGACATCCTGAGGCTGCCTCCTAATGTGGGTCACTCACATGGTGACCGCCGGACATGCTGCCGACACAATCACTAAGTTCTCTCAAGTGAGGTCGCATGCTAGCTGCCCAGCTGACGTCTCACCAAAATGGGGGAAATGAGATGTCACAAGATCGGCTCCGTAAATCACAGGATAATCCAGTTTTGTGCTCATTCAAAGAGCAGTCGTCTGTTGTAGGTTAATTCTGGGGCTCCTTCCCAACCTCCCCTGGCTTCCTCTCGGACTTATGCCCACTGGGGCATTTCACCCTTCTCTTGCATGCTCCCTCTCCCTGTAGTTGGTGGGGAAGGAAGGAAAAAGGAATCGTCAGGGGAAATGAATTTCGTGATTTATCCCAAACTGAATTGACTCCTGTCCTCCCACTGCCACAATTAATCAAGAGCTAAGTGCACTGGAGACAAAGAAGTATCACAGAAATGGATCTATTTTTTCTCCTCAACGGCGAACATGGTGGCTCTGGGTGCGACTTGGCTTTAACCCGACAGGAGGGAGCGGCCTGTGTGAAACGACGGCCTTTGACAGGGAGACTTTCTGCTTCGGTACCCTGTGAAACAAATAGTTTCCTACAAACGACCGTCTACTGCCCAACCTTCCACTAATGCAATTAGGGGAGCTAATTTCCTGGGTTGGTTTCCCCGCCATTTCACCCATCAGAGCTGGGTTGCTACAAAGGCCCTCCCTCCTGGAAATTCCTCCTCGACCAGCACCTGTGGAAAGAGTGTGGCTTGACTGGCTTTTAAAAAAAACGAAAGGGATAAGGATGAAGATGCCTTAGCAACGGAACGGCTGTGGGTGTGAAAACCTTCTTAGAGCATTTGCGGCAGCTACTTCAAGCCAAGAATAAGTGTTTATGCACCTCGGATTTGATGATGCCATGTTCTTCCTCACTTGTTAAGAAGCCAGTGTAAGGTTCAAAGGCCCTGAGGTCTTGACCTTCCCACTCCGTGAACTGTGACTGGCCATCTATGCTTGCCCACTCTGCATTTGCTTGCAGAGACTTGTTCTTTTGCCAACAGGTGACTTTACCATAATATTCCACTAAAGGGCCATGACTGCTCCAGACTCCCTCTCCCAGATGACAAATCTTTAATTTTTCTTTCAATCTTGACAAAGAGATTAAGAAACCTCCTGTGAGGCATAAAAGGTTATCAGGAGGCCCTGCCCAATTCAGGTACCTCGCCTGGTTGATGAAGTTAATTGAACTGAGGCCACTACTTGAAAAGAGATTTTTCCAAGAAGGGGCAGAAGAGAGAATCATCTCTCTCCCTTTCAAGAAGAAAGAAGCAGGTCAACATGGCTTTTGGCTTCCAGGAAATTAATTAATAAAGGAGGTTGCATGCAATGCCGCTGGATTTAATTAGGAAGTAGTAAGGCCACAGCAGCAGCCACATGTTTAAAATTTATAACCCAGTGCGTGCAGAAAAATGCCTGATCTATTTTGCTCAGTGGTGGCATGGAAAATGTGGGAGTCCCAAAAAAATAATTTTGAAAAGGGTCCTCCAGAACTCCATTCATTCTTTTATAAAGTCACCACCCATTTGGATATTTAGGTTAGGGAAAATCTGATCCAACCACTGAGTAAATGATTCTAAGTAGGACTCTGTGGCCTTTCAAAGAAAGGACTATTATGTATATTTCCGTGGTAATCCAATCCCCCATTAAGCACATTGTACATCCTCAGTAAAGAGAACACGAGCAGTGACTATTCAACAGGTGAGCAATTATTTACTTAGCGCATATATGTGTAGGCTTTATATCAAAAGCTTACGGTATAAAGACATAGCCTCTGACCTAAAGACAATGGGGCGCCTGGATGGCTCAGTCGGTTAAGCATCTGCCTTTGGCTCAGGTCATGATCTTAGGTTGCTGGGATGGAGCCCCTCATTGGGTTCCTTGCTCAGTGGAGAGCCCGCCTCTGCCTCTCCTTCTGCCCCTCCTCTCCACTTGTGCACTCTCTCTCTCTCAAATAAATAAAATCTTAAAAAAAAAAAAAAAAAAAAAAGAAGACACTAGTGGCCATATGGGTAAATAAGGAACAAACTGTCTCATCTCAGTTCATGGCAGCCCCATCTTCTCAGGGTCTCAGATAGAAATCTTGGAGTCACCCCTGACTTCTTTATTTCTCTCACATACCCTATTCAATCTATCGAAAAATCATGATGACCCAATCCTCAAGAAATATCCAGATTTTGACCATGTACTGTCACCTCCACTGCTCCTACTTGGGACTAAGCCACCAGTCTCTTTCCCATGGATTATTGCAATAATTTCTAACCAGTCCTCCTGTATCTACTCTGCGCCCTTCTTCCATCTAAAAGCCAAAGTGCTCCTTTGAAAATACGAATGCGATGATATCTTATCATTCCTCGGCTCAAAATCTTCAATAGCTCTCCTTGTCTCCCAGAAACAAGCAAGTCTTTTCAATGCTTCTATGGCCCTATGTGATCTACTCCTATTGCATGACCAGCCTCGTCTAGAACTCTCCTCTGTGCTGATGGAGCTGCAGCCACATGGGCCTCTCCCTATTCTTGGAATAATCCAGACATGCTCCTACTTCAAGGATTTTGCACTGGCCTTTCCCTCTGCCTGGAATGCTCTTCCCCCAATCAACCTGTTTCCTCTTGCCACAATTTAAACACTTCAGCTCCACTGTTCCCAACTCACCCTCAGTATCCCAGTTTCCCTTATGATGTTCTATTTTCTGATAGCCACTTACCGTCTTCTAACAGTATACAGTTGGCTGACCTATTAACTTACTGCTTACTGTCTCTCTCCTAGCACCAAAAAGTATGTTCCAAGAAGACAGTGATTTTTAACTTACTTATTTTTGTTCTGCCTATTGTACCTAGAAGAGTGTCTGGCCCATATTCAAGAAGTGAATGAGTGAATAATGGCATACTGCAGAAAATGCTATAATGAAGTCATGTGTATGTATTACACTTGATCAGCATGCCGGGCTAAAGGATCATTGCCTAGCTATCAAGGATTTCATGTAGACACTCCAAAATACAGATTCTGATTCTAATCTGATTCAGTGAAGACTCATGGACTAGTTCATTGTGTATAAATGTGCACAGAGACCCTCTACAGAGGCTGAATTCAGATGCACAAATAGCTTTCTTGTCTAGACACTGTACGAGGACAAGTATATTCATTTCTTTTAAAAAGTCACCGCCCAGTCAGACTGCTATGAGATCTTCTAGATCAGAGGGCAAGCCGTGCTGCTCTCTATGGCTAGGAGGAGGCTGGTTGTGCAAGGTGACCAGCTGAATCCCTTCAGTCATGACCGCACTCCCTTTGTCTTTCTTTTAATTAAAAATGCTTGGGAAATTTCATAATCACAGTGGTTTACAGAAGGATAAGTTGACGTGGAACTCAGCTGGGCCAACTATTGAAATGAACACAGGGTTGACGGTGCATTGTGGTTTAAACAGAAGGACAGATAGGAATTAATATTCCTGGACATGAGACAAGGGTGAAGAATCCACAAGGTAACAAGGTAGGCCATTCTAGCCATGACATGAGAATAACTTGCACCCTAGAACATTTTGGAACAAGCAGGCATAATGAAATGTTGAATAAGTCCACCAGTCAGTTATTGGTTAGAACTGGCACCACAGAAATTAGGGCAAGTAATATCTTTAATAAAACATTTGCTAGGGGCATCTGGGTGGCTCAGTGGGTTAAGCCTCTGCCTTTGGCTCAGGTCCGGTCTCAGGTCCTGGGATAGAGCCCCACATCGGGCTCTCTGCTCAGCGGGGAACCCGCTTCCCTCTCTCTCTGTGCCTGCCTCTCTGCCTGCATGTGATCTCTCTCTGTGTCAAACAAATAAATAAAATCTTTTTTTTAAAGATTTTTATTTATTTATTTGATAGACAGAGATCATAAGTAGGCAGAAGGCAGGCAGAGAGAGAGGGGGAAGCGGGCTCCCCGCTGAGCAGAGAGCCCGATGTGGGGCTCGATCCCAGGACCCTGAGATCATGACCCGAGCCGAAGGCAGAGGCTTAAACCACTGAGCCACCCAGGCGCCCCCCAAATAAATAAAATCTTAAAAAGAAAAAATTGCTAGCCAGTTACCCACAGGACAGATTGCTGTTGTTATTGTTATTTTTGAAGACTCAAAGACAACAATGATTTTTATGCTAAACTTACATGGTAAGTGCTTTCAGAATTTGATGTAGGGCCTTCCTATTTATTATGATCCAGAATGAACCCCTGACATGGACTCGGGTAACTACACGACTCTTCCAATACTACTCTGAGGTTATACACATGGGGAGGGGGATATAAAAGAATGAATTTCAAGATCAACTACTAGTATGAAAGTACAGGACACCCAACGGCTCTCCGTGTGCACAAGGGGTTAGGAAGGAACATCTGCCAACAGCCCCAGAGAAGCAGAATCCCCACCAATGGCAAGAGATGTGTCATCTTACCTAAGTAGTTATCGTCCTCAGATTTCCCTGAGAAGCTATGCTGCCTCACATCAATATTGGTAGCACCTGCTGGGATTCGGACCACAGTATTGTAACCTGAAAAGAATTGAGTCACAATTCAGTATTCCACAACACAGTTCAGTTTCTCTTGAGTATGGAGTTAAAGGTGGACAACCAAGGAATGCAATAACAATTCTTACTATTAGGTGTCTTCTAGCCAGACGGGTAATGTACCTTAACAAGACTGATTTTATGCCTGACATGAATACTTTGACCTATTACCTGTGGTTAACAATTTTTAAACTTTGACCATTTTCCGTCTCCTGGTTCTTTAGGAACAGATTCTTACCATAATGTACTGTATTAAATGTTCCTGCCACTGTTTTGCATGAAGAATTATCGCCACCACAAACTCCACATTTATCTCTCCGGGCTTTGGAATTTAAAATGTGATCACATCCAGCTTGCTTTTAAAAAGAAACGTTTGAAATAAACGGTAAGTATTATAAAAATACAAAAATTATAAAACATTATGACATGGTAATTAGCATGGTTCTTTAGGCATTCACAATGAATTAGGCATTCACAAATGACAAGGAAGTCTTTTTAAAGTTGCAAGGGTTGAGAACTCAAATTATATATAGCCCTGGTACAGAAAACGTGGTCCTTGGACTGGCAGCCTTAAGCATCCCTGAGGCTGTTAGGAATGTACAATCTCAGGCTCTACCCAGATCCATTGTGGGGTGGGGTGGGGGTGGGTTCTGGCATGTTAGCAAGATGCTTATCTGCTTCATCTACAGATTAAAGTTTGAGAAGTATGGGGCATCTGGCTGGCTGGCTCAGGTAGAATGTGTGACCCTTGATCTCAAGGCTGTAAGTTCGAGTCCTGTGTTGGATGTAGAGATAACTTGAAAATAAAATCTTGAAAAGAAATCAAGCTTGAGAAGTATAAGTCTACAAATAAGTGGGGTAAATGAAAAGAACTGTTCAGGAATGAAAAAAAAAAGGAATGTGGTGGGGGGCTGTATCCTATAAATAAAGAGCCGACATCCCATGTGAAGGGAGCAACCTCTCTCCACTCTAGACTCCGCAGCTGTGAAGAAATAGGAACCCTACGTTGACGTATCTTTCAAGAGAATCTGGAAAATGGGATTTCATGTGAAATCCCCTGTGTTTAAATATGCTATGAATGGAGGACAAAGCAAGATTCCAGGCTGCCACAATGTGAGGCCAGAGGCTCCAAGCACCTTCTGGAATTTCTCCACATCTTAATGTAACGCAGCCATGTTGACAGAGGTCTGCAAAGGACACCAGCAACGACTAGGACACCAGGACAGAGTTCACATTCTTGTCCACGCTGTCCACTTGTAGGAACTAGCCTTTGAGGAGAAGCTCAATGTTTTGCTATGAACGGACTGATGAGGAAATGAGCGCTGTTGTTGTGAGTCGGAGAGCAGGGGAAGCTGCTGGGGGCTCTTCCCATCAAATCCCACTGACTGGGATTCCCATTTTCCTGGACCCCATGCAAGGATCAAATAAACTATCTCAAAGCCTGGCTACATTTAAGAATGTTTTCTGATGGGTGAGAGCAATGAAATGGTATCAAGCCCTCTAGAAATCACAGCACGGATGCTTTACTCTGCCAGAAATTTCTCGATTTCCCTTCTGAGAGTGATTAACAGGCGTGTCTCAGGTAGAAGCTTTCACGCTTGAAATCAGAATGAGAAACCCGACTCCAGCCGGACTAGAGTGTGATCCCTCTCCGACATCTCTCTGGAGCAGAGCTCTTCTAGGAAACCTGCTATATGAAAGCATTTGGGTTTAACCTTAAGAGCCAAGGTTACAGTAAAGGAGGGTGTGTATCCACGGATTATTAAAATACACTTTCACGGGGAGGTTTGGTGCAGACCCTCACGGAGCTTGAGAATGTCTGAAAAATGCAGGACGCCGGTTCTCACAGTTGGGCGACAGCATCAAGCTGCCATTGTTGATGCTGCCCCGGGGAACACACTTTAAAAACCACTTCCCTGGAGACAGTGCACAGATATTAGCTGCTGCTGGCTCTATCAAGGAAGCCACAGACCACAGCGTGGCAGCAGGACAACACAGTCAAGAAAACACCACCCAGGACTTACCCGGCAGAGGCCCTGGACACAGATATCGCTGGTGTCCTGGCCACACGGGGTCCCGTCCACCACCCTGTCCCGCAGCTGATAATAGGCTGTGTTCCCGGCCACCCGGCAGAACAGCTTGCAACGGTCCTTCATCAGAACTGGAGAGGAAACACACGACGCAGCGTGACTTCTGGGCCCAGACCCCGCGCCAACCTGCCCGCCGTCCGCGGACACCCCCCACCCCGGACACACTTACTTCCACTGTACTTGGGGACCCAGCGCACGCTGGGAAGCAGACCGTTGATGTTAAAATGTTTGCCGTCAAAGTGAGCGCACTGCTCCTCTCGGAAGTCCCGCTTCTGCTTGAGACACGGCTCTGTGTTACAAGACTTGAACTTCATTCTACGCCCTACACAGTACTTGCCACCGTTTTTCGGCCTGGGGAAAGAAAGGGAAAGCACACATGCGCTGGGTGACAAGGCATTTCCCCCCACATCACTCTCTCCTCCGTGGCTTCCTGTCTTCTAGGGAAGTGGCTGACGACAGAGGCCAGGACAGTCCAGGACAAAGATTCTGCAATCCGAGTTTGCTTTCTGCCTTCATGCCAGAAAGTATATGACCTTGGGCAAGTCACCCCACCTCTGCAAACCTCTGCCCTCCATCTGGCAAACTGGGAAAGCGCCATCGGGTAAGGCTGTCTTAGGGATGGAATGTCAGAGCTGGAAATACAAAGCCTGGGCTCTATCAGGCAAGGATCTGTCCTCTTTCTCCTGAAAATCCAGTCCTCTGGTTTTCAAAATGTGGAAAGGAAAAGGGACAGAGGAGTAGCTAGAACGCTCCCCGTCTGCTTTATGTAACATGATATTCTCACAGGAGACCAGACTCACATCTGTGCTATTCTATTTCCATTCATTCTTTCCCTCCTCTCTCTCTCTCTTTCTCCCACCACCCCCAACAACCATGGCTTTTCTTTGTTTTACAAATGAGACGGAATATAGAGAACACTCCCATATTTGGACTAACCTAACAGGAGAAGCAGGAGAAGCCTACCGGTTTCATTAACTTTTGTGTGATGGGAGGTACGTGGTCTGCTTGCATAGCCTCACACTGCAAATTCCATCTTGGCGTGCAACCCCCAATTATAAGAAATTCAAATGTACATGTATTTTCCAGATGGGACCCAGTGAGTCAATGAGACGACACCTCTCCTAGTGGTCCGCGGCTTGCCAAATCCATCATGGAAATGGGAAGATCACAGAATCACAGGAAGCTGGGCTCACCCACCCAAGGCTCGGGAAGCTTGGATTTCACTGTTACCCTAGGACATCTCTGAAGGAAAGTTTTCCACTTTCCTTCTTTAAAATGAAGCTTTCAGAGTCCCTGGGACCATACAAAGTGTTTTTTCATTTTGTTTTGTTAAATCAGGACTTGGGGGAAATGGGACATATATCCATGCCCATAAAAGTATGGAATGAGAGCTAGTCCAGCAGGACAGATAAGGCTTTGTTTGGAGCTGGAGCTGGGCTCCAGTCTTGACTCTCTCCTCCTTGTGTGACCTTAGATGAAGTTCTCAGCCTCTCTGAATATTAGTTGCCCCTTCCCTACCATCTACACATGGTAGATGCTGAAGAGGTTAGCTACTAGGTTAATATGTCTGAATCTGGTCCAACGGAGAAGTTTGTTTTGAGTACTGAGCTTGTGCTAAGATATGGGGCAGGTCTCAGTGCTTCTGCAGAGTGCCCAAGGGGCACTGGTCGTGAAACTGCTGCAGTGTGCTCCCTAGATCAACAATGTGCAAACTAAGGCAAGAACGTGGGCCTTGTAGCTACACAATAAACGCCTCCACATCTGCCATCGGGCCTCTCTGAGCTCCATCCTGCACATGTGAAACAGAGGATACAGTGCACCTGAAAAGTGCATTAGGAATCTGAGAAGCTTAGTAAGCAGTCTGATAAGTACTGTTATTTATCACAAAGAAAACTGTAACTAGGGATACAAAACGACATGTAACCTCCCACTGTCTAGGTCTGATTTTTTCTCCATGAAACACAACTAAGTCGGTGTGTCTTATAGCTGCCTGCTGCACTCAACTCACTAACCCACACTCGTATCTTGCCCCGGAGTAAGGCAGACATGGACAGGAGGTTCAGAGAAGTCAAGGCCTTTGCCATGGTCCACACAGCTCATAAGCGAGCTGGGACAGGACTAGAAATCCAAGTTTCCCAGGTTCTTTCTTTGTCTGTACTCTCTTGCTCCATTATCCAGGAACAATAGTCCAGAGTTTTTTGTTTTGTTTTATTTTGGTTTTTTTCTTCTTTTTTTCTTCGTTGGTGCCATTTAGAGATACATCCTTGGTTTCCTGGATTCCAAGCTCTTCTCTAAGTACCAAGACACTCTAGTCTCATGTATAAAATATCACAGATTACATGTAAATAAAAAATCAGGCCCGGAGCGCCTGGGTGGCTCAGTGGTTTAAGCCTCTGCCTTCAGCTCAGGTCATGATCTCAGGGTCCTGGGATCGAGCCCCACATCGGGCTCTCTGCTCAGCGGGGAGCCTGCTTCCCCCTCTCTCTCTGCCTGCCTCTCTGCCTACTTGTGATCTCTCTCTGTCTATCAAATAAAAAAAAAATCTAAAAAAAAAAAAAAAATAGATCAGGCCCACACCTGTTCAGGTGAAACTTGCCTTAATGGCGGTACAAAGAAGAACTCTTCTGTTTTTCCACAGGTTGAGATACTCTTTGTGGAACCTTTCAAAAGGGCCCAACTAACGATGGAGGATGGATCACTTATTTATTTGCCTTTTTGAAATGAAATTCTTCCTTTTTGAAATGAAATTCTCCACAGTTGATTTTTTTTCTTTTGGCTCTCTTACACAAGAAGTCTTAACTCACTCCTGAAATCGCCCCAATGCAGCAGCTCCTGGGACTTCAAATCAGAAACCCTTAGAGGCGGCTTCCCTTAGGAAGGCAACAGTCCCCACCTTGGCTCGCTTTTGCACACTATCAAGTGGCAAATGGCATTTAGTGACTTCCTTTTATAAGTGGCATTTTTCATAAACACTCCATGGGCGAGGCTGTATTGTGGACAGTCACCAGCAGGGACTCTGGAAACGGAAGGTTTGAATCCCAGGCCTGCCTCTTGATAATGGTGTCATCTTAGGTAAGTAGCTGAATCTCTCTGAGACTGTTTCCCCAGTTGCAAAAGGGAGACAACACTAAGATATACTTCCTTGGGGTGGGTGAGGGTCAGCTGGGTTAATCCATTCCAAGTACGGGAATAAGGTAACAATGAGGTAACAATGGTTTTTACATTTTAAAAAATTAAGAAAAAATAAAACATGTATTTTGAGAGGCATAGGATTACACGAAATTCAAAGTTCCATGTCCATAAACGAGGTCTAATTGGCAAATAGCCACACCTGCTCATTCCACTGGCCCGGTGTACATTTCCCACTATATCTGCAAGGTTGAAGAGTTGGGTTGGAGATCCTGTGATCTGCAAGTCTGAAATATTTACTGAGCTATTTTATGGAAAAATATTCCTTTACAGTAAAGGTGTGCCCACCCCTGAGCCACTCTTATGTGCAAGGGTCCATGCCACTTTGTGTGACTGTGCCCAGCCATGCTGTGAGGTAGGTAGTGGCATCCTTGTTCCTGAAGTTCGTTAATGGGGTTCAGAAATATTAAGTAACCTGGTCAGGTGACAGGCCATTAAGTAAGAACTGAGGGCTGGGAGACAGCATAGGTCTCCCTGACCCAAAGCTTGTGATCTGAGGTCTTTCCTATGCTGCCTCTCTTGAGATAGGCTTCTTTCCATTTCAGGACTCCTTCTGTGACTTTATTGGCTTTTTATATAAAGATAGATTATACTTTATTAATAAACACAAATTTGCCCTTTCAAAATACATGGCTTTTCTTTTATCCCAAATCATCTCTGCCTGATTTGCAAGGACCATATTATGGGGAAGGCTGTAGCCTACTGAATTTACCTTTTAGTGTGGAAAAAATTCACGTTATAGTTTTTTTTTTTTTTTTTAATTCAGATCATGTTGCAATTTAACAATTTGGCTGGGTAGGAATATTTTTTCCATGCAGACAAATAATACAAATGATAGGAAACGCAACTTTAAAAATATTAATCATATTGTCCAACTATTAAAAAACTGCATTTCAAATAGGGGTGGAAAGGGCTGATGGAAATTGCTAGATGAATTACTATGAAAGTAACTACATTCAGCACAGCCAAGCTGAATTTTTTTCTTCAAGTGCACATTACACAACCATGCCTATGACTATACAAAGAAAACTCATGACACTACATGGCCAAAGCTACAAAGGCATTTTTGCAAAGATCATCACAGGTGCATTCCACCCTCAGGGAAAGCTAAACTTTGGTCTGCAAATGGGTTTGCACAGAAATCTCAATGTCTATCTGTATTTACAATGAATTGGAGCAGGCAGATTTGGGTTAGCACAAAGAAGGCATTTCTAGTGATAGGACAGGCAGCTTCAGAAGGTAGTGTGTTTCCCGTGCATGGACGGTTTGAGAAGAGGTATAATGGCCAGCTGCAGAGGTTGCTGAAAAGCTCTTCAAGGATTAGATGGGATGAGCCAGAGGGCTGTCCTTGCGATCATTCATGATCCTTCCTAATGGAGTGATCTACGGGCCTGGATATCTTTATTCATTCCTTAGTTAATGGCTCTCCCAAAGCAACCAATTCTTGAATTTTGAAATAAGCTCCCCCAACTCAGTGCCTCAAAAAGAAAACTTTGCTGGGGCGCCTGGGTGGCTCAGTGGGTTAAGCCTCTGCCTTTGGCTCAGGTCATGATCTTGGGGTCCTAAGATCTAGCCCTGCATTGGGCTCTCTGCTCAGCAGGGAGCCTGCTTCCTCCTCTCTCTCTGCTTGCCTCTCTGCCTGCTTGTGATCTCTCTGTCAAATAAATAAACAAACAAAATCCTTTAAAAAAAGAAAAAGAAAACTTTGCTGCAATTCTTTACAGCCAAATGAGAGATTTGTTTTCTTAGATGAAATAGACACAAGTCTATTACCTTGTCATCAGATTTAATTAGCAGTTACTATGGCGAAAGCTTAAGTGTGAAAATATCTAGTTCACAATCTTCTTCTCAAATATAGGAGTTTATTAGTTTTTAATTTAACTTACCTCCTAATTTAAAAGAAAAATAGAAGCACCAGAAGAGGGAAAGCTTTGCCTCTCCCAAAGAACTGGCATGGTTTTTTAAATTTTTGATGGACCTGTAAAAATTCTACAGACTTTTGTTCTAGCCACCAACAAGCTCAGAGTCAATTTAGAGCACAAAATAAAAAGGACAGGGCCCAATTGCCTGATAATGCATCTTCTAGTTCCAATACTGGTCTTGCTTTAGTACTCTAAGTTGTGTTTTTGGTGGCTCTGATTTTAGATCTTACTGTATTACGTGTTTCTCACAAGATCAGATGATCATGTAATTAATTGTCCAATCCAGGACACTAGAGAAAGTAAAGGGTAGCTATTGATAACTTCTCCTGACAACAGATGTGAACAGGGACAGTTTTTACAGATTGGAACACATGCTCATCTTATCTGTAGGGCATGGATCATAAATGGGATTAAAAAAACCAAATAAAACATTTAAAGACAAAATGGTCGGGCCCCATTCTCATGATGGTAAATCAGCAGCACTGCATACTGAAAAAACCAAAAACCATTTGACCTAAATCAGAAAGCATCTGGTTTCTACAGCTTGCTCATTAGGACACCATAGTCCAAGGCTCCTTCTCCTTTGTAGCTTTCATGCTTTTGCGGGGACGGGGGGGGGGGGGACCTAAAAATACAGCATAAAGTATTTGGATACTAAACACATCCTTGAATCGCAAGAATACTGTAAAAAAAAAAAAAAAGTCCAGCATTCTTAATAAATATACCTTGGATACTAAAAATGGGGCTCTACAGTATATTCAGAAGGGTTCCTCAAACTGGGAAAAGACAGGTTGCCAGTGATGGGAACACCATTCTCCTCCAGTTCCTTGAGAATCAGAAGCTATCCCTTCTGCCTTCTGCATAACGAACCATGTGCTCTGTGAATTTCTCTGCACAGGCTTTTAAACCGAGATTTGGATCTGATTTTCCTTTTCCTGTGTCCCTTTCTCTTGTCCAACGGACTTCCCCGCCACTGCCATTGTGAACTCAAGGTTTTGTGAGGCAGACTCCTTCCTCAATTCACAGGGACATCCCAAAGAGCAAATAGCTTGGAAGAGCTTTCATGGAATGATGTCAGCCCTGACACTCAGCTAGGTGAATGGTGCTCTTTTAAAGCCTTCCATAGCAAACCGCAAGGACAAGGACCTCTAATTGAAGTCTTTAATGCTCAGTTCCTAACTTCTGAATGTGAGGGTCTTTGCTTCACTTTGAAGCTCAAGATCCTTTCCTGCTGAGATCTTTGCACTGGGCGATTTTCTTTGTCTGGCTCCTTCCAATTATGGAGTGATTTATCTCTCTCCACTTTCCACATTACCTCCAGAACTACTCTGAGACTTAAAAAAACAAAAACAAAAACAAACAGTTCTTCTGAATGAAGTATTCTTGGGTCACGATTTCAAAAATGTCCACTTGTTGGCAATATTCATATCCTCATGGCAATAACAGCACACTGGAATAATAATAATAATTTGGCTCTCTGTTAACACCGAACAGTTTTTAATTTTTAAAAAGTGTGTCGTATTTGCTATTAGCTTAAAATGCTTTATTTTATTTTATTTTTTCTAAAAGATTTTACTTATTTATTTGACAGACAGAGCTCACAAGTAGGCAGAGAGGCAGGCAGAGACAGAGGAAGGGAAGCAGGCTCTGCGCTGAGCAGAGAGCCCAATGCAGAGCTCCATCCCAGGACCCTGGGATCATGACCTGAGCCGAAGGCAGAGGCTTTAACCCACTGAGCCACCCAGGCGCCCCTGAAATGCTTTATTTTAATGCTTCAATAATACAGTTAGGATTTATAACGGACTTTTAAAAACAAGTTGTGGAAAACTATATATAGTATGATCCTTATTTCATATTACAGAATACTTATTTCATATACTACATATTACATGACAAATCTTTTTTCAAAGCCCAAAGTGATACTATCCAATCATTTTCCCCTGGTTATTTCCTTGTGGGGTATAGGTGGGAAATAGGAACAATGATAACAGAAATTTTTTTATCGTGTAGCTTTGTGTCTGGATTTTTTGAAAGCACGTACTATATTTATAGTACCGTTTAAACCAATACAAAATTGGTTAACCACTGTTAAACCAATACAAAATACAGACTCTATTAATAATCTAATGTTTTGTGTTTATACCCATAGTGAGAGACTACAGTCTATGTTTTCTAGCTCTTGAACTGTCTTTGCAGAGGCTAATATCATGTAAACATGAGACAAATGTTGGACTGTGAGCAAAAGTACATGAAAATAAATAGATCATTATCTGTGATTTGTACTAATGAGTATTTATCATGTTGGGGCTTGCAGCAGTGGCCTAAAGCTATGTTCTTTTTTGTTTAACACGATTCATATTTTTTCTTATAAAAAAACTGGAAGCTCTGGCAACACTAGGCCATCTTCCTGCCTGTGAACAACCAGCTGGATCTGAGCTGTGCCCTGTACTTAAGTCTCTACTACCCTGTAGGACAACCCTATTACACTGTACCAACCCACTCCCTGGTCTTACCTGCTTGTTTCTGTCCTCAATTCAGTCTGCTACCCTTAATGTGGACTCATAAATGAGTCCTGTGCATGAAATCACTTTATATAACACCAAAACAAATGGGTCTTCAATATGGTTATTGGCTTAGACATCTAAAAACTACCCTGATTCTATGAGGACTCCTTGGTCCTCTGGCCTATAGAGGTTCAATGACCTCTAGAATACCACCCTATGACCTTCTGTTCCTTTAGATTTTGATACACCTTAGATCCAAATAAAATTTGATGTCATTCCTTATGATAAAAATATGCTTTCTTAAATCTCCTTATAAACACACACTCTTACTGTGACAGAGGCTGGGAAAAAACCCCATCAACTTCATTTGAACACGTACTAAAGGCTAGGCTGGTAAAGACAGCCACGGTCTTTAATTTAATGAGAATTACCCCAAAAGCCAGGCACTCCCAGTCTGTACACTGTCTGGTTGTGGGATGGACCTTAAGGTTGCACCTGTAAGACGGCTACCTTGACCCAAAATGAATTCCTGCCTTGGGGGATCCAGTCCCTTAGCCTCTGCTACCACTACCCGGGGGTCTGCGTGCCATTTGAGGCATTTTAGTAGCTAAACTGCAGAGGCACCGAGCTACCTACAGTCTGGACAGAAATGTCCAATTTCTTCCTTTCCTTGGGACAATCCGTCTGTTCCCTTTGTTAGCCAGCTATACTGAGCTCAGCAGGCAGTGAGATATGTCTGATGTCAAACCATTAAACAGGCCAATGAATACAACAGCACCTACTGCTTGGCAGACAGAACTTTTTTTTGTTTTTGTTTTTAAGATTTTATTTATTTATTTGTCAAAGAGAGAATGAGTGCACAAGCAGGGGGAGCAGTAGGCAGAGGCAGATGGAGAAACAGGGAGCCTGACGCGGGACTCGATCCCAGGACCCTGATATCATGACCTGAGCCGAAGGCAGATGCTTAACCCACTGAGCCACCCAGGCGTCCCAAGGTAGATAGACAGGATCACGGAAGAAAGTGTACTACAGAGGACGGTGCCTGGGAAGAAAGCGATCGGCTATTACTAGTCTAAGCAACCCTAGAAATCCACTCCCTCTTGAAGGGGGAAGGAGCTCTCCATCTGTCCCCAGCTACATCATTCCCTTCTGGAATGTGCCACTCATGCTATGCCGATAAAGCGACAGCAAGAATTTCTAGGACTTACTCTGGTCTGTTGCACTCCCGAATAGCTGTTTTGATGCCCCCTCCACACGTTCTTGAGCAGGTTCCAAAGGGACTCCAACTTCCCCAGGATCCATCCGTCACGGGGGCCTCCATTTCTTTGGGGACACAAAATCCAAACTTGCAGTGCTGTATTTAATAAGGGGAACAGTGAGGGAGAGATCGGTGCTGGAGACATCGTAGGACCCGCTACCCTTTTGAGTATGTACCATACTTCATTCCGCCTCCCAACCCCACCATGTGCTGGTTTGAAATGCTGCCATTTTCTATATGAATAATGGAAACAGTAGGGATTTTCATCATTATATGGCCACATTCTATATGAATAATGGAAACAGTAGGGGTTTTCATCTTGTACTTAAGGATTTTAGGTCCTGTCTTCATTTACCGCTTGCTTGACTGAAATGAGCCCGGGAGTGACTGGCTCCAGGCAGTCAGGCTAACTCCTGTAGCTGGCTTCGAAGTGCCCAATTAGTCTACTTGGAAAAAATGAGGAGAGGAAGTGGGCAGACTGGTTGTAGACGGGGCCAACACGAGTTCCTGGATTTGTAGAGCGTCTCTCCATTAAGAAGGCTCAGAGACGCTGGGAGCCCGGTAAAATATATTTTATTGCTCCCCGCGGATTTGAAAAGCCAATTTTAATTAGGTGGGAGAGGAAAAAAAAAAAAAAAAAGCAAGTTACATGATTCCCATAAACTCACTTCACCAAAGCACACAGGATGAGACCAGAGCAAAATGGACAGATTACCGACAGCCCTAAACTTTATGGCTTTTTTGTGACTCATGGCTTCAGAGTCTCCAGCCTACAGCAGGAAGAAGGCCATGATGCTTAAGACGAAACAAAACAGAATAAAACTCCTCAGCAGGACAAGGGATTCGGAGAAGCCCATTTCAACCCTCTGCCATTGTTGGGGTGTGAGGCCCTGACACAAAGCCGAGGTCACTGAGCAGCGGACAAAAGCGGAGTGGAGGCAGGGGCGGCAGGAGGTGACGCCCCGCGGCTCGCTCAGATCTCTCAAGTGGAGCTGGTGATGGCCGGCTGCCGTGATTTATCTGCAGGGAGGCCACAGGCAAAGGCAGACCCACAGCGGCCGGGGGTGGGGGAGCGCGCTGGGAAAGCGGACAAGTAAGGCACAGGTGAAGGTCCCCAACGCAAGGGGCAGCCGCACAGAAGCCTCGGTGAACGATTATTCCGAGAGCACAATTAAGCTTTCTCTGTTTTGCAGCGTCCTCTCTTGCAACAACTCTGCTGGGGTGTCTGAGGATGTCCCCTGTCCCTGGGCTGCGTGGCTAAGGCTTAAAAGGTAGCCTGGGTCTGCAGCTCCGCCATCCAGCGAGAACGTGCCAGAAGCCACATGTTTTAAAATTTATTTTAAATGTTTAGAAACCACATTAAAACAAGTAAAAGGAAAACTGAAATGAATTTTAATACCTTTTATTTAGCTCAAAATAGCTGAACATTATTATTTCTATATGGAATCAATATAAAATTATGGTTGTTTTTTGTTTTACATTTTTTTTTTTTCATACTAGGTCTTTAACACCTGGTGTGTATTTTCACTTAAGCACATCTTGGTTCAGAGTGACATTTGAAGGGTTCACTAGGCACTTGTAGCTGCTGGAGGCTATACTGGACAGCGGAGGTCTTGGAAGGCCAAAGCTTGGCAGGCCAAGTGGGGAGCCAGGTCTCTCCCACAGACTAACCTTGTGACCCTAGGTGAGTCCCTGACTGTTCCTACAGTGTTCCTAAAAAATGGAGACCAACATGCCAAAGTTGTCTTGAGTAGAACATGAGACACAGCACATCTGAAGTACCTAGTATACAGTGAAACACATAGAGGACCTGACTTAAATACATTCTCAGGGCTCTTAGTATTGGTCAGGCAGTGTTCTAAGCATAGATAGATATTAACATAGTCCTCCTAGCACACTATAAAATAGGTACTCTTATCACCCCCATTTCTACTGAAAAGAAAACGGAGGCACAGACAAGTTGATACCAAATATCAGTAAGGGGCAGAGCTGAGATCGAAACACAGTCTGACTCAAGTGTGCACTCTTCACTGTGACACATGCTGCCTCTCAATTGTGAGCAAATGGGGACACTGATTTTGGCATGTAAACAAAGAAAAAATTAAAATAAAAGCAAGATTAATGACATGGTTAGGTGAGGCTGAGACCCCCAAGTTGTCCACCCGATATCCAGTCTCTCTGTTCTCCTTGGAAATAGACTACATTATTTTCCCAGAGCCTTGTACAGATAAGAGTAGTCAAAGAGATGTCAGCAGACTTCACTGGCTGATATTCCTAGGAAGGTCCTTTTGCCTCTTTGTCCCCTGCCCCTTGGCTTCATTCTGCCTGGAACTCCCACTTGATGGCTGGAGTTGCTACAGCCATTCTGTGACCTTGAGGATGAAGTTCATTTGCATATGATAATGGAACAGGAAGAAATTAGATTTATGGAGCTGCCACAACAGTCCCATAACCTGCCTAGTTTGGGACTAGTTTTTTTGTGTGTGTCAGAAAAAAAGAGCCAATTTGATTACATTACTATAACTGGATCTCACCTAAACAAAATTCTTAATTAATATTCAATTGGAGTCATAGAACATGACCCTCAGATTCAGCCCTCAAATCTTCCTGCTAGAAACACATTTTATAAATCCTACAAAGTAATGAGATATTCCTATACTTCTAATTAAAAACTGGTCTGCAAATCAAATGTTCCTTACTGATATGACCACTGATAGGTAGAAAGGGAATGACAAGAAGAGCTGAGAAGAATAGGAGAAGTGCCTGAAGTGACAGAGGCTGGAAATCAGGGCTCTTTGGGAGATATTTACCACAATGACCTTATTTTAGCAGGCAAATTCGATAAACAATACTTGCGTGCTGGAATAGCCACCACATCGTAACAAAGCAATAAGGAGCTGGTACAGTCCTAGCCAAACAATAGTCAACCTTTTCTAAAAGCATCTAGAACCATTTAAATGGTATTTTACCTAAACACATCTTTTTTAAGGAGTTTGGAAGAGGGACTTGGAGGTCCATTTTGTCCCAAGAAAGCTTAAAATAAGAGCTTCAAACCTCAGACTCACGAACGGGGTTAAAATGAAATGTTAATAGGCTTAACAAGAGAATGGAGAAAATAAAGAGAATTAGAGTCATTCATCAAAATAACATTGTGTCAGCAGCCCAAGACAGATCACTGCTGAGGGAGCAGGGCAGAAAGAAGAGAAAGAAACAAAAAAAAAAAAAAAAAAAAAGGAAAAATTAAGCCCACCACAAAGGGAATCCAAATTAGTTGGAGAAAAGGCATATGGTTTTACTGCCAATTCAAAAAAATAAAACAAAAACAAAAGTAAAACAAAAAACAAACCAGAACAAAATGAAAAACAAAACAAAACAAAAACAAAAAAAAACACACAAAGAATTCCTATGCCAACAGATACACCATCTTCTGTGTTTGCAACATGCATAAATGCTCTTCAGGAAAACAAACACACATATGGCCGCATTTTTAATAAAAGCTGCTAGGCTTGGCCACTTTTTCTAAAACAGAACTACCCACGTACCTATCATGTTCTCCGCATAGTTACTTCTCTGAGTGTCCTGCCCTTTGGAATGCCTTGAAGTCTCTTGCTCTTGCCAAACACAAGCGTACAAGGAAAATGACTTCTGAAAGACCTCCAAATTTCCCCATCCCTCAGGTATAAGATTACCCTGCAATCCCTTATCTCCTGCTTCTGTTACAAAAACAGAAGATTGGAAAAAGATACAACAGACTTTCTCCCGAATTCTTTTCTGTTGGAGGATGACTGAGATACGGCACTGGCTATGGTGAGGTTGGCAGCCTGTCTGCCACAATGTTACGGAACATAATTCACTTCATCCTAGTACCGAAACTCTTTGTTACGGTTTTTCCAGCAATAACATATATCAGAAACAGACTTAGTAGGTGGGTGCCTCAGACTGGCAAAGAACCTTAACACAAGCCCAGTGATTTTTCTGAGCTCAAAGAGAATTAATTTAAGTAATAGAGTGGGCAGGCTCAGACTCAAGCCAACTAATCCAGTTATCAATGAGGTATATAGTCTGTTGTCATCTTACATCAGCTGCTAGCACCTGTCTGGGTCACTGTGCTTTAAGCAGGACTCGGAGGCCACATTGTCATTTTGTAAGAATGAATGAATGCTTAATGGTTGTCAAGGAAACCTGAGAACCACAATCCCACTCAAATCTATGATCTTCTGGCCATCAAAGCGCTTAAGTTAAATGTTCCACAAAAAGCGAAAAATTCTTCCTGGCTAAGGACATCTATCTCTTCTTATGCTTATGAAAGGTGCAAAAGCTGTAGTGTCCATGATCATACATAGCTTCGGTTGGTCTGTTCATTGGACAAAGCTATATTCTCTGCTGCTGAGGTCTTAGCCATCAAGAAGTGAGAACATGAGCTGATTTAGTCTCCAAGTAAGTCAAGTATAAAATCAGCTTCATTGTCGTTTTTAATTTTTTGTGGACAGAACTTTATAATTTTTCAAATAACATTCATACCCTCCAGCTCACATCACTTTACAATCACCAAGGCAGATGGGTAAGGAAGCCACTGGTCCTCCTGCTTGAGCACTGGAGACAGAGGAGCTCAGTGAGCCCGAGGTACTGCAATTATAGGGAGACTCTCTGGCCCCTTCAGACAAAGCAAAGGAGGAATATGGGGTGGGGAGGGGCTGGAGTGTGGGGACACTGCCCTAAAAAATAAATAAATAAATAAATAAAATATAAAATCGGGGAAGGGAGCATTCAAGTCGATCACTTCTGAGGACCCCTTCCATAGAAACATGCCGAGTGCTACTCATTCCTCCAAAGTGGAGGCAAAGAAGAAGAGAACAGGATATTAGAGGTGAGTGAAGTGGACCATGGGAGGAGGAGAGAAGAAAGGAAAAATACATGTAAGGATGTCAACACACTCAGAATATAGCCCAGGGATAGCATGAGTGGTGAGAGAAAGAATGCCCTTTGCCATAGGGATTAAAAAAAATCAGGTTTAGATCTAAAACTTTATTTAAGTAGCCCATGTTTTGGATGGTGATGATGATAATATAGCAACTTTTTAGTTTCTAGATGGATACCAGGTACAGAAGTTTGTACGAGTCATACTCCTAGGTGTGGGGGGCATTGTTATTTCCAGGCTGTATAAGGAACAGATTTTTATTTATTTTTGGTTATTAACAAGTAAGTGGGAATCATTATAACCAACTCACAACATACATTTGCATATTTACCAGGTGACATCACAGCTCTTTAAAGGGACCAACGCAGGCTGGAAAAAGCCTGGTATCCCAGTAGTGAACAAAGGAAGTTTGCTGTATTTCTGTGTTTCTTTGATTTTTGAAATTTCATTTATTTTATTTGAGAGAGAGAGAGAGAGAGAGAGCAAGCGAGCATGAGCTGGGGGAGGGACAGAAGGAGAGGGAGAGAATCTCAAACAGAGCCTGTGCTGAGCGTGGAGCCCGACGCGGGCTCCATCCCACAGCCCTGAGATCGTGACCTGAGCCAAAATCAAGAGTCAGAGGCTCAGATGACGGAGCCACCCAGGTGCCCCTGTGTCTCCTTGATTTTAAGATGCTCCATCAACTTAAAAGCCAGCCTTCCATTGCCGCCCCAAAAACAGACAAAGAGAAGACAAAGACAAAAAAGACAAAGCAGAAAAGAAACACTGTCTCGCGTTAAACCAAACAGCGTGTTGGGATTGCAGGAACGTTAAAATGAGAGAAAGGATGTTTTCCAAATTGAGGCAATAATGCTCGCTCTGTGTCTTGTATCAGTATTATCCTAGAATGTAAGTTCTCATAATTTTCCAAAGCAAAATTGAACCTCTTATCCCCCAAAAGTATGACACATGCTGAAACACACTGTGTTGTATACTCTAAACAACGGTGACTAAAACGACAGCTAAAATCGTGCCCACTTCTGCTACCCCTGGGGTGCTACTTGCCTTTCCGGGCTCACACTCAGTCCCGTCTGCCCAGGGTGTGTGCTGAGTCCGGCATACTCCATCCACATTATTGCACCAGAGTCGTCTACACTGCATCTGTTCGGTTTGGTTAAACAACAAACCAGTGACAATGTGATTAGATGATATGGAACCAGGCAAGGGTTGCTTTCAACTAATGTTTTACCAACAAGATAGCATAGGTTACAAACACATTTTTTTTCTCCATATGATGATTGATAAAATATTCCAAGGGCTACGTCTAGCAGGACTTCAGGTGGGGTAAAAGGGTGATGTTTGCTATCATGGGAAACACAGAAAGGAATATCATCTGGGGTGAGTTTCACTTAAAAATTTTTATTCTTTCCATGGAATCAGTGTACTTCACAATTCCCCTGGTATTTCCAATGTCTCTCCCACCAAAACCACCAACCAGACACCCAAAGGAAGAGAGTGGGGTACCTCAGAAAAGCACATTTTTGTCCATTTGCCTCCTGATAACCATGGGGTATCATTGGTCCAAGTGTCCACAACATACACATTAAAATATCCCACACTCATCAGTTAAGCTACCTATTGCCAGAAATGATTTCAAGCCCCACGGGGTCAGAGGGCACAGCCCTGACAAGCTACAACAGGGACACAGGTTTGTCTCATGAATGACCTTTACCGAATCTAGAAGAGTCCCTGTTATAAAGGTCATCCAGACAAGTCAGTGGGGATGAAAGGAGCCGAGGAGAGGAAAGGGCTGAGCTCCGCCACTACTGGCTCGATCCCCCTGTCCTCTCTGAATCTCAGTTTCCCACGTGCAAAATGAAAGTGGTAATGACCTCTCCCTTCTGGGCCATCACGACAGAGAAGTGAGAATGCACAGGTAAAGCACCATTTAACAGCGAGCGCTGTCACAGCTGATCGTCATCGTCCTTATGTCTGTGGTCATTAATGGTCAATGGACCATTCTCCACTTGGCCACCCGTGGTTTACGTGAGAGTGAGAAGCCCTTGGGAAACCGTGGATTAAAAACATCCAGAATCAATGGACAGGGGCAGAAGTGGCCCCCAAACACTTACCATGTATGGGCACACCTGAGAACCTGGTCCAAAAATCAATTCACATTGTTTATTCACGTCGTACAGGAGGCCTGGCAGTTGGGGAGGCAAAGGGTAGGATCTGGATTCAGGTTCATTAAGTAAACACTCGCCGTAACCGGTGCTATGGAAAGCAGAAAAACACAGATGGTGAGAGCCATGACGAGAAGGGGCTGTTAAGGGGTCCAGATGAAAGTCAAGGCCATCCCGCCATATTAAAGGTAGAGAGGACAGTTCCTTTATCGGATGTGCTTTATTCTTTATGTCCCAGGCTAACATCCAAAAGCGGAAGCTCCATTTTTGGTGTATACTCGTCTGAGGAACCACTGGCTCTCCACACAAAACAGTCAGTAGGAAACATGCAGCTTTTACAGCGTTTGTCACAGTTTGGGGCAATTAATCTGCTTATTTTTTACTCTCCTCTCCAATAGACTGTAAGCTTCTTAGGGGCAAAGATAGCGTCTTTTTCACCCAAGCCTGGGGCTCTAAACACCATAGCAACAGGTCTTTGGTAAATGTTTGCTGAGTAGAAGAGTGGGTGAATCAACAACTCTAAGAAGAAAGACTTCAGGCCATCTGGTTGGCGAGAAAAACAGCAACCCTCGAGTTCTTTCACTTTTCTGCAAACACCTCTTCTGGAAAATTCACACCTGGTGAGTTCTGATTAATAAGGCCCCACTTCCCCGTGGCTGGAGAAATAGACACCCAGTGACCTTGGACCATCACTTAACCTTTCGTACAGCTGGGAGAGAAGAGCCATGAATCTGTGACACGGGGATATTGTATAATGTAATTGGATCTTTGCGCTGCCTGGCAGGAAGCTTAAAAAAGAAACCAAGAGAAAGAAAAGAAAGAAGGAGAGAGAGAGAGAGGGAGGGAGGGAAAGAGAGAGACAGAGGAAGAATGTTCTTAATTCAACCACATGGCGGTCTGTGTGATCTTCACCCACCCCCATAACCCTCTTGTGGGTCATCTCGCCACCCTCTCCTTTTCGGAGCCAAAATTACTAAGTCAGAACCACAAGAATTCTGTGGCCTTCCCTCATCGCCTCTTCACATTCATGGGTCCTCCCCCCAAGGCCCGAACAGAATTCATCGCTTCACCAAGAATGAAGCCACATTTACATATTTGCTTTAAGATCCCGGCCTTCTCTTGAGCTCCGTCTGTAATCTTCGAAACTCGGGCCAGGAGAGGAACGGCACAGATGTCAGAGAGGTTGTTTTTTTTTTTTTTTTTTTTTAACCTCCTCCCAGGAATGTCAACAAAAATAACAACGCCAAAGGAATGCTTGACTCTACATTTTCTTTCCCACAATGAGCTCGCTACCCGGAGACCAGACACTAGAAGCCCGGGCTCAAAGAAAGTTGAAGTCTTACTCTAAAAACTCAGTGATATATTTTCGACTACATTTTGACCACAACCAGGGGTTGGTGTAGAAGTTCAGCGTCGGAGCCATGACATGCTGGGGGCTCTTGACGCCTTCCTCCTTGCACTTGCTGTTGTCATCATGAGGCATGTTAAACCTAAGGTCAAAGACACAAAGACAGGGACAACAATGAATACCAAAGCACCGAGTTCTTATCACTGGTTCAAGGAGGCACCTGTCCAAGAGAAAAATGTTAACTGCCTTCTGCATTTTGAATAGGAACCCACATCCTGGGGAGCAGGAGAAAACTTCCTAGATGGTTGAAGAGGGAGTGGAGCAGAGAACGTGATTCTCACCCAAGTTAATACAAAGTGCCTTTAATGTATATATATATTAAAAAAATGACATCACAGGGTGCATTAGCTGGGTTAAGAGTCCTTTTTGGAATTGCAGACGCTCCGAGCGTGTTATAGTTCATGCCAGAATACAGTAGTGGGAATTCCTAATAAGCCATTCAAGGCCAACTTATAGAGTCAAGAATTTGGCAAGTTATGATAACACTGCAAATATAAAGAGTCCTTCAAGTGTCAAACCTTGAAGCCAAAAACTTTCTAATAAGAGGCTCACTATGGGTCTTGACATCTCCTTTGGGGTTAGGTTGACAAATGACACAGCCACGCAGGTATATCATTATAAAGGTATGGGAAGTTCGTGCACAATAAAACCCATTAAGGAAAGCTGAAAGCGTAGAAACTAGAAGCATGCCAATTCCACCGACTTAACGCAGACGGGGCAAATCGTTTCATGCCTCCTGCCAACGCCGATGGATTGGTACTGCTTCCTCAAAAGTTGGGCACAAAAGGATTCTGAAACGAATCCAGGTTCTGCCCTGAGAAAAGGCTATGATGGAGTACCAATGTCCTCTCGGGCCTGGGAGGGAACTCCGCAGCGGCATTAACACATACTTGCCATTCTTGGCTTCGCTGGAGGAAATGGGGTGGGGGGAATGATAGGAAGCATTTCTCAATCTAGAAACATCAGTTCTATGACCCACATGCCATTCTCAGCTCTGGTAATGAACTCATGAACTCAGAGGGGATGTCCTCTCTGGATGCCTCCCCCGTCACAAAATTGGTGCATGGGGATCATTTTGCATTTAGGGGGGAATCCACTCCACTAGTTCATCTTGCATCAGGGAGATCAGCGAGCTAGACAGAAGATGGACATGTATTCCATGTGAATCTGAAAGCTGGAATCACAGCCTGTCAAGTCCATTCCATTCATTTCTCCTGGGTATGGTTTTCTTTTTCTTCTCAAACAACTTGGGCTCTTCAATAATGGCCCACAGGAATAATTGCCAGATGGAAATTACGAGACAGAAAACCTTCATCGGTCTAGGTTAAAAAGAATAGTGGGTTTTCAGGCTTAAGAGCCTATTTTCTTAAAAGAATGCCCCCGTTTCCTGTTCCCAACTGCAAAGTCAGTGTCACACCTACAGTGGGAAACCCAACCCACGCAAGAGCCTCAAATCATGGTTGGTTGTTTTTCTGTGGTGTGAAGAAGGCGTTTACTCATCACCCCAAACATGCCCAGATAAAATCAAGTTTACTTCATCAAACCAACAGAGAACTTCTTTTCATTCAAATGTCAGGCACGTTTGCTCACAGCAGGGGCTAGACTGTAATATTCACTGAGCACTTACTAAAAAATAAGAACTGAGACTTTTTTTTTGCATTCACAACATACCAGGCAATGTGTTAATTGGGTTAGATGCTTTATTTCATTTAACTACCTTATGTGAAAAGTGCTATTATGATCTGCATTTTATAGATGAGAAAATACGAGTCGAGTCGTAGAGAGACTGAATTACTTGTTTAAGGTCACAAGGGTGATGGGGTGAAGGAGCTGGCATTGGAAACCACTCCAGCCTGATTTAAAAACCCCTGTGTTTTGGAATACATATAAAGCATATTCCCTCCTATTAGACAAATTGTGGAAGATTTTCAGGAAGGTCGTGTAAGAATCCCTGTATCCAGGAAAGATTCAGTTACTTTCCAGATTCCTCCCCCAACTCAGATTTTGTGCCTCTGGAAGCAGGTATGAGAAGGTAGGAGCTGTTTTTTTGTTTTGTTTTGTTTTGTTTTTGAAGCGTCCAATGATACTCAACAAATACAAGATCGATAGCTTTTTTCCCCCAGCAGGGTTTTATGTTATCAGAGAGTCATGAGTCATGACTGTAACAACTTAATGTTTACATCTTTAAGAAGTTCATTAGAAAATCTGCTACAAAGTACTGTAGCAAATTTTAAAAAAAGATATTCATACTCCATTAAATATAAGCAAACCTAACTCTATGAGACAAAGCACCAAAACGAAAAGAATTCCCTATTGGGCTAGAAATTTACTTCTCATTTAGCTAATAACTCTCACCATTTCCCAATTATTTCATTTTTTAGAAAACTTCCTGACACCTCTCTCAGATGACATGCATATATATTAGTCCCACTTAATAGTGAGGGAAAGAGCATACATTTTTCTCAAACCAAAGACAATGCAGAATTAGCACAATTCAGTCCAGAATTTGAGTATCTGGCTCCCAGTCTCCCTGTTAGAGCTGGTACCCCAATACTACATGGTACCCCAGCATGAACAAACAGACTTGAAGCAATTTAATATTGCTGAGGTCGTTTGACAGGGACATGATATCTACCATGTGGGGATATCTACCATTAGGGACCTAATGTAAGTAAAAACTCTTAGACCAATGCCAGAGACATGGTTTTTGTGTTGGGAGATGTTTGTTAACTGTATAGTCACACAGCTGAGGCTCTCTGTGGCTGAAAATATTTAGTTTTTGCTAATTAAAATTCTCACTGTCCTTAAAATGTCAACTTTATAAACCAGCTATCCTAAAAGGAATTTCTAAGCTCCTGTGAGGAAGAAATTAACTATATTTCTTTATAGTATACCTATACAGTAGTATACTTTATAGTATACCTTTCTTAACTGTAGATTATACGTGATGGCTAATCTGTTAATCACAGAAACTCTAGCCCTTTGGATACATTCCAACTCTAACTTTCCTCACTCTGGTCTCCTGAGGCAGGAATGGCTGCCTTGTTGAAATGCCACCCTATTCTTCATGGTCAAATCTATACCTCCTATTTAAAGGTCTAAAGGAATTTACTAGATTTTATGCAAAACAAAGAAAAATCCCCAAAAGAGCCTATTAAAATAAGTTTGGGAAAACTGAGTTAAAGAAAACTAAGCAGTTTATTTTAATACAGGACTTGTCAGAGCCTTTACTTTATGTTGCTGAGCCTTGTGACTCTAAGCAGGGCTAGACCAGGAAGAAAAAAAAAATTGTTTTTTAATGAATTGACTATAAACCTCCTTTTTCTGCCCCTCCAGACCATTCTCTTGGAATTGTGCTGGAGCCCTTGTGTATTGGGAAATGCTGGTAGATCAGTTTTCAAACTGAGCTCCAAGAAATCCTTGAGTTTCACAAAAATATTTCAGAAATCAAGGAGAGAGAGAGAGGAAGCTGACTAAGCAGGACTCTGGCCCACCACAACTGCTTAATGAAAGCCATGCTTCTTTTGTGCTATAAATACTGGGTTTTCTTTTCACAGAAAAGAAAACAGGTATTTTCTTAAAATATGCTTGAAGGTTCCTAGTTTCAAAATATACCTATTATATGTTGAACTAAATTGGAGATATCTCTATATATGCATCTTGCTTCACTTCTAGAATAGCACACTGCACATAGGTGCCTTCAAAAAGCATTTGTTGAATAAAAAACTTGCTTAATAGATTATTTGCCTCTAAACAAGGTTAACACAGACATAGAAATCAACATACAACTATATCTGTGACATCTTTTGAGAAAATTATTTTTAAAAGTAAGGGTAATTAAATCACTTTAAAAAGAAAACAATACAGATCCAAAATCAGAATAATTCCTTGGTGAATTTACACTGTTTCACCTCACGTTCTAGCTATGCTCTGTTTCTAAAGAATAAAAAGGAAAAGCCAATTTCATAATGAAACTAAGTGACTATAGTTAGGAAATGTTTTCTTCTCTGTATCTTTTGCTCAATCTCTTCTCTAAAAGAGGGACCTCACTGCGTCCAGAGGCTGGATGTCTGAATGAAAGCCTTGTCTATTTACAGTCAGGAACCATCTGGATTTTGGAAAATCTTGTGAATGAAGGCAATGGAGGGAGACCCTTCCAGATAAAGATGTTACTCAGGAAAGTTTCTTAAGCTAATGAATGCTCTGCTTCAGTGGGTGGGCTGGAAAGGGCTCATTCCTCCAATTCCCAGCAGGAAAGGAGAAGACTAGATGTTGGATGTTGCCCAGAAAATGTGTGTGGTTAAACCCAAGTTGCATGTCAGCTATGGGTAAAGAGGGGGCACTGTGCCACTCAGCTTTCTAGAGTCAACTAGTTTTGAGGCTCTTCAACCCTGAAATTTCTGTTATGATTCAAGAAGTGACTTTCACTCTCTCAGATCAAGGGGATACTCCCTGATGCAAAGGAAGAAAAGTTTTAGGTCACTCGGAATCAAATGAAAATGCAAAAAGGAAACATACACATGGCCCAGCTCATGGGCTATTGTGAAAGCCGTACTCAATCCACTGTCTTCACTAATAGAACAGCTTCTGTAGGGATCACAGATGGTGCCCAGCTCAGCAAGACCTGTTCAAAGGAAAGCGAAGAAGGATTTACTTGAAAAAGCAATTGTGGCTTGGAATAAAAATGCAGGAAAGTGTTGTAGCCCTAGAGGAGGGGCATAGGAGACTCACCTAAAGTATCACACTTGTCATGAGCTCTGCAGATATCCTGTCTGAAAGCAAAACAGACTTAGGGCCATGATAACATCAAAGAGTCAATGTCAACACAAGTAAACAGTTGACCGTCTTCTAGACATTCACTACAGCGCCCACCTTGCGGGGGAGGAGGTTACAAAGAGGAAACTGACGAGGCGGAGGGTTTCTAACTCAAAAAAGCTTGGGAACCAGTGACATAGGGATTAAAAGCTACATCGAGGATTTCTTCTGCCACAGGGGGAGCTATAGAGTCAGTGAAAAACCTCTCCAACCTGGGCTTTCCCTCCTACTGTGTGTTCCTGAAAAGGCTCTAAATACCTATGGCATCAGCTCACCTACTAGTCAGTGACTGTGACTTTCTCCAAGGTGGCCAAGGGGAATTACAACCAGGACAGCACTCTTCTTTGTTGCCCTACACGGCATTTTAAATAGCTTTGAGTTTGTCACTACCATGTAAAAATTGGAAGATTTCACTTCAAAGAAAAACCCGAATTTCTGACTTTTTGCAAAATTACAGAAGTTGGCGACACCAGACGCCTTTGTGGCGTGGTAACAACCAGCTCCATCTGAAGAGCATCTGCCTTTCATCTAAGGGTGTTTACTGTTGGGCCCACCTGACATATCGATTGCCTTCTTGGCACCTGTTGGCTCCTGTTATGCCATCGGGATGACTTTGCTCCCCCAACCCCAGAAACATTGTTGGTTATCACAATCGAGAGGAGAGGCTACTGATAGGTAGTAGGAAGAGACTGTAGATGCTGTTGAACATCCTGCAATGCACAGGACTAAGGGTTTGTGAACCTTATGCGAGGGGCTGGTTACCAAGAATATATGACCTTGTCTGACCAACGTGACTGGAAAACTGGAAGATTTGAGGAATGAGAAATCCATATACCTGGTTACAAGAACAGCAGTATCATGCTGGATTCCACCTTGAGAATTCTTCAAGTGTTGCCACTGGCAAAAATTTTTTAAAGTTGCCTGGGCATTAAAAGAAATGGAAGGTCCTTCCTAAATGCAGAAAAGAATTATGATTGGCCCATTGTACCAACACCAATGAGACATGCCATTTCGGATACATGTACAAGAAAGAAGAAAAAAAAAAACTTGATTACCTGTTCATTATGAATCACAACTAAGTTCACAATAACAATATTAATTAAATTTCCAATACTTGGGTCTTTATAGATAGAGGCTACCTGCAACCGAGATAAATTTTTCAAGGTTAATTGTGAACTCTGTGTAAGCAATAAGCAATTCACTTCTTACGCCCTGGCTCCAATTCTTTCCATGTTTTCATGCAAACATATGCATTTGGTAGGTTCGAATTTGCATTCACTCAACAAACATTTCTTAACACTCTCTTTGAAAAATTCATAGATGGCAGTTTCAGATAAGAATGAATCCCAACAAGTTTAAATTTCAAAGCATTTTCCTCGGAAACTGCATTGCCACACAACTTAACAGTTCTTTGGATATTCATATAACACTGGATATTTATTTTTGATCAAGCTCTTTCATCCCAGTAGAAGTCCCAGATTGCCCAAGTATGGAATCTCACATTGAGTACGTTGCTAATACAGCTGTTCTTCATGTTTAACTCTCCTTTGTGTGCTTCACAACCTAGTAACCCATTTGGTTTGGTTTGGTTTGGGTTGGGTTGGTTTTCATTATTATCATTAACTGTGAGAGTTAACGTTCATTGAATGCTTATTGTGTTACTATATCCTTGCTGAAAATTGCACACACTTCGGCATTTGGTCCCCAGAGCAAAACTCTAGGCTATCACAATCTTTGCACAACAGGTGAGAAAACTACGGCTCAGAGGATTTAAGTAACTTTCCCAAGACTATAGACCATGCTGAGTGGCAGAGCCAAAATGCTCAACCTACATCAATCTGACCCAAAACCCAGGCTCATAACTGAAATTCTCCTGAGGGGTCTGAATTCATGGGCTGGAAATAGACTTGAGTCTGGGCAAGGTGTGATTAGGTTTTCCTCTCCCTCCTCCAGGACAGGAGAGGGCTAGGGCCTGGGGGGCTGAGCATGGGGAAGGGAAGCGAGGGGGGAGTGCAGGTCAAGTGGGGTGAGGTGTGGGGTGGGGAGCACAAGGGACCGGTTGGTAGGAGTGAGGGGGGAAGGCAAGGAGAAGCAGAGGCCAGGGAGAGGGAAAAAGAACTCTTAAAGCAAAGCTCCCAAACACAGCTGCTTTTCACAATCTTTTGGGGGAATTTGTTAAAAGTAGGTTCTGGTTTACATAAATTAAGGTCAATCTATTGGAATAAATGCTGTGTTGAGCCCTAAAATGAATGAGGGTAGATTGTATGCACTATTATAGAACAATCTCCAACATTTTTAAAAGAAAAGAACAGTATTTAAAATGGTGTATTAGAATGTTCTATTTTGGTTTGAGAAGTATTGTATATGCACACGTATTTGGTCATGTTATCCAATATGGTAGCCACTTGCCACATGTGGCCACTGAGCACTGGACATGTGCCTTGTCTAAAATGAGATGTGCCGCTGAATGTACGACATATACTGAATTTGAAGACTTTGGATGAAAAAAGAAACCTAAAATATCTTATCAGCAATTTTTGAAATGACAGCATTTTGGCAGGAATTGATATACATTATTAACACTAATGTTACTTTTTTTTTTTTTAATTACATATGTGGCTTGCATTATGTTTCTATTGGGCAGTGCTGGTAGACACATAGGCAAAAAAACTTTTAATGGTAGTTGCCTCTGAAAAGGGGCCAGGGTAGGAAATGACACTTCTTTTTCATGATTAGTCTTTGGTTCTGTTTTTAATTTTATTATTATTATTAATTACTAATTAATTAGTAATATTATTAATAATGTAAATCTATTGATGTATATTTTGCTCACTATCTACAGAGGGATAGATCTGTGGGCCTCATCCCAAGGCTACTTAATTAGACCCATAGTTAGCCACGCAGGTGTGTATGTTAGACAAAGAGCACTGGGATTGGGAAGTGGACCATCTAGACGTCACATGAGTGTCTAAGCCACTTACTAGCTTCACAAGACCATGGGCAAGTGACCTAACTCCTCTGAGGCTCGGTTTTCTTATCTATAAAATGGGAATGAGAATCCTACCTAGCAGAGCTGCCAGGAGAATTAGCAACGATGTCTTTTAACTAGGAAGCACATTGTCTAAAAAAATACACACTCCGCCCTGTCACCGTTATTGTTATTATAAAAAGGCAACCAATCGATCATCTGATGTTCTCTTCAGTCACTTGCCTGAATCGTTGAAATGCCAGCCCTGAGAATGATCCTCCAAAGCACGGGGTGGAAACCCATTTCCCAATGGCACATTTAGGGACCTCATAAATCACCTTCTTTGGAATGTACTTACAATTGACATTAGAGTTAAAATATAGTGTTGAAGGTTTGGTCCGTGGTATAAAACCATTTTGTAGTCTGCCACCACCATCACTTCTACAAACCGTGGATAGGATAAAAAACGTTTTGTTCTTCTGTGGGTCCTCTTTTCCCTGATGCTGTCCGTCTTGTTACTATAGGCAGAAAGGGCCTTTGTTGCTAGGCTGGCTTTTAATACAGCCACATCTTCAGCCAGGCTAGGTCTGTCTCCCAATCTTCTTGTTTTCATTTTCCTCTTGTCTTTGCTGTGACTATTTTTGTGTTCTGTAACAAATCAGAGGGCACACATTACATTTAAGACCACTTCTCTTTCATATTAAGAATTTAATTTGCCATATCTTAGAAGATGATGCCTCTGCTGTCAAATTATAGACAAAATCAAGTTCTACACACTGTGGACTCTATGGGAGAAATTCAATCTGCACTCTCATCTGAGTGACTAAGGAAATGGTTTAAGTGACTTGAAATTAGCTTCCCTTGAAGCTTCCATAAATGCTCACTTAAGGTCTTAGGAAATCAGGCACGAGTTTAAGGGAGACAATTGCCTATGACTCTTCTCATTTGGTAACCAAAGTCTTGCTGGGTTGTAAGCAGTTTCCATTCACTGTTCTTTGCCATAGATACAGTAAGGACCAGTAAGGGTACTGAGGTTTACAGAATGGAAATGGAGATGTTTCCTACACACCACGTTTGATATTTAATGAGATGTAGGAGAAAGAGGCCTGGGAGGTGGCCAGGCTAATGGACCATACAAAGGAACTCTAGAGAACACATGACAAGGTATTTTTCTAGGACCTCATGAAATCATTGTCTTACATGAAATGTAAGAATAGAATCACTGCTATTCATTGCCTCTGAATTTTTTTTTAAAAGATTTTATCTATTTATTTGACAGACAGACAGAGATCACAAGTAGGCAGAGAGGCAGGCAGAGAGAGAGGGAGAAGCAGGCTCCCCGCCGAGCAGAGAGCCCGATGTGGAGCTTGATCCCAGGACTCTGATATCATGACCTGAGCCGAAGGCAGAGGCTTAACCCACTGAGCCACCCAGGTGCCCTGCCTCTGAAGTTTTAATTAATTTAGTTTAGGGCTCCATTAAGGAAGTGGATTAAACTCAGAGAGGATAAACAGACCATGGAGGCCATGGTGTGTAATGCCAGATTAGCTCTACTCATTCTGACTCTTGCCTAGCTACGTCCTCAGGTCTATACAATCTTGCTGCTCAAAGTGGGGTCCGCGGACCAGCAGCACAGCAGCCCCTACAAGCCTGTAAGGACTGCAGACTCCTTCGCCCCACTCCAGACCCGAAAAATCAGACCCTCCAGTTTAACAAGACCTCCAGGGGATTCATATTCATGGTAATGCTTTGAGAAGCGGTGGTCCAGAATGTGGCTTGAAGCTTGTGTTGCTGGTGAAAATGTTCAAACTCAAAGTCATCAACCACACTATACACCGAATAAGCATGAAGAGTGCCTGCCCAAATAGGCTCGGAGTAAAAACAGAATTTCATCCGTTATCTTGCCTACCATCTCCTAAATGTGTTTTAAAGTTTTAATGCCAGCACCCTGTAGTCTAAGACAGACCACAGAGTTGTACAACTGACAAGTATGTTTATCTAAGATACAAAGAATAAAATTTATTACATGAATAACAACAACAACAACAAAGGGTAAGCCAGAGTTGTTTCCTATTTGCAGGGTTCAAATATTTGACCATAAAAACCATTGCTAAACAACCCATTTAGGCCAGGATGTATATTTTGCCCATTTTAGCAGGCGTTAAATACTGAAATCAGTCCATACTCTCATAACTTGTTTTGTGGTCCAGCCATAGCCCACAGAGCTAGCCCAAAGTCTGGTACACAGTAGGATTCAATATCATATTCTTTTCTGCCAGTCTCTCCTGAGTATATCCACATATGTTATACCCATGCTACATGGGTATTTAGGCCGTCCATTTTTAAGTTATCAAAATGACTATGGAATACATACTGATCAAGTACTTACTATGGGCCAGGCATTGGACTAGGCTCTTTTGTGTATGTTATCTCACAATTACTCTCAAAATGAGAAAATTAACCTCTACTTTACACATGAGGAAACTAAATCTCAGAGAGGTTGAGCAACTTGTCCAAAGTCACACAGCAGAAAGTGGTGGTATGAGGCATCAGACATGGGTTTGATCAATGGCCTAAAACGTGCTCTATTGGAGCAAGATTTCTCAAAAACTAAGGATTGAAATGGGCTCATGGTTTGGTTAAATCTCAAGTGAACAAAAGAGAGCATGTGGATATTTTCACAAAGACCAGCTTTTTACAATAGGTGTTTGGTGGCCATGTTGAAAAGTACATAGTTTTTAATATATTAAGAAACAGTGTCATTAATTTTATGAAAAACAAATACTCCTGTTTAACGTCTTCCATAAAGGCTTAATCTAATTGTTATATGCAGTAAAGTTTCGAAGGCTTTAAAGTCTCTCTTCTTCTCCTACTTTCTATTTCACTATTTTGTGCTCTAATCTTTATTGTTTTCTTCTCTCTGCAGGCTGTAGTTTTGTTTTCTCTTTCTTTTCTAGTGTCTTTTAAAAAAATATTTATTTATTACTTGAGAGAGAGAGAGAGCACAAGCAGGGGGAAAGGCAGGAGGAGACAGGGAGAGAAACTCAAGCAGACTCTGTGCTGGGCACGGAGCCTGAGCTGGGGTTCAATCTCAGGACCCTGAGACCATGTTCTGAGTGGAAACCAAGAGTTGGATGCTTAGCCAATTAAACCACCCAGGAGCCCCCCACCCCTTTTTGACTGTCTTAAAGGAGAAGATTAGATGATTGATTTGAGATATTTCTTCCTTTTTTTAAATAGATTTTATTTATTTGTCAGAGAAAGAGAGAGCAAGAGCAAGAAAGAGCGAGCACAGGCAGACAGAATGGCAGGCAGAGGCAGAGGGAGAAGCAGGCTTCCCGCCGAGCAAGGAGCCCAATGTGGGACTCGATCCCAGGATGCTGGGATCATGACCTGAACTAAGGCAGCTGCCCAACCAACTGAGCCACCCAGGCGTCCCATATTTCTTCTTTCTTAATAGAGCCTTTGATTGCTCTAAATTCCCCTCTAGGCATTGCTTGACTTGCATCCTATAAATTCTGGTATGTTCTATCTTCATGCTTACTCATCTCAAAGTATTTTCCAACCTCCCTTTTGACCTACTGGTTATTTTAGCATGCTGTTTACTTTTCACATATTTATGAGCTTCTTATTTTTTAATGTTTTTGATCTCTACTTTTTTCCACTGTAGTCAGGAAAGGTACTATGTATTAACTCTATTCTTTTAAATGTACTGAGTTATTCTTCTTATTATTTTTTATGGTCTCATGTATGATCTATTCTGGAGAACGTTCCATATGCACATCAGAAGAATTTGTATTCTGCTGTCACTGCACAGAGTGTTGTACAGATATCTGCTGGGTGTAGTTGATGTACAGTATCTTCCAAGTTTTCTATTTCCTACTGATTTTCTGCCTCCCTGGTCTAACCATTACCGAATATGGGGTATTAAAGTTTCAACAATTACTGGTGAATTGTCAGCTTGTCCCTTTATTTCTGTCAGTTTTTGCTTCATGTATGTGGTGCTCTGTTAGAATGTGCCCCTATATTCATAATGGCGAAATCTTCCTAGTGAATTGGCCCTTTTTTATTATAAAACATGTTGATAAACTTTATCAATAAAGTAATGTGAAAGAAGCCAGTCAGTATATGATTCTAGTCAAACAAAAGTTCACAATTAGGAAATCAAAAGAGACAGAAAGTAGATTAGTTGTTGGAGGTGGGGTGGCGAGATCAGGGGTTGGCAGCTGAAGCGTACAGTGTTTCTTTTTCAAGTGATAAGGATGTTCTAAAAGGGATGGTGATGAGGGTCACACATGTCTGTAAATACACCAAAAGCCATTACAGCGGACACTTGCAGCGGATGAATAGTATGGTATGTGAATTTTATCTCAATAAAGCTGTTTAAAAAAGAAAATACGTCACTTAGTTTGTGAAAAAGAAATACTCTTTACTTAGAGTCTTCTATAAATATTTTGATTTACCAGGTTTATTTGGAAGAAAAGTATACCTACAGTGAGAAAAACACTCAGCAAATGTTGTATTCACTCTTTTTGACCATTCAGGGGGGAAAATACACTCTCAGAGACTCACCAGGGGGGACGTGTAACATAGGAATATCTAGACGGGAATCCAGGCTAACTAGATTGACTAGAAACAGGGTTACTTACTTAAATAACAAAGCTGAAAAAATTCAGGCACTGATCACAACAAGACTACAATTTATAACAGAACAATGCATGTAAGTTCTAACATACCTGGAAGACCATTTTTTCTTTTTTTTAATAGGTAGAGAGACAGATAGAGAGAGAGATGAGGAGAAGCAGGCTCCCTGCTGAGCAGAGAGGCCAATGCGGGACTCGATCCCAGGCCCCTGGGATCATGACCTGAGCCGAAGGCAAAGGCTTAACCCACTGAGCCACCCAGGCGCCCCTGGAAGACCATTTTTTCACTCACAAGTAATCTATCTGTGTATCAAAGAAACAATTCTGTCTACTTTAGGTGGCATGAAAAACCAGGAATAAAATTACTTCTTCAGAATCAAAAACAACGTGTTCTGATATATAATACTTCCTGGTGTTTTACCCATCTGATCTTTTATCCTAACAAGTTACTATCCTATTTAATGACCCAATTAGCTCAACCAATTTCAAACACATTATCCATTTTAACAGGCAACTTTAAATTTAGCATTAAAAATAGTATGAGCTTTAAAGATTCAGATATTCACAATGGCTACAAATGCATGAACGTTGTTTCCAAGAACTGAAAATATGGAAATTGTAACTTGTAGACCTACTCCACTCTCTTGCCTCTGAATAGAATCTGTAACAACAGAGAATAATTTCCACCAAGAGACATATGGTGTTAAGGTAAAAAGAAAGTCATCCACATTTCTCTTTAACGACCTTGGAGCATAACAGAATTGAGGCCAGTGTTTCAAATGGGTAATGTCACTTTGCTACTAATTTTATCAGAACGGGCTATGTAATGAAATGTCACTCTGGTGGAAAGCACAGTACAAATTGTGTAATTTCGCTCTTCCTTTATTTTTTTTCTTTTCCTCACACACAGCTTTACATATATTAGTACTTTTTAAAATTTTTTATTTTTTATTAACATATATTATTAGCCCCACGGGTACAGGTCTGTGAATCGCCAGGTTTACACACTTCACTGCACTCACCAGAGCATGTATCTTCCCCAATGTCCATAGCCCAACCACCCTCTCCCTACCTGCCCCCGCCCCCCGGCAACCCTCAGTTTGTTTTGTGAGATTAAGAGTCTCTTATGGTTTGTCTATTAGTACTTTTTATTGAGAGATAATTTATAGGGGTTGCTAGGTGGCTCAGTTGGCCAAATGTCCGACTCTTGATTTTGGCTCAGGTCATGATCTCAGAGTCCTGAGACTGAGCCCTGCATCGGGGTCCATGCTCACTGGTGAGTCTGCTTGAGATTCTCTCTTTCCCTTCCCCTCAGACCCTCCCGGTCCTTTCTCTCTCTTTAAAAAAACGGAGAGGGAGAGAAAATTTATACAAGCATAAAATTCACCCTTTTAAAGGGTATAATTCAGTGGTTTTTAACATATTCATAAAGTTGTGCAACCATCACCATTATCTGATTTTAGGATATTTTCATTGCCCTTTAAGGAAACCCTGTACCCATTAGGGGTCATTTCCCCATTACTTCTTTTCCTCTAGCCCCTGGAAAGCACTTATCTAGGTTTTATATCTATGGATTTGCCTGTTCTGTCACTTCATATGAATGGAGTTCTACAATATGTGGCTTGTGACTCGCTTCTTTCACATTTTATTTATTCACTCTTTAATTGCTGGACATTTGGGTCTAACAACTCAGTTGAATAATACTGCTATGAACATGCATGTGCAAGTTTTTGTGTGTCCATGTTTCCATTTCTTTTAGGTATATACCTAGAAGTAATTTCTGGGTCATGTAGTAACTCCATGTTTACCATTTTAGGGAACTGCTAGATTGTTTTCCAAAGTGGCTGCACCCTTCTCTTGTCTCTTCTTGGAGTTCAGACATGATGCTTGAAAATAGGAAATCAGGGGTGCCTGGGTGGCTCAGTGGGTTAAGCCTCTGCCTTTGGCTCGGGTCATGATTCCAGGATCCTGGGATCGAGCCCCACATCGGGCTCTCTGCTCAACGGGGAGCCTGCTTCCTTTCTCTCTCTCTCTCTACCTGCCTCTCTGCCTACTTGTGATCTCTGTCTGTCAAATAAATAAATAAAATCTTTAAAAAAATAGGAAATCATTCTTTCAAGGTTGTTCTCCTTTGAGGAGTCTTCAAAAATTAATTACATTTAGTTAACTAAATAACTTATGAGCAACCTGTCCTAGTTCCAATCTTAAAGCAGCATGTTGAATGACAGAAGATACACAGATGGCAAACACATGAAAATATGCTCAACATCATATACTATCAAGAAAATGTAAATTAAAACAACATTAAAATACCACCACACATCAACTACAATGGCCCAAATCTGGAACACTGACAACACCAAATGCTGGCAAGGATGTTGAACAACAGAAACTCTCATTCACTGATGGTGGGAATGCAAAATGGTACAGCCACTTTGGAAGATAGTTTATCAGATTCTTACAAAACTAAACGTACCATGTGATCTAGCAGTCATGCTCGTTGGTATCTACCCGGAGGAGATGTTCGCAGAAGAAGCTGCACATGGATGTCTATGGCTAGTATTCATAATCATTAACACTTGGGAGCTACCAAGATGTCCTTCAGTACACAAACTGTGGTAGCACCGGGCAATGGAATGCTATTCAGGGCTAAAAGGAACTGAGCTAGCAAGCCATGTAAAGACATGAAGGAAAAGACATGAAGGAACCTGAAACGAATACTGCTAAGTGAAAGAAGCCAATCTGAAAAATGCTCTCTGCTGCATGATTCCAACTATCTGACATTCTGGAAAAGGAAAACAGCAAGGACAGTAAAAGATCAGTGGTTGCCGGAGGTTGGGGTACAGAGATATGGACAGACAGAACACAGAGGATTTTCAGAGCAGTGAAAATACTTTGTATGAAATCGTAATGATGGATACATGTTATTTTTAAACTTTTGTCCAAATCCATACACTATAAAACACTTAAGAGGAAATCATAATATAAATATGGACTTTAGGTGATGATGATACAACCAGATGAGGTAATCATTATTATGTCAATGTAGATTCACCAGCTGAAACAAAGGTACCCTCTGGAGATGGATGTTGATAATAGGGGAGGCAATGCACAGGTAGGGGCAGGGGAATAGATGGGCAATAAACTTAATACAAAAAAAAAAAAAAAAAAACAGAAAAGCCTATGATACCTCCAAAAATCAAAAGCACATTTGCATTCAGAGAAAAATGCAATACTTTGCACCCTGAACCGTTGCATGTACGGATAAACACATTCAGGCAGGTTGAACAGTGGAAAGTGGCACCAAGACCATGTCATAGTCACTCCAGTTGTAACACTGTATATCAGGAAGATGAGTTAATATTGGCTTTTCCAACTGTTCTGGCCTTGCTGACCAGTAAGGAGAAGCAGAGATGCTTAGGCCAGCACAGCTGCTCCAAAGGGAGCAACCCTCAAGCTCTTTTTGACCTTGGGCAAATAACTGACTCCCATTCTCCCTCTGGCCTCCCACTTAGAAACCTGAATAAGAACATTACCTATGTCATAGGCTTGCTCTAAGGAATGATTGGAGATCATGCACACAAAATGCCCAGCGCATAGGAAGCGACCCAAAAATATTGTTATGTTTTCTACCTTTCCCAAGTAATAAAGTCAGAACTAAAAAAGGAAGCATTTCAGGGAGAGTGACATTATAAAAATATTTTTCTGGATTACAGTAACAATTCCAAAGATATAAACTGTTTACATCCTAAGTGATCTTTTCTAAGTCACTTCTCTGGATGTCCGTTTCTCTGACCTCTTAAAGAGGTCATAAATCCTTGCTGCTACATTAAGGTGGTCTTGAGAATTAAATAACAAAGTGTACAGAAAATGCCACCTGGGTGGCTCAGTCAGGGAGGCACTGGCTCTTGATTTCGGCTCAGGTCATGATCTCTCTCTCTCTCCTTATGTGCCCCTCCCCCGGCTCTTGTGCTCATTCTCTCAAATCAATCAAGCAAGCAATCAAGCAATCTTAAAGAAAGAAAGAAAGAAAGAAAACTCCTTCTATATTATAAGTTGAATTTTAGAAATTACTTCTTGAACACCCATTTTATGCCAGGTACCGAGCTAGATAAGTGGATATAAACAATGGAAACAATGAAACAAAAATAAAACTTGGGGCCAATCCTTAAAAAGAAAGAATAAAAATAAATTTAAAAAATAAGAATAAAGATAAATAAAATAAATAAAAATTTAAGATGGCCTCATTACTTAAAACCTCATAGTAAAAAAAAAAAGAAAGAAAGAAAGAAAGAAAAACAACTGTAATATTCAGTTATTTTTTGGTAAAAAAACATCTTCAAGGAGCTTCATGTCACATTGCCATGCAATAAAACGCCTGTCATATTCTTAAGTAACTGGAATCATTTTAGAAAATAACAACCAGGCCTGGTTATTCAGCAGTTACTCATTGAGAGTTTCACATCCACCGGGGCTGGGCTAAGGAGATTCAAATGTTAACTTGAGCAGTTGGGAAGTTAATTATTGCTCTCTATTTTTATAAGGTTTATCAAAATTTAACTGAACTTCCTTAAGGCACTGAGCCACCTTGTGACCTCACGGTCCAAGTGGGCAGAGAAGTCACAGCACAGAAGCAAAGGGAGGACTGCCCCCCTTTCTGCTCTACCCTGCCTTGACAGCCAGAAGGAAGCTGGACGGGAATCCCGAGTGGTTTTGCACTTGGCTTCTGGAGGTGGACCAGCTCTTGTTGGTAGCCCTGCCCTAGCACTACTCTAGCCTCAGAGGCTCAGTTATCCCATCTGTAAAATGAGGATAATAACAGTTCTTTGTAGGGTTGACCATGAGGATAAAAGAGACAGCAAGTTAAATGCCCTTGGGACAAAGCAGGGCACATGGGAAGGATTCATGAAGTATTTATGGTGATCATAATGACTGTTAATTTCTCTCTCAGGCATTTGAGGTCTATCCCCTCCATAGGAATGAGGATGTTGATATTAAGGTTGCTCATGTAAAACAATGCTATTTCAGAAAGAATCTTCTACAAGAAAGGAGGGATGTGGAGGAGGAGGCTCAAGGATGCAGACCCAGTCCCTGCCCCCTTAGAACTCCCAGCCAGGAAAGCGCACATGCGGGCGGATGGGGGCAAGACATGTTCTGGAGATGAAATTGGACGCAAACTAGTGCCACTAACACTTCTACCTGTCTGTGGCTCCAACAGCCGCTAACATACAGGGAACCCAAAGCAGAGGCCGGGGGCAGTTCCCCGGGCTGTCTTTGCTCTACTCATATCTAAGATCTGCACGAATCAGGTCTGTTCAGAGAGTTAATGATGCCTTCAGATGGGGATTCTGCAGGAGAGAAAACACAGTCTACTGGGACCAGAGGAAGATGGATAAACAAGCACAGTGTGTGAAAAAGAGAAAAAAAAAAAGTAAGACATAAATACACAAACAGCCATAAAACCAATGAATGTTCTAATAATAAAGAACAATGAGTTTCCAGCAAGTGGGTGGGGAAGGAGCTGTGGAGGGAAACCGTCCTGTAAGAATGAAAACTCACCAACGTTTAATTTTTTTCAGGGTCCTCAACTGGCTAGCTTTAAAAACAACAGTGAGCCCCTAGATTCTCGCAAGGACCACGCCCCCAAACTCACTTCTCTGCACACATGGGGGAGCTTGGGGGAAAAAACAAAGGGTGTGCCGAGGCTCTAGGGATGCTCCGAGCTCCGTACCAGCAGGGACTGTGTATGTGCAATGGACAGTGGCGGAAGAGATTTTGCTGAGACTCCTTTTGGCTGGCTGGAACGTTTATGAACGGTCTCCCTGAGAGTGGTTTATGGAACATGAGTCCCCAGAACACATTCCTGAAAACAAATAACATTAAGTGTGCAAAATATTCCACACAGCATTTACATCTGGGACTTTCTCCATGCTCATTAGCATTTTAAGACCTCTGAGAAATCTTGCAGGAGAGCAACTAGTTTACATGTGTTTAACCACCCCGTCACTGGGAAACTGATGGGCTCTTGGCTGCTTTTCAGGGCAGGTGGGTGGTGGGGACTGACACAGTCCTGGGAAGATAATGAGATGGAGAGAAGCGTGCTAAGGGGCTTTCCTTTCCGGGTGGTGGTGGTGGGTGGTGGTGGGGAAAAGGAGATGCCACTGGCACAAAACACTTGAGAAGCTACTGTTAGAGTTCAAGGGACTGTGGTTGGCTGTGGGTCAGGGGGGTGGGAGGCATATCTGGAGGTCATCCCACCATCTTTCAGCCAAGAAGGGGGTCAAATTTGCTGACTCAGGTACTATACTCAAAGGCCCTGCTACTGCTTTCTCATCCAACTGCTCGCATCCCACTCAACTGAAGCCATAAAGAGGGGCTGCAGTTAACAATAATGCTGGAGGACGTGTGTGGAGACGGTTCCCCTGTGTCAGGACTCTTCTAAGCACTTTCCATGGACTAACCAGATTACTCCTCACAGCAACCCAACATGGTAGGGCCTTTGATGGCCATTTCTAAGAGAGGAAACTGAGGCACACCCGAACTAACTTGAGAAAATATTTAGGGAGTATCTATTTGAGGTAATGTAATAAGCTGAACATACCCAGGCCTGCATTTTACTAAGAGACCGTTTGGTTTTCCTATTACGACCCTACAAAATACTCCTGCAGAAATGTTGGCTGTGACTCATTCGATCTCTTTGCAGTAAAGGGAGGTTGGCCTTTCTGGCAGGGGGTGAGGGGGCCACGCCAGCTGCCCAAAGCCCCACCCCACACTACCCGCGGCCTGCTTTCAATGGCCGCCTCCTGGGCTCTGTGGTGACGCAGCGTGGGATCTTCTTGGCCAGCACTCTCCAGGAGAAATGAAATGGGAGCCACACACAGAAGTTATGCATTTCTAGTAGCACATTTTCAAAACACCAAGAGGACCAGATGAAATTAATTTGAATAATATTTTCTATGTAACCCAATACATCTAGAATATTATCATTTCAACATGTGGCAGTAGCTACATTTCAAAGGCTTAAAAGCCATGCAGGCCACCATCTAGGACGGTACCGTCTAGGCGTTTGCAGAGTGAATACCAGATCCAATAGGCTTATACCAGATGAGTTTGGGTTTGGGACTCAGAGGGACCCGTGCTGAAATCCCAGTTTCCCAACATTCCACCTGAGTGACTTCAGGCAAGTCAATTAAGTTTTTTGTGCCTCAATTTCCTCATCTGTGCAATGAGGATAATAATAGTTTCTCTCTAATAGGGCAGTGGCTGGGGTGCCTCGTTGCAGAGGCTGAGCTGAAATGAAGTGGCTTGGGGCCGGAGGCTATCTGACACTTCAGGGCAGCTGTAGGCAGCCCCAGGCTCTGTGCAGTGCCTGTGGGGGGTCCGAGGTATCACTCCCATATCAGAGATTAAAGAGCAGTTGTTGCTGGAGCTCTTTAAGAAGGCTTCTAAGCAACTAGGCGGGAGCCTATCTCCCACATTCCTTTGATACACGTCTCCCAGTTTACACACGACTAAGGGCTAGTTTACGCGCCGCAGCCTCTAGTACAAATCCGTTCCTGTCCTCACATCCGTGTTTCAGCCACCACGGAAATGAGGGGTCACAGGGACATATTCCAATCTGATCACAAGGGGGGAACCCCTAGGAATGCTTTCCAGCCACAGGCCACCTTCCTGCGGCACCAGGAAGCGGGCCTAGCTCAGACATTTTGTTCCTTTAAGTTCAGCTGTTGCTGGGATGACTTCAATCCCCTAAATGAATTAAAAGCCTGATGCTTTTCTTGGTGGCATGCAACCAGCTTCTTAAAGGACCTCACTAATTTATTCTTTATCCTTACACATAAAATCAATCCAGCAGCACTGCCACAACTCATGTGATTGCACTTGGGAAACACCGTCACTGCTTCTGCGGACAGCCTCTCCTGGATTTGCAGCTTGGGAAGCGCACAGGATGGGGAAATAAGGAGCCTGCATTCAGGGTCCACGTCTTCCTTCACCCTGGCACCGAGATGATGAATCCCTTAAAAAATGCTCAGCCTCGATCCTCTGATCCATAAAAAGAGGGACTGGAAAAGAAGTTCTCTCTAAAGTTCCTTCCAGTATTAAAATTTTATGAGTTCTTGTCTTTCACAAGATGAAACTGAACAGCGCCGAAAAAGGAGGTCCTAAGATTCAAAATGGGGTCAAGCCTACCTCTCTTGGCCATTACCGTTCTAAAAGAAGGTATCAAAAGAAATAACCAAAACAGGGGGCTGGGTGGGAGGGTAGAAGGAGACAGCATAACCCCAGAGCAGAGAGAGACCCACAGAAAAGAGGTGGGTGGCAGCTGATTTTCAGTAATGGGAAGGGAGCTGTGGGGGGTGGGGTGCCTTCATTATCCACTGCAAATTTTCTCTTTTGGACCTGCTGATACAGATCATAGTTACTGAGACCCATTCCCATTCCCATTCTCTTTAATCTAACTTGTTACCATGGAATAGCACAGATGTGAGAATAAGGACAGTGGTTTCAAAGAGAAAAAAAACAGAGCATACAATCAGTTATCTCTGGAAAAGCCTTATATTGCCCCCAGAGCACAGAACAGGAACTTTGGACTAAAGGAGTCATGTGTCCCATTTTCATGTCCCCTAGAAGCGTGTGGTCATAGGGGGCTGAATCTCACACTACTAACTTCTTCTATATCTATGTCTCTCTCGCTACCCTTTGGCTTTCTCTCCCTGCACGTACACATGTGCCAAAGAACAGTTGCTCTGAGTATCCAAGGCTCCCTCTGTAACTCTTTTCACCCGTGAGTCAAGAAAACACATTCCCACCATAGAGTACGCTGGCTTGAAATTGCAAGTTGTATTTCTAGATACCAACCAGCAATAAACACAGCAGCAGCATCCCTTTCTTTTGGCAAAGAAAATGGCTCTGAATAAAGAGTTCTAAATAAGCCTCTCCTGGCCCATCTCTCTGCACCTGTGTCTCAGACAAACTCTACACTGTAATTCTTCCTATCTCCTGCAATGCCATCCTAGGACAGCAGGACATCCACAGTACACAAATACATGCAATAGAGTATAGAAGCCACGTATGAAAGAAGTGTGTGCAAATTAACAGAATGAAAAGACAAACCACAGACTCGGAGAAAATACTGGCAAAATATTGGCAAACCAAATATCTGATAAGGGGCTCGTATCCTGAATATATAAAGTGCTCTCCAACTTCAATAATGAGAAAATAAGCATTCCCATGTTTTTTAATGGGTAAAAGAATTGCTGAGACACTTCACGAAGATACATGGATGGCAAACAAGCATATGAAGAGATGCTCCCATCATTGGTCATTAGGAAATCCAAATGAGATAGCACCTCACACCTATTAGAGTGGCAAAAAGTTAAAAAAACAAAAGCACACCAAATACTGGCAATACCAAGTGAAACTTGGATTCATACCCTGCTAGGAGCACTGCAAAGTGGTACGGCCACTCTGAAAAGGAGATGGACAATTTCTTACAAAATTAAACATACGCTTACTTTATAAACTAGCAATCTCGCTTCTGGGTATTTACCCAATGAAAACAAACACACTTCTGTTCACCCAACAACCCATAGCAAATGGTTATAGTGGCGAGCTATAGTGTAGCTGCCAAAAAATTTGTCCCTCAACCGGGTAATGAAGAAACAAAGTCTTGTCTACCCATACAGTGGGGCACTACTCAGCAATAAATAAAAGATAGACTGCCGACAAAGGCCACACAGTGGATGGTCCTTCAATGCACTAGACTGGATGATTCTGGATGATTCTGGATGATCCTTCTGGAAAAGCCCAAACCGCAGAGACAGAAAGCAGGTGGTAGACTACCACGGACACCAGGAATGACTCTCTGAACCGTGGTGATAGTCACATGACCATAAGTATTTACTCAAACTTGCAGAGCCGTGTATCAGGAAGAATGACTGCTGCTGCAGATAACTTATACCCAATAGAAAAATGGAAAGAAAACACTAGAAGTAGTGTAATAATAATAGTAATAGAAATAGGTAAATAGTAAATAGTAATAGAAAGTGAAAAGATTTGTGGAAAAAAATAATCACCACAGAGAATTTCTAAGGCCAAAGCCGTCTGTTTGAACTTTTCTCCACATACCACAAGCCAACTGCATTTTCAAGACGCTGCTCTGATACTAATGTCCCGTGAGGAATGGGAATCAACACATAAGGAAGTATTTTACCAACATTTTCCCCTGGCTTGATGTTGTTCCTTCTCAAAGTCTGAAGCAAAGTGATAGGAACAACCAGGACTGAGGACAGGTGACCCTGGAAAGGCCCTGATTTGGGGCTCAAAGTAAAGCAGGGAGCCCTCATGGTATCTCTGAATCCAGAAGCTTTACAGAAAGTGCTCCAGGGAGGAGGAAGGAAAGCTCGTCATATGTCAGGGAGTCCTAATTCCAGGCCCAAACCTAACTTGTCACTTTACAATTCCCAATTGCAAACTGACTCTCAGGGGCTTCAAAACACAGGTGAGTGAAATCCTTGAATAGTAGATAAAGCAGTCTTAGTAAATACTGTATACTGACACTCTTTCTATGGGTAGATTAAAAACAAAAAACAAGAAAACAAAGGAAGAAAGAGGTTTATCAAGGTACTCCAGATAAAAGGTCAAAAAACAGCCTAACCACTCTTTTTTGGGCTCAATGAAATAACTCTGATATGTGGCTCATTCCCGGTAGCTTTGTTCTTGGTACCTGCTCTGGGTTTAGGCCTGACCCCGCTCTTCCAGATGGCGGCAAAGGTGGCCTGACCTTACAACAATAAAGATGAATCAACCAGTAAAAAAGAAGTGGAAAGGGGAAAAAAAGACCGTGGGGAGCAAACCTAAACTGGAAGGAAAACAATAATTTAACAAGCACGACACTGGCCACCAAGTGAGAAGTTATTTAAGAGACAGAACAGCTGGGGCACCTGGATGGCTCAGTCAGTTAAGCGTCTGCCTTTGGCTCAGGTCATGATCCTGGGGTCCTGGGATTGAGCCCCACATCGGGCTTCCTGATCACCAGGGAGTCTGCTTCTCCCTCTCCCTCTGCCCATGCACACACTCTCTCTCTGTTAAATAAATAAAATCTTTAAAAAAAAATTAGAGAGTGGGGCGCCTAGGTGGCTCAGTGGGTTAAGCCTCTGTCTTCAGCTCAGGTCTTGGGATCGAGCCCCGCATCAGCCTCCAAGCTCAGCGGGGACCCTGCTTCCTCCTCTCTCTCTGCCTGCCTCTGCCTACTTGTGATCTCTGTCTGTCAAATAAATAAATAAAATCTTAAAAAAAAAATTAGAGAGAGAACAGCCAATTGCCACATGTAGATCATGTTTTGATCACAATCTAACCAAATGGACTTTACTGTTGCAGGGACAATCAGGAAAATTTTAACATACATACTGTGTGGGTTAGATGGAGCAATTACCGCTGATATATATCAGCATGATATATTTGCATTACGGTTACATAAGAAAATACCCTCATTTTTCAGAGATGTAAATGGGAACATTTAGACAGGAAATGTCACAATACCTGCATTTACTTTCAAATACTCTGGCAAAAAGAAAAAATAAAAAAGCAAACATGGAAAAGTCTCTGCTACCATTAGTGTAGATGGTCTCTTTATGGGGGGTTCATCTTACTGTTGCCTCTACGTATGTACGGGTGCTGAAAACCGGTCTTCAATAACATGCATTTTTAAAGACATGATGAAAAAAAGTTAAGCACATAAATGAGCACAGATGAAAAAAGAAAAAACAACAGTTCCTGTATTAGAAATTTCTTTTCTACTCTCCATTTTTTTTGCTGTAGTATTGCACTATTAATGCTGAGGTTTTAAAAAAAGGCATGTTTTTACATAAATGCCACAAAGAAGATAAAGCTGAGGAAACAGGCTCAAGAATTCAGGTGTTCAAAACAGTAATCTCCTTGGAGTTGCCTATGTTGACTATTTATTAAATACAGTCACCGAAGAACTTAAAAAAAAGAGAAAAAAAGGTATAAAGACTGATGGGGAACAAACAGGGGTGCGTGACAGGACGTGAAGCCAAAACAAGTAATCCCAAATGGTGGAAACTATCTTTAAAGATTCCAGTCAACACTGGGTTTGAGGGCTGGCTGTTTCCCCAACCCACCATGGACACGTTCATTCACCTTTCCCAGTTGAGCTTTCTTATTTGTAAATGGGAAACACTGGAGCGTCGTCCTCCCAAAAAGCTCTTGCCGGAGTAAACAGAAGAACCCACCATGGGCTTCCACACGGCCCAGCACATGACTCTTTCAATGCTGCCTGTCTCACAGGCTGAACGGCTATGGGAAAAGGATGTGAAGACCCAGAAAGTGTGTGTGGGAAGGTGTAGGCAGGCTGGCTTCTCACAGAAGTAACTAATTAGCCAACAACCACTGACCTTCTTGGGCCCAGGCAGGACCATGAGGTCAGCTAAAGCTTCTGGCACAGCCTGGAACCCTCCAGCCGCCCCAGCATAGTTTATTACCCACCCCCCAACCCCCGCCCCCCGCCCCCCACAGGTCTTCGCGAAGGACAGACCTTCGCTGCTCCGTCTCTCACTCCATTTGGGCCCAACTATTGGCCGCTAATCTAATCAGCTAATCTATGCTAAATTATTAACGGGATCCCAGAGGTTAATGTGTAACAAGTATACTCTTCAACAGAGGCCTGGGGAGAGACGCCAGGCCTCAGCAAGTCATTAGGGTCTTGGTGGGAATTCTAGGCACCAGGCAGCCCTCCTCCAATCCAATCAAACTGTCCACAAGCCTACGAGAAATCCTCCCCATGAGAACAAACCACAGCTGAAAGCAAACGAATCAACAAAGTCCAGAGCAAACAAACCCTCTGAGTAGACCAGGACAAAAAGGTTGTGGAAATTGGGATGTCATCGAGGTTTGTGTCCTTGGGCAAGCCAACTTGATGGACTTCTCTGCCGATGGCAAAATGTAGGTAGAGGTAAACATTAAAATATACAGTCCACATAAAGCCCTTGGAAGAGTGCCTGCCTCCCAATGCGTGCTGGACAAATGAGACCTATTGTTGATAGCATCGAGGGCCTCCATTAAATCAATGAAAATCCAAGGGAGAAGGATTTTCTAGATGGCGGCTCACATTTGTGTTCTCCGTGGAGTCAGGCCACAGGGCAGCACATAGGAATCAGATCCCAGTTGAAGTGTCAGCCACACTTCCTATTAGCTGTGTGACTTTGGATAAGTTGTTCAGCCTCTTTGAGCTGTAATTTTCTCAAATGTAAAACCAGGGTAATAATACTGTACCCTAGAGCATTGTTGAGCAGATTATAAATGATAATGTATGGAAAATGTGCAGCCCAGTGACTCATGATACACAGAAGACCCAGCAAAGAATGTCTTTAACTATCATCTTGTATTTTCCAGACTTCACGACAGTCACATCCGTGGGAGTCCAACCAAGGGATAATATACTCTCACAGACAGAGTCTCCAGGGCCTCATGCCTAATGGAGACTAACCATGGTAATCCCAGGGTCAGTGCATCATACACAAGGCAACTGAGCAGGGTTGAGATGGAGCCTCGGCTGTGCCCAGCCCCACTGTCCCAAAGAAGCAGATACAAAGCAGGATTCTTATCTGTCTGGTTACAGTGACTGTTTCATTCCAAAAAAATTTAAAAAAAAAATGCATGGTCTCATGGCTTAGCTGCTGGTCGCTGGTCACAACTGCCATGGGGCTACAAAGTCACTGTATTCCAGTAGCCCTACTTCTTTTTATCTGTATTTTCTGATGATCGAAAAATTATAGAATTGTGGCAAAACTCTAAGAACATAAAATAAAAAGATAAATGTTGCCTATGTTCCTGTTGACCAGAAATCATCCCTTTTTAATATTTCCATACATACTGCTTCAAATTTTTTCTTTCAACACACGTGTACCACCACACAGCTATCATTTTTAAAAAATGAGATCATACCATATATACTTGTTCATGACCGGCTTGTCTGCTTGAGGGACACATATATGTCAGTGTTGACGTAAATTTGTATGTACGATCATTTTTGATGGCTGCATAGGAATCCACCCAACATAAATTACTGGTCTCTCCTCCTACTGAGGGACACTTGGGTCACTTCCAGCCTTTTGCTATGATAAATACCACCCTACTGAGTATTCTCACACAAATGTCTTCACACAATTGTCCAACTCTTTCCTTAGGAGGGGCATCGACTCTTAAACGCCTTAAATAAAACAAAAAACCAGCAGCTCGTGTTGAGATGGGAAGGTGAGAGAAGCATTCTAGTAATGGAAAAACACTGCCTTTTCAGCCCAGACAAACAAAACAGCCTTCTGTTGGCCTTTCTCTCCCTCACCTAACAGGAAGCTCGTCTATCTCGCTGATAAGAACAACTAAATCCTCTTGTGCAAAATTCAGGGTCAAACAGAGAGTGTCTGTGAGACAGAACTTGGGGTTTCATCTGGAAATGCACTGTGAAGGACCAGCAGGAAGTGGCTTATAAAAGCAATAAACTTTCCTGAATGACTCCCCTACGCCTGGCACCTGGTCCCCCCCAGGCAGCTCAATGGGCTCTGCTGAGGACCTAATCCGCAGGGGACAGAGGAGTAAGACGTGCATGTGGGGGGTGAAGGGGCAGCGGGGAGAAGATGCCCCACCCCCCATCCTGAATCCTGAAGAACTTACAAACAGGATGAAAATCACGAATAAATGCAGATCCACCTAGCTGGCCCAAATGCACACACGCAGACACAACAGACGATGGCAAAAGAGAGACGCAGCCACTGGGCCAAGAGAAACTTCCAAGAAATGAAATTTTTTAAAAATGCTACATTAGGTACAGAAAAAATAAACACAGAGGAGGGGGCTCTTGGCCCCATAACTTGCTGGCAGGGTGACCCTGTCCAAGTCCCATAAGCCCTTTATGAGCTGGTTACCAACAAGCTCTAAGTTAAGCAGAGGAGACCCGATGAGCTTTGGGTTTTGGCATTGAGTTTTCCTTTCACTTGCGGTGTTGTTTCAATTTCTATTTTCACGATTCTTCTTTTTAATCTCCCATTCAGTGATTGTCTACCATCTGCTAAACACTGTCCTGGGAGCTTTCATTATTTCATACTCATTTAGTCATAACGACACCCTTGAAAGGCATGTGTTATTCTTACTTTATGCTCTAAATGCGCTTGAGGTCACATAGCTGACAGGAATAAAGAAGGTTCTTGGTTTTATCCTCACAGCACAGAGGAGTTCGGAAATACACCATGGCTGAATGCATATATGAATGAATAAATTAAATCATTGCCTCCTTTCTAAACCCACACAATTTTTATTACATAAAACTCCTTCTGTACCTGTCATTTGAATATAAGTTATCTCAGAATCTGCTTTTGAAAATGAGACATACATCAAGAGTCAGAAATGAGCAGGACTCCATCAAAAGGCAAGAGTACTAACAGCCACAGTGTCTGGTGTGGGGCAGGATCTTATTATCTAGCAACTAAGGATTATACCCAGCTCAGAAGTGGGCTTGTGGGGCTGTGCTCCTAGGATAGGGTGATCTTAAACTCTGAAGGGCTGGTGTTGAATATACAGCTGGTCACTCCTGGAAATAAGCAACCTAATGTCCCAGAACTATAGTTTGCTCATCTGTACAGAATAAGCCTGTTGGCCTAGAGCTAACGACTACAGTTTCCTCCAGAAAATCTTCTGTCAGCCCATAAGCCATAGAAAACGGTGACGAAGAATGCCAAGTCCACGGCAAGGCAAGTGGCAGGTCATGGGTAGTGATTATTAGCAGAGAGGCTCACATTTAGTTGAACTTCTGGATTACATGGGGCACTCAGTAAACACACCAATTCTTGCTTCCTCTCACTAGCTTGAGATAGAGGGTGTATGTCTGTGTGTGTGGTGTATGTGTGTGTGTGTGTGTGTGTGTGTGTGTGTGTGTGTGTTTAAAGAACCAGTGTTTTTATGAGGCTCCCAGGATGCTTCTAAAGTTTACCCTTGGCTACCAACCACTGCTGTAGGGGGAAATCCCTAAAGCTGACTGGATTAATATTTGTAGAGGATATTTTCTGCTCTGGCTAGAGGGGCTTCTCTCTGCAGCACCCCCCACCACCGCCACCACCTACTTTCTTTCCCTGTGCACAGGCTACCTGGTTTTGGATGCTTCTGTGACCTGCTGGTCCGTCCCTGTAATGGCTGCTGGTGAATTTTGCCATATCCCAAAGTTCTTTCCAACTGTTCTGAGCCTCCTGCATCTGTATTCAAAGAAGGGGTACAGAAGCAGCTGGAAGAGAGAAACCAGAGTGGCAGAGTCCAGCAGCGACCCTTGCACGAGCCGATCAAGACCACTGGGCTCTTGACCCAACTCATGGGGTGAAGGGCGGCCAGACTGGTCATGGGCAAGGACACACCCGAAAAAAAAACTGAGAGCTGGCACAAGTGATTTTTGACGGTGACACAGAAAGGCCCCAATGCCAAGAAGGACGAACCCAAATAACTTTTTTTTTGAAAAATTAAAGCATCTTCTGTTGTCCTCCAACTTCTCCTTTTCATAGTCCCTCTTCTTTGTGTTTTTAACAGGACTTGACAGTGACTTGTCCTCTGGCCCAGAAAATCAAATGTCGATTGACTTAGGTAACTAATTTCTAACAAATGAACTTTAAGGACTTTTTGAATGAGAGCACGAAGTAAGACTTCCCTCTCTCTCTCTCCCTGTCACACGCAACGCACGCACACATACACATCACAACTGCACAGAGAAAATGGACCATGGGATAAGACAAACATGGGCTGTCATCATAGAGTAGCTGGAAGGTCTGCGGCAAGGTGCTTCTCTCTGCTTCCCTGCTGGGTATGATGGAGTAAGAGCGGTACCAACCCTCCAGGGTTGTGGTGAGGATTCACTAAAGTCGTGTAGGTAAAGTGCTTTGCACATTGCCAGTATAGAGAAGGACCTGTTTGTTTGTTTGTTTGTTTGTTTTTTAAATGTTGGTTTGCTGCCACTTTAGGGCAGAAGACTATCACAAAGTGCTGTTGTTCGATAAATTGATCAACGAACATACTATTTACTTGAGTATCTTCTGAATATACATTAATAAGATAGAAAGAAAGCAATCACGTTTCCTTTCTATCATATGCTATATATAGGTTAATCCACATACATAAAAGAAGCATTTGCTGATTCAGCTTTGGGAAGTCAAGAAGGAAAGGACAATGTTCTCACTAGCACGGGCCAAAAAAAATGGGATATGCATCTCGCCATTACACTGCCTGGTAGCTGGCAGTCTTGGTGCCAGGCCAGCTGCTGGGACTGTGGTTTCTGAGTACACCGCTCCCTCAGCCCTCCCCCTGCCCAGCTCACCCCTTGGCTCGTTCATGAGTCTAACCGACATCATATTTCAGTTATATTCCATTCAGCCCTGGGAGGAGGAACATGGCACTAGATGGGCTACAATGCTACACCCTCTGGCCTGGCTATTCTGGGTTATAAGCAGCTCATGTTATCTTCTTTTATTTAGAAAGAATTCCAGGAGGGGATAGGACACCACAGTCCATCAGAGGAAGGACCTAATACAGATGTAAGACGAAACAAGCGATCATTTGGGAAACATTTTAGGAAACCCTCTGCTGGTTTGGAATTCGGGTCTTGTTTGGAGATGCCAGAAAGACCTTGAGAAGTTATTTAATTTGGAGAAGCATCTTCTAAAAATGAAGAATAAGGAAAGGGACAAAGTTTTAATAATCCTTATTTTAGAATTAAAAAAGAGCATTTTAGCAAACATCTTAAAACAGGACCAAACTGAGGGACAATTTTTTAGGGACAAGCCGTCATCAAAAAGAAAGTAACCAGGCTTCAAAGACAGTGGAAAGTTGCCTCAAGGCCGTAGACTGAGAAACATACACAAACATAAGCTTTCTGAGGGGCCCAGAATGACACAGCCCTGACAATGGCCAGACGTGTTAGCACAAAGCCTCAAGGAATGTGGCCAGCAGGGAAGGAAAGCCAGGGGTGGGCACAGGCACATGTGACAGAACCTGACAGCGCAATCCTCACGTCTATTCTGCTATTTCCTGAAGTCTAGAACAACAACTAAAACTGATAACCAATGTGGTTAGAAAAAAACCCAATGAACACAAAGAGATTCTGCTGAGTTCCGTTTATGAGACTATTTCACCTTTTTGTTAATCCTACCTGGTTAAAAAAAAAAAAATCCCAAAGGAACAGAAAACACCAAGACACACAGGGAACATAAGCCATTGCTGACTGAAGATATGGTTGTGAGAGCCTGAAGAGACTATTGAAGCCGAATCCTAACAATTAGCAAATTCAACAAGACGCAGCTTTGCCCACTGGGAGCCTGGAGTGAGATAAGCTCATATCGAGGCTTTGTTGGTTTGTAGCTGTGCAACCTGGGACAAGTTACTAAACCTCTCTGTAGCTTCCACATCTGTGCCACAGGAAATACCTACCTCACTCAAAGACTGAGTAAATGACAATGTGAACGGTAGCACTTTGCAGCCTGTGGAAGAGGTACGTGTTTGTAGTATTGTCACTGACCCATCTCACCGAGCTGGGGGGCTCTGTCAGAGCAGGAAGGAAATACCTGGGGTGTCACATGCACGCCTTCCCGTTGAGGGCTCTCTGTGCAGGGTGCTGTGCCGATAGACGATGTGCGGTTTGTTCTGTTCATCTTCATCTTCTTGCTCGTCCATGGACAGTAGTGGTTCAATAAAATAATCCCCATCATGGGACCGGAAAGTGCCCAGCTGCCGATGAAGAGGGATGAGAGGTTGGTTTAACAGAACTCAACCACAGGGAGGGGGACAAAATGGAACATTGCCAAGGAGTGGGGGTGGTATTTCCCCCAAGCCCTTCCCGTGAGGGCTGCTGAACACTGAACTCTCTGCCCACCTGTTCGGGAAAGGAGTTTATTTGCACTCCCCCAGGACGGTACCTTCTCCTTGAGCTGACTCTAGGTTACGGCACCTGCTATGCAAATCTGTCTCTAAGAAATCCTTGTCAGTGACTCAATTCTAGTCATACTCACTTATACAGGCTGTTCCAAGAGAGTGTTTCTGTGTGTGAAGATAGCCTGGAAATGCAGGGACAAGTGTGAGCTCCAGAGGGAAAAGCTGATTCACAGAAGCCTTATCATTACTCAAATCCAGAAAGCGGAGACCCACCGCAGGCACTCCAGGAGGTCCCACCAGTGACACTGACAGGTGAGTCTCTGCACACCCTTTCCCTTTCAGTAGGGAGTGAAATGGTACAAGGCTTGGAATCCGACTGCCCTAGGTTCCAATCCCAATCTGGACACTGACCTGCCCACTTTGGGCAAGGTCCTTAACTGCTCTGAGCTTTGGCTTCCTTATTTGTCAACCAGGGACAAAAGGACTTATTGTAAAGGCTTATGGTGCAGACTAAATGAGATAATGCACAGAAAGTGCTTAGCAAATTGACACTTTGTAAGGGATTAGAACACCTTAGCAGCTTTCTGGTTGCTGTGTTAGCCTCTAACCACCAGGACAGAATGTGTTTAAGCACCCTGAAATGGGTAGCTCCTTCTTCCCTTCCCACACACCCACAAGATGGTAAACTATGCCTCAAAGTTGAGCCACCCAAACCACATCTCCAAGAGCATTAAAAAGTTGTCCATGCCTTGCAGTGGTAAGTCTTGAAAGGAAGAAATCAAGCTCTTCAATGGTGTTGTTAAAAAACAAAAACAAAAACAAAACAAAACAAAAACAACAACAGAAAGAAAAAAAAAAAAAAACCCGGGCCCTTTTACCTTCCTCTAGACACAATGAAAGTGACAGTCCTTGAATGGCAGAGGTAGTATTGGCAACACTTAGGAGTTTGTTAGAAATTCACATAATCATGCTCCACCCTAAATCTGGTCTACTGAATCCCCATCTCTGGAGGTAGGGCCCGGGAGACAAGCAATGAGCACTCCAAGGTATTCTGAGGCTCAATCAAGTTTGGGAAGCAAAAGGCCAAGACACTGGGGTTTCCAAACCTATCTAAATTTCAAAATTGCCTGGGGACTTGGAAAAAAAAATGGGATTTGTGGCATTACCCCATACCTGCAGATCTGGAATTTCCAGGGGTGAGGTCTAGAATCTGTATTCTTACAAAAGCCTTCCGCGTGATTCATGAGCTGTCGGCTTAAAGGGAGGACTGCTCTGGGCACCTCTCTCTGTTTTAAATATACAACTCGGGTGTTCTCAGGGCACAGAGCAGTAGCTTACACATGTGCAATCTACCAGAGAGACATAACCATTGGGAAAGAACCTGGGAGCTCTTTTGATGGTGATCTGGCACCTTTCATTACTAAAAGGGGAAACTAAGGCCCAGAGGGAGGAAGTGACTTGTCCAAAGTCCCTCTTCCGTGATACAGAAGCAGCTGCTGAATGGTGCCAGTACTGAATCTAGAACCCAGGTATCCTGACGTTAGTCCAGTACCTTTTCTATAAAGAACTTCCAAAGTCTCTTTAGGAACACAGATCCAGTCTCTGGTCCCCGGTTAGGAACGTGGGTCAGAAAGACAGGAACTCCAGCTCTGCCAGTTACTAGTCAGGACACCTGGAGCAAGCCTCTGACTCTCTACGCCTCAGAGTCCTTCCTCATCTGTAAAATGGGTTGTTTTGAGGATTGGGATGGGGTGAGATAATGCACACAAAAAGTGCTTTGCATAAGAGTCCAATAAGTGTTATCTGTATGATGCCAAATTAATTTTGTTGTCGAGTCACAGAAGACACCTTTGATGTTTGATGAATGTCCGCTCTAAGAGTCATCTTTTCCTGGTTACAGTGTCCATTTATCCCAATATAGTTACTAAATATAATACACAAGGCTCCAACATGGGAGATAAATGCTCTGATGCTGACCCTGCTGCCAAGGAAAGGGTTAGATAGTTGAGTACCAAGAACTATAATATAAGGGAGAGCATACGAAGCATCATAGGAAAGGTACAAGTGTCTGTGAAGGACAAGATGTCCTGGGGAAGAAGCTGTGTAAGCTACACGTTAAAAGAGGGGTAGGATTGGAGCCTGTGATACTGGGGGAGATGACCAAGTAAACCCAAAAGCCCAAAGGCAATAAGGTAGGACTGGGGTGGGAGGGAAATTCAGAGAAAGGAGCAAAAGCAGGTTGACTGATACACAGAATTGGTGGAGGGAAACCCCAAGAGAAGAGAGTAGCGTGCGGGTGTGTAAGGCGTGAGAGGGCACATCACAAATGGTCTGAATCATCTGAGGAGGGAATTAGTAGTTGTTCTTTGAGCAATGGGGAGCCACTAGGTAAGGTGAGTGAACGGGGGAGTCATATAATCTTGCACCAGGCTCTTAATCTGTTAGCAGCTTTTAATTTGTTAGCGGTGTGTGGCAGGGACCAGAGAGGAGTGCTTGAAGGGGGAGAAGCCAGATGGAAATACTTCTTAGAAAACAACGCTAAATGAGAGAGGAGCAGAGAAGTAAAGAGGTCTAGAATTTGGGCAGGGCTTGTTCAGACCCGGTGAGATACACATCTAAGATCGAATTCGGGGGAAAATGATAACTGGTGGGGTGTGTGAGTGCGTGCGTGCGTGCGTGTGTGTGTGTGTGTGTTGTGCAGATTGGCACTTTTAGATTCACTCTTTATAAAGAGTGAGAGATTTCCTGGGTGGGCTACTAGAAGCTTCATGATATTACTGCTATAGAAATGGTGGTGGGAAGTCCGGGGAAGAAAGACAAATTCCAGGAGGAAGAGAAAGGGCTGAGCTTGATGAGATTGGAGCTCGATTAAGCGCTGAAGACAGAAACACACAGTGCACTTATCTTTAAGATGTATTCTGGATCTTTCTCTACCAGAAAAGGCAGATTAGAGATTTAATGCAATATGAAGGGGGTTTTCACGGTCTATACAATCATTCTTAAGTCCCGGGCCCTAAGCCCCCCAAGAGAGTTACCACTTGCATACCCACGGGCGAGTTACCACCTAAAATTGCCAGATGAAATCAAGGTCCTGCCAGCAAAGTATTTATACAACTGCCAGGGCCATTCAGCGGGCTGTGGAGGCGGGGAGGGAGGAGGAGTAAAGGTTGTTTACAAACTTTACGTACAATCCCTGCCCCATCCCTAAAGGTCTGGAATTGGGGTTTACAATCTTAGTTTCTAGGGGTGCTCTGGTGACCTGGGTTCCAATGCCTGACCTAAGCCCACTCTGGCCATAACCTTTTGAAGAATGGAAAGATTCCTGCGCTTTGGCCCTAGGTCTTGGGGCAGCGATGACTCACTACAGCACCCCCTTACCCCCCCGTGCGTCAAACTGCCGTCTCCGCCCACCCCAAACAAGCTCAACCAAGAGCCGCAGCTCCCGGCGCTTTGCTGGGGGCTGGAGGGGCTCATCCCCATGCCTGTATCCCAGCAGGCTAAAACCTTCCCCACCGCAGTCTTCAAGGTTGCCTGGCTCCCCACCAGACTCTTCCCACCCTTCCATAGGACGGTGGAGATGGATGCGACATCTAGACCGGGACGCTGAATCTACCAACAGCGCACAGAAGGGGCAACCGAGTGCCCCAGGTAAGTATCCGTGCTCCCTCTTAGAGAAGGTGACAGGGAATGTGGGTCCTCAGGGGAAGAGTAAACGCATCACCCGGGCGCAGAGCGCACGGCGCGTTGCGCTGGGAGAACCTGACCCGGGAAAGTTTCTGCGTCACACGCGCGTGGTAGCAACGCACATCGTTTGGGAAAGTCAAGGACCGCTTTCCCTCTGGCCAGAACTTTACAGCAGGTCTTCAAATGTTTGGGGGGGGGGGGTGGTGGATAAAAAGCTGTTGCCCTGTGGGGCCAACTGGAGAGCAAATGGGGAGGGGTAGGTCAGGAGAGGGTCGAGGTATCCGCTCGGAAAACCTGCTACGTGCGTATTTTGCAGTGCAGGGAGGTGGCCAGCCTGCGCCTACTAGCCCTCCCTCTCCAGGGAAACATGCATTGTAAGCGCTGTCTTTTCGATTCTCTGGAACCCCATATGCTGGCAGAAAACCCGGAAGTACCGAAGTCTCATACGGGCAGATTCTCCAGGCTCTCCCCCACTATTTCTGTTTCTTGGGGCCACCCCGCCAGCAGGGTGCAGAGTCGGACTGCGCCACACCCCCACTCCCAGTTTCTATCCAAATTCAAAGCGTCGGAGGCAGGCTCCACCCTCTTCCCCGCCCCCGGAGCCCTCGGCCCACCCTTCCGTTCCTGGGACGGACCTGTTCCCTGTCAATCTTGTTCGGCCTCAGGGTTTCTGGCGCGTGAAAAAAGGCCCAGAGAAATCTCCCGGACTCTAGATTACGCACCGCCCTCCACGACACGGAGAAGGAACTCCCCATACCCGAGGCTGGGGATCCTCAGCCCACACCCCTGACTCAAGACGCTCCAATAAGGAGTTGGGTCCTCCCTACGCTCAGCTGCTCCGCTCCTGGGCAGCAGGGTTTGCTGCAGGAAAGGACAACTCTCGGAATTTGGAAACCCGACTTCCAAGCCGCCTACTAGCGTTGGGCAAAGCGCTGGGGAGCCTGAATTCGGACCTAGAAAGCTCCAAAACATTCCGAACCCCCTGGGGGCGGCTGCGTCTGCCTCTCCCCAGTGTAAGCACACGAACTGGGCTTGTCACCCAAACCTCAGGATGCATACGAGCTGGTAGCGGATATTTAAAGCCAAAGTAGAAACTCGGCACAGTGAGGGTCTTAGGCTAGAGAGCAATCAGTTACGCCTTCCAGAAAGGGGTGAAGAGGAGGGAAAGGAGGGGGGTGGCGCGCACCAACTCACCATTCCTGAGCAGAGGTTGATGACCGCCGTGTGCTCGGACTTGGTATTGACATGGCCTTTGTAAAAGCAATGCTTGAGCTCCGTTTCCTCCTCGGAATAAAACTTTGTCTCATTCTCCCCGGGCGTCCCAAAGAGGGTGACAGTGAACGTTGGAGCGATAAATCCAGCATGGGCAGTGAGATTAAATAGAAATTGCTGGCCGAAGGCAGAGAGGCGGTAATGCTCCTGGGAAGAGGTAGAGGAGGAAGCGAAGGCAGGCCAGGGGTCGGAGGCAGCCTTAATGCTCCGTCGCCTTCTTTTGAAGTGCACGTTCGTGGAAAAGGGTTCTCCGAGAGCGTTCACTCGGATGGGAGACGCGATTTCGTATTCTCTCAGGGTCTCTAATAATTTCACTGCAGGGAAGAGCAGAGACACATGAACCAATAATTCCATTTTCTGCAAACCAGTTCCCCCCAAGTTTTAATTTAAAATGAAGAGGGCTTTGTTCTGGGTTATTTTCCAACAGTTATTTTGCCTATTTGAGCCAATGCCTTCACCCTCAGCCAATGCACAGATATTTATTGAGCACGTACTATGTGCCAGGAACGGCCAAGAACTAGGCTGGACTCTGAGGAAACACCATTCGGAAGCAATGAACAAAGTCAAAAATACGTAAGATAATTTCAGATTCTGACAAATACCCTGAATCAAATAAAACATGCCACTATCTGCTACCCCCAATTACTAAGTAACTATAGTTTGCGGCACGGAGGTGGGAAAGGGGAAAGATCAAACTACAAGCGAAGAGGGCTGGGGGAGACTAAGTTTGTTCTACAGCGGCTCTCTCTAGAAATTGGCTGGAAATGACCTAAAAAAGGGAGAGGTTGTAGAGCCATAGATAATTCTTTCTAGGAAAAGCGGAGGCCTCCACTGCGGGGTGCCTGCTGTCGGACGCAGAAGCTGGGGAGGTGGCGATTAGGGCGGAGGGGTCGCGGTGGCCGGAGCCTCATTACCTTGCCTCGGGTGCAGCCTGTCCTTGCGCACGGCGGCCGCGGCGTCTGGGCTCCCCATCTCGGCCAGGTCCCGCACCAGGAACGTTAGCAGTGTGGCCCAGGATACAAACTGCATGGTGCTCCCCACCCCTCCCCCGTGGCTCCCACCCCCCCTCCCTCCTGCCCGGCTTGGCTGCGGCGGCGACGCGAGGCTGCGGCCGCGGTGAGCGCGCGGAGCCTGGCGCCCGCCGCCAACTTTTGACTTTAGGAGTCGCTGAGGTCTCGCCGCGAGGGTCCCGTCTGCGCTCGGCTGAGCAACGCCGCCGCCTGCCGAGAGCTGAGCCGCTCGGGCCGCAGGAGGAGCCGGAGGAGGAGGAGGAGGAGGACTGGGGCTCGGCTGCTCGGCCGCATAATGTCCAGGGAGCCGGCAGGAGAAGGCGCGGAACGTGCGCTCCGAGGCGCGCCGGGCGCCCTGTGCTGCCCGGGATAGCGGAGCGGCTTCTTGAATGGGGGGCTGGGGGGCGGAGGCGGGGGGGCCGCGGGTCATCCGCCGCTCAAATACCCCGGGTGCCCGCCTCTGGGAGGAGAGGGGAGGAGAAAGCGAAGCGAGTGGGGACCGCCTCCTTCGAGACGGAGTCCCCTCCTCGGCTGCCCGTGCGAGTCTCGCAGCCGGCCGCTGGCTGCAGGAGGCGGAGGTCAGAGGCGCCCGGTGCTCCGGGGCCAGCCGCTCGCGCTCCCCGCCACCTCGTGCAGATCGGCTTTTCTGAGACTCCCTGCGCTGGGGAGGGAGAGTAGAGAAAGTTCTCTCCCTTTCCCGGAGCTTCCAGTTTCTGCCTCTTGACCCCTCTCCTCTCTCCTCCCTCTGCTCTTTCGCGCTTCCTCGCCCTCGCCTCTGTGCGCCGCGCTCTGTGCCGGGTCGTCCACTGTGCTGTCGCCTCCCTCCCATTGTGTCCTTGTTTCCCCCATGTCTCTTGTCCCTTTTCTCCTTCCTCCCTTCTGTCGTCTTGTCTTTATAACAGCCCTCTCCCTCTTCTCTTTCCCCCTTTATGAATTTCTGTCCCTGTCTCTCCCCTTCATTTGGTTTCTAACAAGTGAAAGTGACCCCGTGCCGGACCGTCTTCTCCTTCCTACAGTTTCCCAGTGGGAACGAGATGTGGCATCTGAGCTCCACTTTCGATCTGATTGTCCTAAGTCAAGAGTTTTTCGAGATGGGGTTCTTAATCTGGAAGTTCGGGGTGCATTTCAGATCAGTTTTTTGAAAGTTTCACAAAGCTGTCAAGCTGTTTTCTTCCCCCAACCTCTCTGTCCCCATCCGGAGAGAGTCCAGAGCATTTTGTAGGTCCCCGGCCCAAAAAAGGTTAAGAACGGCTCTTGGCAGTGAGAGGGGGCGGGGACTTTGGTGCTCAGACTGGGTTTAGAGATATGGGGGAGAGGGGAGTGAGGGCGGAGTGCTAGGGGACAGTCGCGGACTCGAGCGTCGGCGGGGAGAAGGGGGAGGTGCTGGGGGCGGGGAAGCACCAGTCTGGGGAGGGATTTCTCAATCACGTCTTCCTTTCTGCCGGAGAGATGCTTGGAGTAGTTCAAAGCCGACACTTCAGGCTACTCCTACCTCCGCCTTAGGATGCAAGTTTGGAACCTAGACAAGCCGGAGCAGAGAGGGAGTGTGTGAGCCAGTGTGTGAGCGAAAGGAGAGCAGGGAGTGAGAGAGGAGAGGGGAGGCGGGGAGAGAGAGAGTTGTTTAATCCTGGGTGGTTCAAAAGTACTTTCACCTTTACCAGCCCTCAAGAAGAACCTAGGGTGTGCTAATTTCACCAATTTCAAGAGAAAGGAAAGTGTCCCAGAACTGGAGTTTTCTGTTACTAAGTAGGCTGGCCCTCTGTACTGGAAATATCAAGCACTCCCAACACCAAGGACCATATAGCAATATGCAAGAAGTGGTCTCTACTCTTGAAATATTAATGCTTATATATCTCTTGGTAGAGGGAAAAATGACTTGGTAATTCCTAAGAAGGTTGTTAACCCAAGTGGACCACTGGTGCCACTGTCTAACTGTATTACTGGAATTTTTAATGAGTATAAACAGTATAAAGATGGGAAAACAGAAACAGAAACTGTAAAGTGCAAAGATGTTTAAAGGGTGACATTTAGATCTTTTTCTTAAACTTTCAAAATAATTTTCTAAAACACATGTCTTCTAAAACACAATCTTTTTCATTATGTAAATAAAATTCCTCATAACCACAGTATCTGAGCATTGCAAACTTAGCAAGGAATGGAAAAAATATCACAAAATCAAACTATTAGTCAATTCCGATGGAATATATTCTAGAACTTTTACTGTAAAATTACTCAAAAATATAGTACTTTTATGGATAAACTGAAAAGAACAGAGTAGAGAGGCCATGAATAAACCCATGTATATAGTCAACTGACTTATGGCACAGAGCCAAGAATGTACAGTGGAGAAAGGACAACCTGTTCAAAAAATATTGGGAAACTGGACAATCACATCCAAAAGAATGAAACCAGATCCTTATTTTACACCATCCACAAAAATCAGCTCAAAACAGATTTAAGACTTGAATGTTAAGACCTACAATCATAAAACTCCTAGAAGAAATAGGGGTAAGCTCCTTGATGTTGGTCTTGGTGATAATGTTTTGGAATTTGATACCAAAAGCAAAGACAACAAAAGCAAAAATAAGCAAGTGGGACTACATTAAACTAAAAAGCTTCTGCAAGCAAAGGATACCATCAATAATGTGAAGAGGCAACCTATGTAATGGGAGAAAATATTTACAAATCATATATACTGGATAAGGGCTTAATATCCAAAATATATAAAGAGCTCACACAACTCAATAGCAAAAAAAAAAAAAAAAAAAAAATTAAAAAATTGTCAGAAGATCTGAAAAGACTTTTTCCAAAGAAGATATACAGATGACCAGCAGGTACATGAAAAGATGCTCAACATCACTAAGCATCAGGGAAATGCAAATCAAAACCGCAATGAGCTATCAGCTCACACCTGTTAAAGTAGCCATTACTAAAAAGATAAGAAATAAAAAGTTTGGTGCGGATATGGAAAAAATGGAACCTTTATGCGCTGTTGGTGGGAATGTAAGTTGGTGCAGCCAGAAACACAGCAGGATTCCTTTAGAAATTAAAAATGGAGGGCGCCTGGGTGGCTCAGTGGGTTGGGCCGCTGCCTTCGGCTCAGGTCATGATCTCAGGGTCCTGGGATCGAGTCCCGCATCGGGCTCTCTGCTCGGCGGGGAGCCTGCTTCCCTCTCTCTCTCTGCCTGCCTCTCCATCTACTTGTGATTTCTCTCTGTCAAATAAATAAATAAATAAATCTTTAAAAAAAAAAAAAAAAAAATGGAGTTAGCATGGGATTGAGCAATTCCATTTCTGGGTATTTATCTGAAGGTCACAAAAACACTAATCTGAAAAGTTAGCTCTATTTCCATGCTCCCTGCAGTATTACTACCAATAGCAAAGATGTGGAAGCAACATAAGTGTCCATTAATGGAGGAATAGACAAAGGAATGGTGGTTCATATAATGGAATATTATTCAGCCGTTAAAAAGAAGGGACGCTTGTGGCAATGTGAATGGACCTTGAGGGCATTTTGTGAAGTGAGGTAAGTCAGGCAGAGAAAGACAAATGCCGTTTAATTTCACATATGGAGTCTAAAAAAAACAAAACAAAACTCAAAAAACCCCTAAATTCATAGATACAGAGAATGGATTGGTGGTTGCCTGAGGTGTGGCAGGAGGTGGACAAAATGGGGAAGGTAGTCAAAAGGTAAAAAGCTCCAGTTATAAGATAAATTGTTTTGTATGTTTGAAAGTTGCTAGAGTAGATCTTTAAAAGTCATCACAAGAAAAAGAATTGTAACTATGAACAGGGATGGATATTAATTAAACTTGCTGGGGCAATCATTTCACAATATCTACATATATCAGAGCTTTACATTGTGTACTTGGAACTAATATTATATGTGAATTTTATGTCAATTAAAGAAAGTTTATAAAGGATAAATAATAGCACTTATCAATATTTTCTATGAAACAAATTTTCTCTCTTTCAATTTAACCCCCCTTGATAAAGGTAAACTGAAATAAAGGTAAAGTATAGATAAATACTATACTTTATATATAAATAAAGATAAAGATAAGTATAGAAATTGTTCTATGTAGGGACAGAAGCCTCTTCTGTGTATTCTGTCTGCTTAGCTTCCTTTCTAGGATTTGAATTTCAAAGATAAACTCTGTTTACTCTTCTTTAAAATTGTTCCTGATACATCTCCAAAGAGCTGATCAGAAAGGAAGATACCAAGGATCTCTTGGTGACCTTGAGCCGTGACCAAGAACCTGGGTTTCTGAATTTCTTATCCTTTGTGAGAGTCCATTCATCGTTTCTCCAGTGTATTATCTTGCCTCTGAATTTACGTCTGTAAACAAGGCTAGAAAGTGTTAGGAAGACTGTTGAAATCATAGCATAGGACAATGGAGTGAACTATCTGAAAAATTCAGGTTCAGATCTTTTGTCTGAACCATCATCATCATCCACATCTTCTGAGTATTTACCATGTGCCAGACCATGTACAAATACACGTGTAATTTAATTCTTGCAGCAGCTTTATGAGGCGGGCAATATTAGTAGTTTCATTTTACACATAAGGATAGCAAGGTCTAAAGCGGTGAAATTATTTGACAAAGGTCCCTTCATTAGTGAAAGATAGGATTCGAATTCTGTTTCAGCAATTTAGTCCAAATTGATAATCACTATCATATATAATGAATAAAGGAGTCCTCAAAAGCATGGGTGGGTTTAAGAGGTTTGGTTTGGAAGAGGTTAGCTAATACCATGTAGAGAATTGCCTCAACTTTCTCTTCTGTGTACAAGTTTTCTTTGGCTCTGTAACTTCCTTTTCTAATGCTGAGTATTTTCATGATAATCATCTTAGTTATTTTGCGGACATTTCACAACTTCTTTCCTTGGCACTTAGAGCAAATCTGGTACGTAGTAGGGGCTCCAATATTTACTGAATGAATGGGTCAGTATACGTCCAAACACGTGTGCAGTTTAGAGAATAGTTTTATGAACAGGAGTATGGAATTACTGGCATTCAGGGAGAAAAGTGGATTCTTTAATAAACTGGTGCATCATGAAAGTTTGCTTGAAAAGAAGCAAAGCTTTTGGAGGTCAGCTAGAGTTAACAGAGAGACCATTCTTCGTGTATTTTCTTCTCCCAGGCTTTACTGGAATTGAACATTGTTGTAGGTTAAGTGGAAGACCTCGTTGGCTCGTTTTTCATGAAAACTCTATCCCAGGGGAGTGATGATTGACATTAGTCACTAGAGAGAGGGAAGCTGGCCAATGGAAATGCAAGACATGACATCACAAGTGACTTTGTTTGCAGAATATCGCTGGGAACAGCAGGAAGGAGAATTGAAGCGAAGCCATCTATTTCCACAGAAAGGGAAAACCCACACCCGAATGATAGGGAGAGGCCTGGAGCCAGAATTAACGTGAATAGTTTCCTGAGCGGTCAGCGGTGGGTGGTTTCTGGGTAGATAAGCCAAGGGACTGGGTTAGACAGGTTTCTGGTGAAGCACTAGGCAGGGCGGGGGTGATGGCCCAAGTCTGACCTCAAGCATGGTGCTCTCTGAGTCAGTCTCATGTGTGTGCAGTGGAAGGAGGGGACTGTTACCTTTTCGTGCCACATGGGCGAGGACCCTACTGTATTTTTAAAAGTCTTTCAAATACTGACTTCAGTAGTATACTATTTGTATACCAAAAGTTATAAGAGTTTTACTGTTAGTGATGATAGCACAAAATTCTCTTGAGTTGGAACTTTGTGCTAATTAATCCCCATTGGTAGTCCTGCCGTCTGAGTTGTTTTTTTTTTTTTTAAAGATTTTTTTATTTATTTGACAGAGAGAGATCACAAGTAGATGGAGAGGCAGGTAGAGAGAGAGAGAGGGAAGCAGGCTCCCTGCTGAGCTCATGACCTGAGCCGAAGGCAGCGGCTTAACCCACTGAGCCACCCAGGCGCCCCCTGCCGTCTGAGTTTTATTGTCCCTGTTTTACTGATGAAAGTAAGACTCAGGAGGTGAAGTGATTTGCCCAGTATTACAGAGCTAGAACGTGCTGAGTTCGAATTTGAACTGTAGTCATTTTACCTCCAAAGCTCGTGATCTCCATTAACTAGAACCCCTAGGCATATAAAATTGTTCACCCCATTGTTTTTGATCATTCAGCCTTTACACTTGGGCTGATGAATACCACCTTAAGAACTTTTTTCTGGGGGTGCCTGGGTGGTTCAGTCGGGTGAGCATCAGACTTTTGATTTCATTTCAGGTCATGGTCTCAGGGTCATGAGATCGAGCCTGGTGTTGGGCTCTATGCTGGTGTGGAGGCTACTAAAGATTCTCTATCTCCTTCTCCTTCCGCTTTCCCCTTATGTGTCTTCTTTCTCTCTCTCTCTCTCTCTCTCTCTGTCATTTCCCGCAAAAAAGAAAAGAACTTTTTTTCTTTTAATGCCAAATCTAAAGTTCTAAATAACTTCTCTTAAGCCCACTTTGAAAGTCATAGTCCCAGTTTGTAAGGTAGCTTTAGATACTCAGTGAGTTGCGCATGGTCGTTCTATGAAGTTAACTCACCAGCTGTTTCTCGCTTGTCATTCCAGGCTTTGGCTATTGTCCAAGCTGATTCCCTTTTCCTATTCCCTTTTTCCTATTGATTCCCTTTTTGCTCTTATCCAAGATGATTCCCATTCATATACGCTTGAGACTCTCTGGGCTTCGACCCCTTGTTCCATTCCATCTATACCTTGTGGAATGAGACTTGTAGACCTGGGGTTCAGCTCATAAGTACAAATGATTTAGAAGTCCTGGACTTCTAGCTCATATCCACCACTTTGAAACTGAAGCCAAATCAGAAAGTAATACAATGTGTGCAGATACAATGTCACCATTTTGTGAAAGAGCACATTCAACATAGACATGTGTTAGATTTATATATGCTAGCATGGAATCTGATAACTCTTAGGAGTATTTTGAGAGGCACTGGGTTGTTATATGCCCCCTGAGCCTGTAAATTCTCCTGTCAAACTTTGTTTCACACTTTCTGTTGTTGTGAGGGCAAGGAACAAATCGGTCTCCCACTGTATCCCCTCAGTGGGATGTAACAGGCACTTAATAAATGTTTCTTAAATGAACGAGTTAACGATTGCCCCAAATTATTTCTAGCATTCAGAGCCAGTCTTTCTTTTAATTAATGAAAGTCATTCTTTCATACACAACACAGTGCGTGCGAGGGCGCGTGTGCACACGTGCACACACACAAAGGAAACCCCAGGGATAATTGACATAATCTCTGTATTTAATGGTATCATCATTCATGAGAGGCGAGACTTGCTTTAATTAGTATCTTATCATGATTCCTTTTTTCAGGAGTAGAAATTTTCAGAGCTAGGCTCTCCCTGATGGCTACTTCAGGATCATGAGTGTGACAAGTAAGAGACCAAAGCTATGGCAGTTTCCATATCCTTTTTATATTCTGAAAATGGGAATCATAATTACCTACCTCAAAGGATGGTGTGACAATGAATTGACCAATGAAAGTCTTGCCTTAGAGGCTGGCATAAGTAAGTAATCTCTGTTCAGATCAGGGACCTCAATCTACCTCACTTGCTAGTTAGGAAGAGTGGTTTCTGATTCAGTTTGACAGAAAGGGGTGCTGTCAACCTAGTGCCCCTTTGCCTGTTAATCTCCTTCACCAAGTTATGAGACTTTCTCCTACTGGGGAAGGAAATAAATCCTGTGCATGGTAATATTTCCTTCCTATGTATTTTTTCTACATTTATACTTGCTGTAAGTCCCCTTGTTCTTTTAAAATTATTTTCATTATTTATTTATTTATTTGACAGAGAGATCACAAGTAGGCAGAGAGGGAGAGAGGGAAGCATGCTCCCCCCTGAGCAGAGACCAAAGTGGGGCTCGATCCCAGGACCCTGGGATCATGACCTGAGCTGAAGGCAGAGGCTCAACCTACTGAGCCACCCAGGCGTCCCAAATTATTTTCATTTTTAGAAACAGCTTGATTTTTCCCTCTTACTCTGCTTAAATTAGCAATTCTAGCATGTAAGTCCGATCTAGCATTTTTTTCCAGCCCTGGGCCTATTGTTTTCCTGGCAGAACTTTTAAATAATCAAAACATAATTTTCCCTCTAAAGATTAAAAAAACCTGTTTTTATATGGCAAGCAATTTTTACACATGCAAAAAACTAATTTCCTCAGCCCACGATGCTTAATGGCTTGTCTGTCCTAATGGTATTTATTATAATAATGGCAACCTTAACAATGGCTTTCTATTTCTAGGCACAATGGAGAATACTGAGTTCAACCCTCCTGACAACCCAATGAAACAGGAATGCCTTCAGTCCTATTTTTCAAGGAGGAAATGAAGGCACAGAGAGGGTATATAAATTACCCAAGGTTGCCCAGCTTGTAGCTAGTGAGTGGGGAATCAAAGCCAGACTTTCCTTTAAAAAATTTATACACACACACACACACGTATATGTATATATATTTAATTTATTAAATTTATTTTATGTTTAATGTATTAATTTATATATTAAATATGTTTAATTGATATATAATTATATATATAAATTAATATATAAATTTTTATTTTAAGTAGGCTCCACAACCAGTGTGGGGCTTGAACTCATGACCCTGAGATCAAAAATCACATGCTCCACTGACTGAGCCAGCCAGATGCCCCTCAAAGCCAGGCTTTCTGATTTCAAGGCTGATACTCTTAAACCATGACATTATACTGACTGTCACATATTTACCTTAATGCATGATACATTTTTATGGTCAGGAATATAATCTCAAAGAGTGGAAATCTTGACATTAGTAGAAATTCAGATATCAGGCCAATGGGGGAAGGAGGCCAGTGGGGGTTTGGTTTAAGGAATCAGAAATGGTAGAATTCTGAACAGCAAGCCAAGTGGACATTGAGGAGGAAAATGTCTTTCCAGCACCTTAAACCCCTCATTCACCTAAATGTAAGACTGGCCCTTGACAACACTAGTTTTCTTCAGGAATCTCATGGCTGTGACCGTTTTTATAAACTCCTGTGGCCCTCAGTTCAGCGTAGCATCTTAGAGTGGTTCAGGCCGCCCTGTGGTCCTTGCTACAGAAACAGCCCATGACCAAGGGGCTTGCCTTAAACTTGTACAAGTAGTTCAGGATTTGAATTACCCATGAGGAGCTTATGTGGGGGCCCAGTACAAAGAAGGTTTTCCAAAAACTTTTCAAAATATCTCAGCTACTGTGACCACCAAGGACAACGGAGAGAGCCTGGGGGTAGGGAGCGATAACTTACTTTCCAAATTAATGTGCAAAACCATAAATGTGTCACATGTCCCGGCTTGACCTGGCAAGGAGGTTCTGTGACAGCAAACGAGTGCCAATGGTAAGTGGCATATTCAGCACACACTACCTTTGTGTTACTTGGCACCAATAACACAAAATAGGTTGCTTCCGGAAATGTAAGCCTAGCAGTTAATGCCATGTCAAGTCCCTATCAGATGTTGGCAAAATAAAAAATCATTTTTTTATTATCTCCCCCACCCCCCAAAAAACAGGTCTGACAGTACATATGGGTGGCATGCTCGGCATGCGGAACTGGTATAAACTTCAGCTCCTGTTGGGCTCTGTGCAAGAGGTTCAGTTAAAAGAAGTGAGGGCTTGGACATAGAATTTTCTTTTGGGCAATCATACCATGATGGTGCTGATCTGCATTCTACGTACAGTAGGCCACACAAATGCACCTGTGTTAAATTTTTAAAATCGGCATCACTTACAGTAGATCCCTCAGTTCATTAATTCCAAATGTAAATCTGTACCTCACAGAATTTATATTTGGTCTAAAGGACCTTTCTTTCTTTCTTGACTTTATTTATATATTTGACAGACAGAGATCACAAGTAGGCAAAGAGGCAGGCAGAGAGAGAGGAGATGAAGCATGCCCCCTGCTGAGCAGAGAGCCCGATAGGGGGCTACAGGACCCTGGGATCATGACCTGAGCTGAAGGCAGAGACTTTAACACACTGAGCCACCCAGGTGCCCCTTAAGGGACTTTTCTGACAAAACAGAGGTCACAGTAGAGAAATGACTCCATGAGTGGCTATTATTAAAGAGTAAAAAGAGCTAAGTGTTGTAACACACAAACATATCCAAGCTGTATTATTAAGCAAATATTTTGCAGAGTTATTTGTCTAATTGGGTCCTAGAGTAGTAAAAACAAAATAAAATAGCAATAACAAGATCTCAGCCTGTGCTGGAACAGGATAGGCATAGAAAAAAAAAAAATCTAGGAAGATGAGCACACATCAAACCATGACCATAGGACTGTGAGCTCTGGGACTGGGGATTATAGAAATCTTTTTTTCTTTCTGCATTTCTATGATACCCATTTCCATATTGTTAATAATTTTCACAAGAAGAAAATACAACTTTCTTTAATGAGAAAATTTTTTTTAAGTAAAAAGACAATATATAAAGAAAATAATAGGGTGTCACCATCTAAAGGGGAATTTTTCTCATAAATTATGCATAAATTCAGCTGTTTCTGTACCATTCAATACGTGTTTCATTATTCAAAAATAACTCTACATTTTGTGCATCTGTGAACAAACATTGGGAAGAGATTTAGGATAGGCAGTCTTCGAGAAGAGTTTGAGGGAGCCTGCGACTTAGAAATATAAGCATTTGATATACAGTAGCTATGGATTTAAAATGTGAATAGCAATTGAGGAGCAGGAAAAAAGGAAGAGGGTTTTCAAGCCCTGACTATATAGACTGAGAGGACACCTGCTCATTCACTCAGTACAGAGTTTTTGAACATCTCCTATATGCCACACACTTTGCGGACAGCACTAGGGTTCACAGTAAAGGGGGGAAGAAAAAACAGAGTAAGTAAATAGGCGAACACGTATATAATTAAACACTGTCCTAAATTTTGCAGAGCAGATTAAAAGGGTGACTGTGTATATGAAGAGAACAGAGAAGACCTCTTTGAGGTCTTGCTTGATAGGTAAGCTGAAACCTAGGGACTAAGAAGGAGCCAGCCCCCTTCAGAATGGGAAGAAAGGTAGTCCAGGTGGAGAGAACAGCAGGGCAAGGTCTGGGATAGGAAAGAAGTGGGAATGTTTTGGAACCTAGAGAAGCCTTTGTGGCTAGAGTTCTGTGAACAAAGACATGATTTCAAGGAAGCCAGAAGCCAAGTGATAGAGAGCGCCTTCAGGTGAGGAGTCTGGAGTCTGCATTTCATTTTGGGCACAAAGGAAGCCAGGGAAATGGTTTTCCTCAGGGAGATTTCAAGATGCTCTTGTTTTGAGAAGAGCCCTCTAGCTGCTGTGTGGAGGACGGAGTTGACAAGGGGTATCGTGTTGTTCCCTTGGCTTGAATTAGGCTGGTGTTAGTGGAGCTGGCAGGATTCAGACACGTGTAGACTATATTTTGAAGGTGGATTCCACGGGACATGGTGAGGGACGATATACTGGGGATGAGAGAGAAAGGAGGCATCAAGAATGAGCCCCTCAGTCAGAGAAGTGTCTCAGTCAGTTAAGTGTCTGCCTTTGGCTCAGGTCATGATCCCAGAATCCTGGGATTGAACCCCACATGGCATCAGGCTCCCTGCTCAGGGAGCAGGCTGCTTTTACCTCTACACCTCACCCCTGCTTGTGTTCTTTCTCTCTCTCAAAAAAAAAAAAAAAAAAAATCTTAAAAAAAAATGAGCCTTTCAATTCTTATGCAGAAATTGGTATCTTTTATATACACAAATAATAATCAGGTAGAGAATATAAAAGAATAGAAGCCACACGTACAAGAGCAACAAAATGACCAGGGAGAGAGAGAACAAGAATGCTGTACTGCCTAGTGAGTGATATTTTTAAAACACTAATGAAGTCTCCAGAGGAGATGTGAGAAAATGGGAAGAAGCCTGACGATCACAGAAGTGCCAATTCTCCCTGAGATAATTTACAGAATGATTAGAACCCCAACACAAATACCCACAATTTGTTTCTGCTGTTTTTTTTTTGTTTAGTTTGAGACAGATTAAGCCAAAGTATATTTGGGAAGAGCGGCTCAGAAGACTTTGAAAATGAAAAACAATGTATCTATACATTATAGTATTGATACCAGATATTAAGAGGGTGATTACAGGATTGTGAATTAAGAGAAAATTCAGTGGAAGAATAAGTAGGTGAACTAGAAAAATCTAGACACTAGATTTTAGAAAAAGCCAGAAACAGCATGAGCAGTGAGAATTTAGTTTCTGGGAGAGCTGACTTTTGAAACTTTCTGGGAAACCATGGACCATTTACAACCCAGTGATAGAATGACATGGTAGCCATGTGGTTTTGAAACTAACTAACTAAATGTAATAATCTGTACCTCACACTTTAAATACAGGCTTGACCCACATCAAATGAATCAAGAGTTGAATATAAAAACTAAAGACAGATTTAGAAGGAAAGAGGAGAATATACTTAACCTCCATGCATAAGGAAGGCTTCCTAGTTAAGACTCAAAAATTCACAAGCCATATAAGAAAAAAAAAAAATCGAAATGTTTAACTTCATTATAAAGCAAGCAAAGACAAATTCTGCATGAGAAGAAACATCCTAATCAAAACCCAGAAATCTAAAAGAAATGACAAGCTGAGAAATTGTATTTTCAGCTCATCACGCAAAGAGAGATCTTTCCTTCAATCTCAAAGAAAAAAAATCTGCAAAAAGTATCCATCAATAGCTCACGAGAAAGGAAATACAAATGGCGTGGCCCTGTGAAAAGGCACTCCGTTTTATACATAGTAAGGTAAAGTCAAATTAAAACTACGCCAATACTAGTTTTTTAGTTGTTGGGTAAAATGCTCCTAGATAGAATCCATTGCAGTACTTTTTGTGCGTGCCTATGACTGTGTCTAAAAAAAAGTGGCAAAATAACATACTTTTATTTGCATATGTATTCTAAAGAAACCTGAATGGTTACATAAGAAGCTAAGCACAGTGGTTACACTGGGAAGAAGACTGGGAATTGGATTGATGAGGGATGCACTAGTCGGCTACGGTTCTCCAGAGAAGCCGATCCAAGATGTGTGTGCGTGCGTGTGTGTATTATATACATATATGTTAATATTATATAGAATATATATATAAAGAGATTTATTTATATATAAATATATTTATTAGAGAGATTTATATAATTTATATAGAGAGATAATGTATAATATAATATGTTTATATATAGATTTATTATTTATATATAATATATAATATAAAAAGACTTATGTATAAAGAGCTATTTATATATAGGTTTATTTATATATGAACTATGGAAAGAGATTTATTATAGATTTATTATAAGGAATTTGCTCATGGGCTTATGGCAGCTGCCAGGTCCCAACACCCACAGTGAGTCAGCAAGCTGGAGACCCAAGAGAGCTGATGGGTTAGTTCCAGTCTCAGTCTAAAAGCCTGAGATCAAAGACAGCCATTGGTTAGTTCCACCTGAAGGCCAGCAGCCACAAGGCCCAGGAAGAGCCTATGTTTCCGCTTGAGTCTAAAGGCAGGAAGAAGCAGATGTCCCACTTCGAAGGCAGCCACTCAGGAGCAATTCTCTCTCACATGACGAAGGGTCAGGTTTTTTGTTCTATTCAGGCCTTCAGCTGATTGTATGAGGCCCCCTCACATTACAGTGGGCAAGTTACTTTACTCAGTGTACGAATTTAAGCAATAATCTCACCCTAAAACACTCTCACAGAAAACACCCAGGATAATAATGTCTGATCAGGTATCTGGGCACCCCCTGGCCCAGTCAACGTGACCCATAAAATTAACCATCACAGGCTACTAGAACAAAATACCACAGACTGGAATGGCTTGAGCACCAGAAATGTATTTTCTGACAGTTTTGGAGGCTGGGAGTACAGATCAAGAAGTTGGCAGGGTTGTTTGCTGGTGAGACCTCGCTCCTTGTTTGCGATTAGCCACCTTCCGGGTGTGCCTTCACCTGGACTTTCCTGTACACTTATGCACTTGCTACAAGGAAGAAGGATACCTTTCTTAGTTGGATTAGGGCCCCTAATCCTATTTCAAGGATTTTTAATCCTATTATTTCATTTAACTTTAATTCCCTCCTTATAGGCTCTATCTCTAAATACAGTCCCATTGTGGGTTAGGGCTTCATCATATGACTTGGGGAGGGGGCACATTCAGTCCATAATGGGAGATGAGTCTCTCTCCCATTGTTTGTTTTTTTAAAAAATATCTTCTGGGTCTTAAGCTACCTGCATAGAGGACCTATTTTTAAAATGCTAAAAAATGAATTTCATATTTCTGCCTCCAGCAATTTGAAGGATATTGGTGTCATTCGCTAAGAGGAAGAAGGCCGAGGGGAAAACAGTGTGGTTGTATGGGAGTGGAGCTAGGAGCCTGGTGCGTGCCAGAGGGCATTCTCACGGAATATCACTTAGGTGGGTGGGTTCAGGAATTTAGGTTGAAGATGAGAAATGGCAGTGTTTTCTTCTGCCTGTTTATCAAGTCAGGGAAATGCATTGGATCACCCAGGACAGTGGTTCTCAAAATCTATATAATATGCTTTAGAATCATCTGGAAGGATATGAGAGGGCTCTACCCCAGTTTCTAACTCAGTAACCCTGAGGTCAGACCCAAGAACTTTTACACTTTTGACAAATACAAGGGGCTGCTGATACACTGGCCGGGTCCCCACTTGGAGAACCAGTAGCCCAGGGCAAATGATTCTCCATTCTAACCTCTTACTGGTATCGGGTGGAAAGCCATGGGAAAAAACACCCCACTGCAAGCCAATAAGTGAGACCCTCTGGGTAATGGGTCTGGGCACTGACAAATTTTATTTTATTTTATCATATTCATTTTATTTTATTATTTTATTTATATTTATTTTATTATTTTATTTTATTTTATTTGGGGGTGGGGGGCGCTGGTAAATTTTAAAAGCTCTCCTATTGATTCTGATGTGCAGCCAAGGAAGAGAGCTTCTGAACCAGGAAAAAGACCATGGAGAAACAAGAGAAAGCCAAGAACAGAGACCTTAGGATACTACCTCTTATTTTATTTTTTAAAGATTTTTATTTATTTGTTTTAGAGAGAGGGTGTGAGCACAAGTCAGGGGAGGGGTGGAGGAAGAGGGATAAGCAGACTCCCTGCTGAGCAGGGAGCCTGCTGTGGGCTTGATACAGGGCTCCCTGCAGGGCCTGATGCAGGGCTCCATCCAGAGCTCCATCCCAGGACCCTGAGATCATGGCCTGAGTGAAAGGCAGATGCTTACCCACTTAACCAACTGAGCCACCCCGGCACCCCAGGACACTACCTTTTGAGTGATTCATCGTCAAGGAAGAACCAACCAAGACTTAGAGAGGTAGAGAGATAAAAGGAAAACCTGGACCTCCACGAGTGTTGCAGAAGGCGGTTAGTTACTGGCTGGGAGGCTCTGTGCTGGGTGCTCCCATACAGATAACAATTAAGACCTACACAGACTTCAGAGAGCTTTCTTGGGGCTAAGGACCAAGACACTCTTTTAGAGAAGCAATGGCATGATCTAGTCCCTTCCTGATGTGTTCCCTGGAGAAATACTTGCTCACGTACGTAAAAATGCATGCCAGGGATTATCATGTATACATTACAAGTATTGCTTGTAATGAGACCACATATCCTCAGCAGAAGAGTGGCCACATGGTAGAGAATGATACGTTCATATGGCAGAATGTGGCACTGCAATTCAGAGGAGTGAACCGGTAGACATCAGCAGGCAAGATCTAAAAAACTGTTGTTAAAGGACTAATGGCAAGTTGCAGCATTGATGTGTGTATCAGTTCTATGAAGAACTCATATATGTGTTTGTGCATAAAGCCAAAAAAACTCTAAATGCATACCTGTAGAAAGGGAGAAGGCACATGTTTGAGGGTGGTGGGTAAAGGGACTTGAGATTTATATGAATGCTCTTAATATTTTTAAATGCACGTATTTAATTACTGCAATATTGGACTAGATTAATTTTTAATTTAATTTTAAAAAAGTCATTTACAAATGTCTGTAATTACTCTCAAGTCTGAAGTTAATATATGCCTACACTAGAATATTTGCCTTTCTGTGAGGTCTTGAGATAATAGCCTCTGTATCCCCTCCTGATGTTGGGGTTAATTAAAAATCTCCCCTGACCACACGAAGTATTTCTCCCAACCCATTTCTTAAACCGAGAAAAGGGCAGACACTATCGCTTAAAAGAAAAGAAAATGAAACCAAACATTCTATGGCCATTACTCTCTATGAATTTTCCTGCAAAACAAGTGTGTTTGAAATAGTATTTCAAAGATACAGACTGCTTCCTTCCCCAGAGTCTTGCCTGGCAGACATGTTAAAATTATTCAGTGCAGGAGCTGTGCTGGAATGCAGCTCTGAAAAGGCAACTGCGATTTTTACTTTGCAAGCCTCTGCCTCTTATACAGCAAGTAAATGATGCTAGGAGATCCCGCAGATGAACATGCAGAAATCTATGGGAGCACACTTGAGCCTGACCACACCTATGACCTTTAAGACAACTGGATACTTTTGAACTATTGTGTTGTCTCCTTGGAAAGCAATGACTTTTGGCTTCTCAGATGTTTCGTTGTCATAGCCAGGACTTATGTAAGGTCTAGGAGAGCAGACACATTGTCTGTATCATCATCACAGTTTCCCCAGTACCTTGCATGGTGCTTAACTGCACTGGGTGCTTAGTAAATATTTGTTGAATGAATGAAGCCACACACACACACACACACACACACACACACACACACACACACGATTAAAAATAAAATCATCCAGGGGTGCCTGGGTGGCTCAGTGGGTTAAGGCCTCTGCCTTCGGCTCAGGTCATGATCCCAGGGTCCTGGGATCGAGCCCCGCATCGGGCTCTTTGCTCGGCGGCGAGCCTGCTTCCCCTTCTCTCTCTATCTGCCTCTCTGCCTACTTGTGATTTCTCTGTCAAATGAATAAATAAAATCTTTAAAAAAAATAATAAAATCATCCATGAATTCTCTATACTGTCAGGCAGAAGAAATCAGACACTGAAAAGTGAATTCTACATTTCCCATTTATAGAATCCTTAAAAAAAATACCAGGCAAAATTAATTGATGGTGACGGAAAATGGTGATTGCGGGACAATGGTCATTTTGAAGGGCACGACAGGAGTTTCTGGGATGCGATCATGTTCTTTGCTTGATGGTGGTGGTGGTTATTGGGGTTTGTTCACTTTGGGAATATTCATTAAGCTATATGATTACAATTTGCACACTTTGCTGTTCACATGTTATTTTTAAAAGTTGAATTAAAATGAATGAAACTTTAAAAAAATCACTGGTAAATAAAGGCATGTTAACTGAGGTTTTGAAGTTTTAACCCTTGATGTTGAGATGATTTCATCTACGGGAAAATTATTTTCCAATACTAAACATATTTCCATTTGGGATTTCTGGAGAGAAAATGTGTAACATCACCTCAAGGGCTTAAAGGCTCAGCCCTCCCTGTTCTAAGGCATTTGTTCTTCCTTATCGGAATCCAGCTGGTGGCAAAACAGCTGTTGTACGATTAGAAGCAGCTCCGCTATTGGGTTTTTAGCACCCATTCTTTTTCCTGGCCCCGCTCTTTTGAAATTTCTAACCCCTTTAACAGATGAGGGAGACTATTGAAAGAAAACCAGAAACTTCAGAGATGTGCAATCTGGGAAAAATATGTGACATTTCCCACCATTTAATAAGCACCAGACTCATTACATTTTACATTTTTTCTTTTCTTTTTTGTCCCACATTCCTTTTTTTTTTCTTCTTCTTGATAATAACAAAACATTAAAAAAAAAAATCCTTGAACCCAGGAACCCAGAAATTCAACTTACATACACACTTGTGCATGCAGGAAGTGATAAATTTACAAGGTAACTCACAGATACATTGTCTGTAGCAGCAAAAGCCAAAAGGCAACCTGGATGTCCAGCAAAAGGGGACATTCCCTAAAAGGGGATGTCCAGCAAAAGACACACTTTTAAGTATGTGACATTCAATAATAAAAAAGTATGGGACCATAAAAAAAGAATGAAGAAGCTGTGTATGTCCAAGATACATAGATAAGTGCAAAGTACAGACTATCTATTTAGATGACTACCATTTATGAATATATAAGTTATTTCTGGAAGGATGCACCAGAAAGTGTTAATATGGGTTGCCCCCAGAGGGAGATGGTGTACATAGGCGGAACAGAGAATTTTCCTGTAGGCTCTTTGGCTCATTTGATATTTAAACTGTGTTGCATGTTGTCTATTCAAAAGTAAATTAAAAAAAAAAAAACCATATAAAATACTACATTTGGCAATAGTTACTAGAGAGAACCCTGATCTTAGAATGTAGAACTGTGGCACAATCTTGTATACTGGAGTTATTAGCAGAAATTGGGTCACCTAATGAGCAATTTGTCAAAACATATCAAAAACTCCTCAATTTTCCTTTTGCCTCGCTATTCCTAGTTGTAAGAATTTATTTGTAAGTATATAACTCTAAGACTGATGAAATAAATAGAAGAAGACATAAATAAATGGAAAGATATACTTTGCTCATGGATCGGAAGAATTAACATTGTTAAAATGTCCACATACCACAGCAGTCTACAATTTCAGCACAAATCCAGCACAAATATTCTGTTCACAAAAATAAAGCAAATGGTCCTAAAATTTGTGTGGAATTACAAACAACCCTGAATAGCCAAAGCAATTGGGGAAAAGAAGTAGAAGAACAAAGCTGGAGGCATCACATTTCTTGATTTCAAACTATACTACAAAGCTATAGTCCAAACTATAGCAGTCCAAACACTATGTTACTGGCATAAAAACAGACACAGAGATCAATGGAACAGAGTGGAAAGTCCTGAAATAAACCCATCAATGTATTATCCATTAATTTTTGATAAAGTAATAAGACTATACCATGGGGAAAGGATAGTCCTTTGAATAAATGGTGCTGGGAAAACTGAACAGCCATATACAAAGTAATGAATCTGGACACTATTCTGCACCATACACACACACAAACTCAAAATGGATAAGAGAGTTGAGTGAGACTTGAAAGCATAAAACTCCAAAAAGAAAACATAGGCAGTAAGCTCCCTGACATAGGTCTTAGCAATGATTTTTTTGGATTTGACAACAAAAGCAAACATAAACAAGTAGACTACAACAAACAAAATCTTCTGTAAAGGAGCGGACACCATCAACATGAAAAAGGCAACCGACAGAATGGGAGAAAATATTTGCCAGTCATATAGCTGAGGAGAAGGGGTTAATATTCAAAATGTTTAAAGAATTCTTGCAACTCAATAGCAAAAGATAATCTGATTAAAATGGTCAGAACATCTAGATACATATTTTTTTCCAAAGAAGATATACAGATGGCCATCAGGTACTTGAAAATTACTCAACATCACTAATCATCAGGGAAATACAAATTAAAATCACAATGAGATAACATCTCATTCCTGTTTGAATGGCTATTATTTTTTTAATCAAAAAGACAACAAATAGGATGTATTGGACAGAAAGTAGAGAAAAGACAACCATTGTGCACCATTGGTGGGAGTACAAATGGTTGCAGCTACTGTGGAAAACACTATAAAGGTTCCTCAGAAAATTGAAAAGAACTATTGTATCAGCCAGCAATTACACTTCTGGGTATTTATCCAAAAGGAAATGAAAACACTAACTCAGAAAGATACATGCACCCCCATGTTCACTGTAGCATTTCGTATAATAACTAAGACATGGAAGCAACTTAAGTAAGTGTCCACTGATGAATGAATCAATGAATAAAGAATTTGAGACATATTAATATATAGTGTATGTGTATGTGTGTGTAGACATACACACAATGAAATATTACTCAGCCATTAAAAAATAAGGAAATCTTGCCCTTTGTGACAACATGGATGGACCTTGAGAGCATTAGGCTAAATGAAATAAGACCAAAAAAGAGGAGAACACCTATTGTGAAAATGTCTGTGCTACTTAAAGCAATCTACACATATAATGCAATCCTTATCAAAATGCCATCAATTTTTTTCAAAGAAATGGAACAAATAATCCTAAAATTTATATGGAACTAGAAAAGATCCCAAATGACCAGAGGTATGTTGAAAAAGAAAACCAAATTGGCAGCATCACAATTCCAAACTTCAAGCTCTATTACAAAGCTGTAATCATCAAGGCAGTATGGTACTGGCACAAAAACAGATCAATGGAGAGCCCAGAAATGGATCTTCACCTCTATGGTCAACTTTCCTTCGACTGCAGGGAAGAATGTCTAATGGAAAAAAGACAATCTCTTTAACAAATGGTGTTGGGAAAATTGGACAGCCACATGCAGAAGAACGAAACTGGACCATTTCTTTACACCACACCCAAAAACAGATTCAAAAATGGGTGAAAAATCTCAGTGTGAGACAGGAATCCATCAGAATCCTTGGGGGAGAACACAGGCAACAAGATCTTTGACCTCAGTTGCAGCAACTTCTTCCTAGAAACGTCGGTAAAGGCAAGGGAAGCAAGGGCAAAAATGAATTATTGGGAATTCATCAAGATCAAAAGCTTTTGCACAGTAAAGGTAGCAGTCAACGGAACCAAAAGACAACTGACAGAATGGGAGAAGATATTCACAAATGACATATCAAATAAAGGGCTAGTATCCAAAATCTATAAAGAACTTATCTTTAAAGTTGAATCGAACTTTATTATTATTTTTTTAAAGATTTTATTTATTTGTTTCTGTGACAGAGAGAGATCACAAGCAGGCAGAGAGGCAGGCAGAGAGAGAGAGAAGGAAGCAGGCTCCCGGCTGAGCAGAGAGCCCGATGCGGGGCTCGATCCCAGGACCCTGGGATCATGACTTGAGCCGAAGGCAGCTGCTTAACCCACTGAGCCACCCAGGTGCCCCTGAATAGAACTTTAAAGGTGTATCAAACTCAACACCTGAAGAAAAAATAATCCAATCAAGAAATGGGCAAAAGACAGGAACAGACATTTCTGCAAAAAAGACATCCAGATGGCCAACAGACACATGAAAAAGTGCTCAGCATCACTTGGCCTCAGGGAAATACAAATAAAAACCACAGTGAGATACCACCTCGCAGCAGTCAGAATGGCTAAATTAACAAGCCAGGAAATGATAGATGTTGGCAAGGATGCAGAGAAAGGGGAACTTTCCTACACTGTTGGTGGGAAAGCAAGCTGGGGCAGCCACTCTGGAAAACAGTGTGGAGGTTCCTCAAAAAGTTGAAAATAGAGCTACCCTACAACCCAGCAATCACACTACTGGGCATTTACCCTAGAGATACAAATTCAGGGATCAGAAAGGGCACATGCATCCTAATGTTTATAGCAGCAATGTCCACAATAGCCAAACTATGGAAAGAACCTAGATGTCCATCGAGAGATGAATGGATAAAGAAGATGTGGTATGTAAGTAGTGGAATACTATGCAGCCATCAAAACCCCCAAATCTTGCCATTTGCATGACATGGATGGAATCAGAGGGTATTATGCTAAGCAAAATAAGTCAATCAGAGAAAGACAATTATCATATGATCTCTCTGATATGAGGAATTTGAGAGGCAGGGTGAGGGGTTGTTGGCAGGGTAGGGAGGGAAAAAATGAAACAAGATGGGGTTGGGAGGGAGACAAACCATAAGAGACTCTTCATCTCAGGAAACAAACTGAGGGTTGCTGGGGGGAGGGAGTAGGGAGAAGGTGTTTGGGTTATGGACACTGGGGAGGGTATGTGCTATGGTGAGTGCTGTGAAACATGTAAGCCTGATGATTCACAGACCTGTACCTCTGGGGCAAATAATACATTATATGTTAATTTTTTAAAAAGACAGTAAAGAAAGATAAATACCACATGATCTCACTTGCATGTGGAATCTAACAACAAACAAGCAAACAAACAAAAATACTGAACTCAGATACAGAGAACAGACTGGTGGTTGCCAAAGGACGGGGAAGGGAGTTGGGCAAAATGGGCAAATGTACAAACTTCCAGTTGTAAAAGAAATAAGTCTGGGGGATATAAAGTATAGCATGGTGACTACAGCTCATAATACTGTATTCTGTTTTTGAAAGTTGCTGAGAGTAGATCTTAAAAGTTCTCAACACAAAAATAAAAATGTCTAACTAGGTTGATGGATTTTAACTTAATATGGTGAGCATTTTACAATATACACAAATATGGGATCACTCTGTTGTACTCCTGAGACTAATGTTGTATGTTAATTATCTCAACCAAAAAAAGATTTTCTAAAGAAAATAATCCATGAGATACAGAAAGGCTTAAATATAAAGAATTCCATCCCATGTTCTTTTTTTTTTTTTTTTTTTAAGATTTTATTTATTTATTTGAGAGAGAGTGAGAGCATGAGAGGGGAAAAGGTCAGAGGGAGAAGCTGGATGTGGGACTCAATCCCAGGACTCCAGGACCATGATCTGAGCCGAAGGCAGTCGTTCAATCAACTGAGCTACCAGGCTCTATCCCATGTCCTTTATGGTGAAATTGGAAATATTTTAGTGAAAATTGGAAGCTACCCCACCAGAAGAATGTAGCTATGAATGAGGGAATGGTTATAATGGAACACAACGAAAGTCAAGATTGTAGAAATACCGGGAAAAATACCTACATGTATGAAATAGGTAATCAGTTTCATAAATTATGGCCCAGCTATACATTAAAAAATGCTATTTTAGAAGGACAGAGAAAATTGCTCATTATGATAGAAAGTGAAAAATATATAGCATGTCCAACATACTACTATTTGTTGCCCAAAATACACCTATATAATCATATATAAATGTGTAGGTGTGTGCACAAAGGTCTAAAATCAAAATTCTAGGTGATAGAATGATGAGTATTTTCACTTCCTATTTCCATTTCTATATGAATGTTCAGAAGGAAGTATATTATACTTATGTATTTTACTAGAAAATTTATAATTAAAGACTTAATGAGAATATTTTTTAAAGGTGCTACAAATAAATCCTGCCAATACAATGTAGCATGGTCCAAAAAATTCAACTGTGTACAGTGAAACACCGTATTAAACACTGTATTAAAATCCTGTCAATGAAATGACAGGATTGAGACTTTGGGGAAGGACAAGAGCCAGCTGTCAAACACTTTATATCCAAAATTATACTGTTGAGGGATGTGTTACCATGGGGCACTCGCTCCATATGGAGACTGTTGATCACATATACTCTGAGAATTACTCTCTCATAATAAACTACTCTCAATTCTTTCAGGAAGCAAGTAATTGTTTACCCCAAAGCAAAAAGAATCGCCTATATACATGTGCCATGTGATACATTTTTGAAAACCACTTTTTTTAAAAAAAAGATTTATTTATTTGAGATAGAGGGAGAGAGAGAGAGAGAGAGAACAAGTAGGGAGGAGGGGCAGAGGGAGAGGGAGAAAGAGAGGCAGACTCCCCGCTAAGCAGGGAACCCAAATCGGGGCTCGATCCCAGGACCCTAGGATCATGACCTGAGCCCAAGGCAGCTGCTCAACAACTGAGCCATCTAGGTGTCCCTTGAAAACGACTTCTTATCAAATGACTCCCACAGTATTATCTTTTATTTTTACTACCTTTTTAAAAATCAACCTGAGATTCACATTTTAACCATTGTAAAGTGGACAGTTGGGTGGCAGTCAATGCATATACAGTGTCATGCAACCAGCAACTCTTGTCTCGCTGTGAAACATACTCATTGCCCCCAAAGGAAACCCTACCCCCAGTAAGCAGGCTTTCTTTTTTCCCCTTGTCCCCCTGCAACCAGGCATCTGCATCCTCTCTCAATGGGCTTACCGATTCTGGACATTGCAGAGATACAGAATCATACAATGGCCCGTTTCGTGTGCCTGTCTTCTTTCACAGACCGTGATGTTTTCCAAGTCTGCACTATTGATGGGTACCTCATTCCTTTCAATGGCTGAATAATATTCAGCTGTATGGTTAGATCACCATTGGTCTCTCCATGCCTCTGTGACGGGCATGTGGACTGTTTCCACCTTCTGGCTACTGGGAATAGAGCTCCTATTAACATTTGTGTACATCTGTTTGAGTCTCTGATTTCAATTCCTTTGTGTCTCTACCCGGGGCTGGAATTGCGATGTATGGTCATTTTTTATGGTAAGTTTGACTTTTTAAGGAACCGCCCAACTATTTTCTGCAGTGGCTGAACCATTTTAAATTCCCACTCAAAATATCTTAGTGTTTTATTTTCTGAACATATTTGCCAACTCTTGTTATTTGCTCCACTCTTTTTCTTTTTTCTTTTTCTTTTCTTTTTTTTTTAAACAGCAGTCCTAATAAACGTGAAGTGTATCTTATTGTGGTTTCAATATACATTTACCTCAAGGTCAGTGAGCATCTCTTCCTGTGTTTATAGGCTATTTGTGTATCTTCTTTGAAAGAAAGGCTTATTTCAAGTTCTTTACCCATTTTTTAATTACTGTTGTTGTTGTTAAGTTGTAAGAGTTGAAAGTTCTTAATAGACTCTAGACCATAGATCTTTATAAAAAATATGATTTATAGGTACTTTCTCTCATTCTATAGGTTGTCTGTTCACTTCTTTGATAATGTCCTTGGATGCATGTGTTACATTTACTTACTAACGTTTACACAGAGAAATACTATTTTCTGTTCTGTTAGTTCCATCTAAAATTCTATTTGGACACTTTTTTTCTGTTTGACATCATTTTAAAAATGATATTATTATAATTTTGATGACTGCATAATCCATCATAGTCATAATAACTTGAGGATTGTTGGGCAAGTATTTAAGTTTTTCTTGGTAACAGGAACAAATGAAATCCAATGAGCCATTGAAGAAGCAGGCATGGAGAAAGGCAGGGACCACGTGGCTTTGACGATCTCGTGAGTTTGTGGCCTTTGCCTCCAGCACTGCAATAAACTTGCCTCCCCACTTCCGGTTTCCTTGTCTCCCATTCCAGACTCTTCTAGGATAGCATCTTACCGGCTCAGCGTGCCTCAGTGTTGACTCCTGTAGGGGACGCAGATCTGTACAACCCAGATCTCTCCTCTGGGACTAAGGTACTCCTTCTCCCAGATCCTGGCTGTGTTGGCTGCTTCAAGCTCTCAGTTGAATTCCTCCCTGGTACTTGGCTTGCCTGAAGATTGCCTTTTCATCCAATGACATGTCTCATTTCCCAGGGCAGCCCACATTTAAAGACAGGACAACTCGGAAGGGTTGTTCCAGCTCCAGGGCTCCTGGGTTTGGCTAAAGCTGGGTTAAGACTCCATCACTGTTTCCTTTCCCTCTGCCCAGTATTACGGAACTCATTTCCCCACAGGTACCGATCACAGGTATTGTTCCTGCACACTAACATCTGACCAAGACCTGTTTCCCAGGAATGCAGCCTGTTAAAATCATTGATCCAGGGAGCACTGGCCCAGGCACTGGAATAACATCATGGTGTCTAGGACCATGACCTGAGGATTTCAGAGCTGGTCTCAGAAATGGAAGGGGTGGCTATGGTCTGTTACCATGGAATACTGAAATAATTTCCCATTATGTTCTTCCAGTAGTCCTGGAATGAACAGCTTCTACTCTTGTTTTATTTCATTTGACTAAATCCCCAAGAGCTGGATTATTGTGACTGATACATTTCTGTGCGGCTTTCCAGAAGGAGTCTGTTAATTTAACAAAGCATTGAGCAAAACTACTCAATTTTTAATATACCTCTAAGCAAAAGGGGGACAGAAAAAGATAGTATCAGGTATGCCAGAAGATCTATCAGGCTGCTTAAGTGAATCCTGTGGTGTTCCCTAATATTTTCCTATTCATCCCTAATAATAATTTGTTTTTAAAAAGCTGTAACATTGAGCCTTTGCTCAATGTGGAGAATTGGAGAAATACTAGGAGATTTTACTAGAGTACTAGGAGATTTTAAACTAAAAAAGGCTCACCCTCTTTTAAAGTTAAGAAAGCTTTCAGAGTTTGGTGATCTTTGAAAGAACCCATAATTATGAGTAGGGTTTTGTGTAATGGAGATGTTTGGGATTTTGGTTTTTAGTGACAGAAAACCAGCTCAAAGTAGTTTAAGCAAAAATGGAAACATGAATTGGCTTAGGTAACGTAAAAAAATCTGGGGGTATCCTGCTTCAGGAGCATTTGGATCCAGGATAGCTAAGTGATGTCATAAGAAAGCAGCCTTCCATCTCATGGCTGTTTCGCTTTTTACCTGCTTTGGGTTCAGACAGCTTCTTCCTTGTGGAAGGATGGACACCAGCTCTCCAAAGCTCCCTTTGTTAGTAGCTCTGTGACATCAGCGAAAAGGGAACACCTCTCTCCTGATAAATCCAACAAAATATACCAACAGCTCTGTTGGACCAGGTCTAGATCACATGGCCACTTCCAGAGGCAAAGATAGGTTTGGTCCCAGGAACCCATGGACTGAGCCTGGGCAGGAATAGGTCTCCAAAAAAAAAAAAAGGCAGTTTAACCTGAGAGAGAGAGATTTCATAGGTAGAGATGAAGAGTGGGGAGGGAGTTCTAGGTGGGAACATCAGCCTGAATAAAGGCATGGAGACAAGATAGGAAGGACCAACTTGAGAAGATTGGAGAACAGAGGAAAAAAAAAAGAATGGAAATGTGTTGTAGAATGCCTTGACTGTCAAGATTAGGTTTTGTGCCCAATTTTAAATTTTAAAGTTGGAGGGGGGAGGCAAAGAGGTGTCCAAAAAACCCCATCACATATTAGAAGTATAACATACATATATATTATACATATTAGAAGTATAACACATCATCAGATGTAATTGAAAACAAGTGAATTTTCTGTGTTTTCTTCAAGATTATGGTATGTTGTCAAATGCTTCATTTCTAAGGAATTTGTTTGCAGTTAAACGGTATATGCCCTCTTGACCTACCCCAGGAAAAAAGTTTTAGTATGTTTGTTGAATGCATCTGTCTCCCCTAGCTCATTACAGTTCTTCTTGCCTGTCGCTTTGAGATTTGGCTACACTGAAATACACATATTAGTATGAGCAATCCCAGGTGAAGGGCCAGGAACTCTTGGAGATAAATAGAAAGAAGGCAGCCAAGCATGAATCCTCAGACCTGATATGCGATTTACAACCTCACCACTTTAAGGCACTCATTTATTCTTCAGTTCAAGTTGTGCTCTCAACCTTAGCACAGACTTTGGAAAAAGAAATATTTTGTTACAATAATGATTAGAAAGTCCCTTTGGAGGAAATAACTTGAGGATGAAGATTAATTTCTTTTTCCCTTCCTCTCCTACTTTCTCTGTGTCTTCTCTAGAAACAGAAGTTGAAAATGGTTCACTGGAGCCCAGAGACACGGGCCACAAAGTTCCCAGTAGATGGTCAGCCTGGGTTGACTATGACTTAGTTTTAATGGCATCCCTTCACCGTAGGGTGAAGCCAGAAAGGGCTTTGCAGAGAGGAACATGATACACATGAATTCATCATCATCATTTCAATAACTGGGTAAGATCCAGGACATGGGGTTACTAAAAGTCCCCCTTGTCTGATTCTGAGGTGAGGCAGTGTCTCTTCATGCTGACCTCAGGCTCCTGAATAAGACAGTCCTGAGTTTCTGTTGCTCAACATGCCCGAGCCTTCATAGCTTCATCTGTAAAATGGAATAATAGTGCTTTGATGAGGATTAAATGAGACCAAAATGAAGAGTAAAGCTAATTCGTAGTGGCACCATGACCCTCTCATCATGGTGTTCCCAGAATTTCCTAATTTTAGTACCCAAATTTCCATATCCTGGGGACATTGTCCGTCCCAGGCAAAACTAGGAGAGTTGGTCATCAAGAATCAGGAACTCAAACAACTTCTAGGAAATCTTAGTTATTTTGATTTCAGGGAAGAAAAGCAAAGATTAAAATTCTCAGCATGGTATAAGAGTCACAGGCATTTTGTTAAAAAAAATACTAGGATTATAGAATTCAACCGCCTAGGGTTCATTCATAAGCCTTCTAAATTCAAATCCTGGACCTGGGGTGCTTTTTTTCATCCTTTCATTCAGTTCTTTACTCCTTCAATCAATCCCTGCCTTCTTGGAATTTAGAGTAGAAGACACAGACATGTAAAAAACAGAAAGCTAACAAATGATTCCCACTGCTCTTGTGCTAAGTGTATGGGCAGGTAATTGCTCATTAGTGATTTTTCTAGGTATTTTCCTGAATCCATCTACTCTCCAGTGTTTCCTCTTGTGCCCGTATTTTCCTGCAAAGGGAACATCTTAGGATTGCAATTTGGTCATGGAGAAGCAGAAGTTAATTAGCTTGAACTGACACATTTGGTCTGGTCAGTGGTGTTCCTCTTCTTACATCTTAATAGGAAAGAAGATTCAAGGAGTCCAGCGTCATCCTGTCTGTCCGACGGAATAATCCCCAGATGGTAGGTTCCTAACTGAAGGGGAAGCCCTCCCTTATCTGTGCAGATGATCTGGGTCTGCATTTGCCTGTTGAAGTTCACTGTGCAAGAAAATACCCAAGAATCTTACATTACCCGTACCCGTACTCTCAGCATTCGTAAGAAAGGAAAAATGGTCTGTCCAGATGTGTTCCTGTTACAGTATTGTGTGGTCTTTTATTTTCATTTTAGTAGAGTCAGGAAATTCAGAATCAGTCACCTAGTCCAAAATATAATAATCTTTTGGTATTCTATTTACAATAACATATCATAGGGAAAGTGGATACTTCGTCTGGGAGCCAGGGCAGGCACTGGGGGACTGACTCGCCTCAGCAGCACCGTGTTAATAAACTTGAGAAAGCCCTATGCCGGGTTAAAATGCAACTTTCACCCCCCCACCCTTGGCATGGCAAACTGAACAGGGAAGGAAACCTCTAGCAAAACAGGATTAGATTTCACAAAAAGATATGGAAGGGGATACAAAATCCCTCACCGTGTCTCCTGCAAAAATAAAAGAACAAAAGAGCCAGTGGCTATGTCTTCAAAGAAGAGCCTTCCTTGGACTGTTTCCACTTAAAATCTGCTTCTTTCTTTTGTTTCGGTTTAGGTGGTTGGTATTTAACAAAATCTTTCCAAAGTTAAGTGTTTTATTTATTTTTTTAAATTTAGGATCCTTTCGAAGGGGGGATGCTTTTAGGGGTTTGGATTTGGTAGGAAATTCTATGATCGGGTTCCAAGAAGAAGATAGGGTTTATTTTTGATATGGGTCCCAATTGGGCCAAGCAGTTAGGGGACCGTGGAAGAAGAGTGATTCTGTGGCATCAGGTACCAGGAAACTAGTCTCCAGGGTATGTTAACAATGGCAAAAGCATTAACATTTTTATTCTTTTTCTTTCTCCTTTTTCTTCTTCCTCCTCTTCCTCTTCTTCATCATCATCATCTTCTTCTTCTCCTTCTTCTTCTTCTTCTTCTTTTTTTTTTTTTTTTAAATTGCAGCAAGTCTGTGGCTATTTCTTAAAGGAATTTAGTGCAAAAGTTGTGCCCGTTGCTGTTCTGAGATCTTGCCCAAGATTTGAAAACATGCCCAATGCAGATGTGATACGAGACTTTGAATAAAGAAAATAAGCTCACAAAATGTTTTTCTTGGTGGTGGTGTAGAGTGGGGGGTGTTGGAGAGGAGTTGCATCTGTTTTTCTTTTCTTCTTTCTCTCTCTCTCTCTCTCATACTAAGAAGGAAGATTCTTTATTAATCAGATATCCTCATAGGAATGAAAAAGAGAGATCTTGTTACTACTCTTGCTCAGTGTTACCCCCTCCTGCCCCCCAAATCCTCATGTTGAAGTCCTCCCCCTCAGGAACTCAGAATATGACTGTATTTGGAGGCAGGGCTTTTAAAGAGGTAATTAAGGTAAAATGAAGTCATATGGGTGGGCCCTCGTCCAATGGAACTGATTTCCTTATAAGAAGAGGGAATTTGGACTCAGATACGTGCCCCAGGAGGAAAGACCATGTGAGGACACAGCGAGAAGGGAGCCATCAGCTAGACAAGGGGAGAGCTGAACCCCACCAAACCTCGATCTTAGACTCCTAGCCTCCAGAACTGTAACAAAATCAAGTTCTGTTGTTTAAGCCCCCTAGTCTGTAGTATTTCATTATGGCAGCCCTAGGAAATGAATTCATTAAGTCAAATGACTGTTTCCACCAGAGGATGTTGCCAGTGGGACAGGATAACTCCTTATTAGATATAGTAGTTTTACTCTCTTCATCTCTCTGCCATACATTTTTAATGATCTTTTAAAAGTACATACAGGGGTGCCTGGGTAGCGTAGTGGGTTAAAGCTTCTGCCTGGGTCATGATCCCAGGGTCCTGGGATGGAGCCCCCCATCGGGCTCTCTGCCCAGCTGGGAGCCTGCTTCCTCCTATCTCTGTCTGCCTCTCTGCCTACTTGTGATCTCTGTCAAATAAATAAATAAAATCTTTTATTAAAAAAAAGTACATACAGAACTCAGGAAATTTAGGTTAATTAGAGTTATTTTGCGGGGGGGAGGGAGGACAGGAGAACATATTTCGGTCATATTTATTAATTTAAATGCCTTATAAAATGCTTAGTGAAATTCTGAATCATGCATGCCCTCTGAAATAATTTTTAAATGAAAGAATGAAAGAATACTAATGTATTTTTTTATAAAATACTAATGTATTTTCTTTAAATGAAAGAATACTAATGTATTTTTAAAGGTTTTGATTCCTTTGCATAGCTTAATGTGGATTTCTTCTTTTTAAGTTAATAGGACATTGTGAGGTTTTTTTTTTTTTTTACCCCCTGACCTTTCTAAGTTGCTTCAAATGTCATGCTCAACCTCACAGTTATTAAGACTGATATGATAGAGCCGTAGATGTAATAAAATACAGCTGTTTAAAAAGAATGAGACCATAGCGTGTCAAAAAGAAGTTTTAGTGTTAGCTGGAAAAAAAAAAACAATTTTAAATCATTGTATGTATTTTATTATTGCAATAATGCATGGTTCTGTAGAGAGCATATGTATTGTAATTATGCATATTATATCATTACAAACTTTTTTTTTTGAAGCCAAACCTTATAAAAATTATTATGAGGAAGTATACTGAACAGTGATCACTGTTGGGGCTGGGATTAGGACTGCTCCCCTCCAACCTTCCAGCTTATTTTCACTTTGCCTACATTTCTTAAATAAGCGTTTATTACTGAGTGATTAAAGATAATTAGCCACCACTGGTGTAACCATGCTTAAGAGTTCATTATACATTAGTAATTGAATGAGCTAACTACCAGGTGTAAATATCTGGCACAGTTTCTGGTTCAGAGCAGGAGCTCAAGTCAAGGTTAGTGTTCATTCTCTACGCAGTTCAAGCTAGTTTCCAGCCATACAGTGGGATACGGGTGTCCCGGAGGCAGCTTGTGATGCTTCGTTGTAATACCAGTAGAATTTCATCTTTTTAGTGAATTAGTGTTTTATATTCCTCAATGGTAGACTTGCATATTAAGAATTCAATCAATTACGTCTTCTGGGGGAATCGCAAATACCATAGGATGCCTCCTCCTTCCCCCTCACCCCCACCGAAAAAGGGAGAGTCTCTTCCAGAAAGATGCGTGGGAAAGTGAAGAACATGTTGCAAGGGAGTAAAGCACCCTACCTTGAAGGATTTTTTTTTTTAAGATTTTATTTATTTATTTGACAGACAGGTAGGCAGAGAGGCAGGCAGAGAGAGAGAGAGTCGGAGAAGCAGGTTCTGTTCTGAGCAGAGAGCCTGATGTGGGGCTCGATCCCAAGACCCTGAGATCAGGACCTGAGCCAAAGGCAGGTCCCACTGAGCCACCCAGGCGCCCCTATGTTGAAGTTTTGATAGAAAAACATTCTATTGGTTATACAGTCTTTAATGTAAAATACTGTTTCGGGAACTACGGAGATAAGGAGGAATCATTTCTCCGATCAGGCTGCTCTTGTGTGTTGACGTAAGACAGTGAGGGGGACTCACTAGGTGGTATGAAATTGTTCGGCCCATGGGCCAGTTTTGGTGGTGGGACTGCAGCTAGGACCAGAACTCCCAGAACTATGCTTTTTTATCTTGCTACTCAGCTTCCTGACCCTCCTCTTTCCCTAGGGGGGGAAAAAAATCTCGAAGCCACTTTTAGAACAGCTGAGGAAGTTGTGTAATGAGGCACAGGAAACGGTGTTGACTTTAAGACAGAGATTTTCAATATGCCCGAGCCAACTACCGAACTTAGAAATTCTAGATTTCTTTCTGAAGGTATGGAGAAACCCAGAACCCAACAAACCAGAAAACAGATGGGGTTATGAAATCTGAGGTCTTATGTGTCCCCATAGATGGAGGAGCACCTTCGGTCATGACAGGAAGGATGCAGGCTCCCCAGCGCTGTTTCCACCTGACACACAACTGGCAGGTTCTGGGTGGAAGAGAGATAGAAGCAAGGAGGAAACTGGAGAAAAATGTCTCAAAGAATGACACAAGACATAGGAGAGAAAGAATGACACAAGACATAGGAGAGTCGTGAATCCTTTGTATTCCGTGATTCTGAGTGGAGCAGTTCCTTCTCACCTGAACAAAGTACTTTGTTTTCTACTTTAATGTGAGTTGAAACTTTAGCCCTGGGGCCAATTACAAATACTCCCTACCAGAAGTTGGCCTTGCTAACAAATTCCTAACTGGAGTCCCATTTTTAGCAAGGTCTGGCTGCACCTCACGACTGCACGCTGAACAATATGAGCTTTCATAGCTTTGCTATTTAAGATTCTTTCTCTCAGACTAAATAAGCAAAACTGCTCCCAGACATCCATCCTGGGTATCACATGGGTAAGTCACAGAGTGACTTACATATCACGTAACTCAGAATGGAGGAGGTTCCATTCCTTCGGGCTTCCTGACTGGAGTTAGATGCATCTGCTAATGTTGGAAATGTGTTTTGAAGACGTTGTATCGTTTGGCCAGGAAAATGGAGGGCCAGATGGCTTTGAAAGAATATTAAATGGCAGAAGGCTCTCCTGGAATGTTAAACTCCTTCTAGAGATCATGGTTCTATTTCCTAATGATGGCGCCCTTTGGGGGGTAAAATTTTGTTGTTTTATCCAAACCAAAGACAATAAAGAGGATAAATGCTTTCAGGGTTTTCTAAAATAAGGATGATAAAAGCTTTCGGAGTAAGGACAAATATAATTTTGAATATCTTGGATGCCACAGTGGTTAGGATGTTTTATCTTACTGACACATTCTGTTTTATTAGGGAAGGCATAATATTTACTGTTAGCTTTCAGCAATGTGTTTCCTATGCTGAGGGAAAATTTCTGAAGACTAGAATAATATCTGTTGCTCGTAATTTGGAAACTTAAATATATTTCAAGAAGGTTCAGAGAATGAATGTTGACCCTTACCGTCAGTAGGATTAATACAATAATGTACAAAAAGTCCTTAGAATGAAGCCTGGCACATTATAACTGCTCCATAATTTAATTACTATAATGATTATGATTAGAATAAAAAATTCAGAAAGTCAACTTGTTTCACAGCTTCTCTTGGCTATCTCCCAGGCACCTTAAACTTGACAAGGTCAAAAGTGAGTTATTTATTTCTTCCCTGTTTCAGTCTGGCTCTTCCCATGGGCCTTTCCATCTTAGTAAATGACAACCCGTATTTGTTCAAGCCGGGGTTCTGGGGAGTCACACCTGACATGTCCCTCTCCCCCACAACTCTGTATCCATCCATCACTAAGTTCCAGATATTCCACAGTTTAAAGGTTTTTAAAATTTACCTGCTTATCTCTATCACTTTTGCTAAACCTCTACCCCAGGCTTTACAACCTCTATGCTAGTGGCATTTGGAGCTGGAAAATTCTTTGCTGTGGCAAGCTGTCCTGCGCACCATAGGATTGTTAGCAGTATCCCTGTTCTCGACATGCTGCATGCCAGTGGGGAGCCCCTGCTTGGTCATAATCCAAAATGTGTCCAGACATTGCCAGATGTCCCTTGGGGGCAGTGTCTCCTCCATTTGAGAACCACAGACTCAACCCAACTTACTAGCATCTCCTGTGGCAGTTCCTACAAAGCCTCCTTATCCCCAGTAAGGGTAAGACCCTCTCTCACTCCTCTGGAGCCTCGTTCACAGAGAGGTCCCACAGGTCTACTGCACGGGGATCTCACCAGGTCCCAACCAAGCCTCAGCTTCTGATCTGTTTCATCCACACTTAGACAAAAAATCCCAGCCGCGTCCATCTTCATTGAGTCCTTCTTATTCCTCTCTCCCGCCTAATCTTGTGCATCTCCCTCACTATAGTCCAGCCACAGTAGAGTTCCCCAAAACACCAAACATCTGTGGCCCTCGGCACCTTCACACATGCTATCCCTGCCCAGGGAGCTCTGCAGCCAACTTTATACTCATCCGAGCGGGACCCCCTATTACTTTGTATAACAAGACCCTGGTTGTTTCCATCCATGCCTTCATCTACAGGTCTGTTTTATCTCTTACTTAACACCAGCACCATCACAGTGTCTTGGCATACAACAAGGAAACCATATTCACATATTGAGAATATGTTGAGAGTATGTTGAGAATATGAGAATATTCACATATTCTTATATTCACAGAATGGATGGATGATGAATGAATGAAATAGAAAAGCAGTTTTGACTGGGAAGTGCTTTTCCCATTCTTCACACTAGGGGGTGCTAAATAAATTTTTTTTTTTTTTTTTAATAGTATTTGGAAGGTTTGGATGTTATTTTCCCATGATGCCATTTCAAGTTAGTAGCTCAACAATTTTTTCTTTTCACTTCATAGCATTTATCAAGTTCAAAGAGGTATGTTAATTAAATGAGATATGCCTGTGGAGTGCTTAGCACAACAGTGCCAGGCATCAAAAGTACGCAACAAGTGATAATTGTTATTTTAACAAATTAAATTATTTTAAAATTAAACTTTTATCACTTTTCCCATCAGAGAGGTTAAGGGGAGGTCATTTACTAAATTTCCCTCACAGGACTCACTTTCTATGTCTCAGAATTTTCATTATTTGCACTGAAACCTGTAATTTCCAGCTCTTAAAAAAATGAAATCATGTTTAAAATACAAAATGGTGGGGTGCCTGGGTGGCTCAGTGGATTAAGCCTCTGCCTTCATATCAGGTCATGATCTCAGGGTCCTGGGATAGAGCCCCACATAGGGCTCTCTATCAGTGGGGAGCCTGCTTCCTCCTCTCTTGATGCCTGCCTCTCTACCTACTTGTGATCTCTGACTGTCAAATAAATAAATAAAATCTTTAAAAATAAAATAAAAAATGGCTTAGACGTGAGGAATAAAGTTCTCAATAAGGATATTCGATTGACGTAATTTTAAGTTAATCCTTAGTGTTCTAATTCCTAAATAAAAATGTCATATGATGAGATACTTATCGGAAGATTCAGTCTTGACTCCATTTAAAATTTATTAGGATGTCGAAAGCCCCATGGCTGAGTGAGGATATTAAGACGTGTATACCAGATCGGACTGGCTGCAGGTTAAGTATATCTCCTTGCCAAGACAGAAGCCGAGTCTTTGTAGCGTCAAATGTTCATATGTCGTTCTGACTCTTCCCAGCGTATTTTGAGTTGCATGCGATTCACAGCCTTCTTTTCATCCAGTGTGCCAAAATTCTACCACCTAAGGGCATTAAAACGTCTTAGGTAGAGAGAGAATGTGGAAAAAATAAGGAGTCTCTTGGAGATGTCTGTTTGTCATATACAGGGTCATGTATTTTTTTTTTCACACAGCAAAAAAGGTGTAGTTGCAAAGTAAAGTTGTAATTTCACTGTTTTCCTTTCTCCTTTCTCCATGTTGTCCTGATTAATTCGGTTTTCTAGGACATGAATTTTGTGCTGATTAGATGTTCACAATGAAATGGAGTGGTTATTCTTAAGCCTCAAGAAACGCACGTTAGGTAGCTTCTTCCCAGGCCTTCTCCCGAGGAGTCACTGAAATCTGAAGAAAATTATTCCAAAGGAAGAGTCACTGAGGACAGAAAAGGAGCCCAGTAATAAAAATATTTGTTTGCAGTCAGTTCTATTGTAGAGCCAAAGAAAATAACTCAGGGACTAGTTTGGGATTTATTCTTTCTTCATGTCAGCCTAGTTAGCTCCATTGGTTACAAATATGGTACTGGTGAGGCCAAGATATTAACCCAAGTTTGGAGCCGCGTCTGGGCCTGTCGGCTTTGTGAAAGCAAACGACCATCTTAGGAGTACAAGCTCCTTCTCACAGAATGACCTGGCCTACGGACTCTGGAGGAGTAATTTCAAGTTTGTCTGTAGAAGGAGAAACAAAATTCAAAGGGTTTTGGCCTATAACGATACAGAGTTCTGTTATTTTTCAATCTGGTATGTATCTAAAATTGGCCTTCAGGATAGCACCATGGGTAAAAGTACAGGTTAGGTGGGAAACAGAAAGAATCACTGAGCTCATCAGTGTCATGGTTATCATCCTCTCCATCTTGGTTGTCTTCTGCTTCATCATCAATATTGTCGTCATCATCATCATCGTCATTGATACAAATGTCATCATGGCTGTCATGCTCTTAATATAAGCTAGGCCCTGGGCTAAGTACTTTATTTATCTACATTACTTTGTCTTTGCAACCATTTCTGGAGGTAATCTTGGTTATCCCCCTTTTATAGTGAACATTTCTATGGATCTAAGAGATGACCCAACCCATTCAGAAATACCCAGTTAGTCTACTTCAGAGTGCAGATTCAAATCCAGGCCTCTAATTCCCAAGTTCATGATTTTAACATCTATACACATATGCTAACCTCCAAGCAATAGGGCCACCCACTTCGGATCTGTGGTCGCCTTATGTCCCAATGTTGGGTTATCGTTTTCCCACAAAAATTTTGTTGCGGGAAAGTTTAAAACTCTTGAAGAAAAATCTTACAGCAACCCAATTTCTTGTGACCTAGATTCTCCCCATTAGCTTACAATTGATACCTTTTTAAAAATTCCATTATGAAACATATTTCTGTCCAACTCCCCTAAACAGTACATCCCATGCAGTATAAACCCAGGTAAAATGGAAGCTGCCTTTTAGACACCGGACACCAAGCAATGCTGCGGGGATAAATTCTGCCTTTCTAACAAAAAGACAGTGTGAAGAGATGCGCTTAATATTAACGGTAGCTAACATTATGGTACATTTCTACCTTCATGTCAGAGAAAGTCAATCAATTCTTTTAAATATTTTATACATACACACACATCTGTGTATGTGTATATATACATAAACCTTTTAAGAGTTTGCCTGTTATTTTTTATATTATATGTGGAATCCTAAGGACAAGAATGGTGTTTTAGCTTTGTAGCTACTGGAGTCCTTTGTATGTAGTAATTTCACCAGATGACATTAGCATATTACAATAGGAATTACCATAGGAATATGTTGTAGTTTCTAATTTGTAAACTCCACAATGTCTGCCCTGATTTTTGCCAAATGCATAGCACATATCATAGTACCAGGAAAAGAGTAGGGACTCAATATGTAGTTGATTGACACTGAATTAGGACTAAAGCTTACTTTGTAACCATTCCTTGTGTCCTACACCATGTTGGACATCTAGCATGTACTCAGATATATTCCAGAAACTTCACAGTGGCTATTGGTGGAAAAAGTGCAGGGCTGACTACTTGCCGCTGGGCTCCCTCATAATGGATTTGCACGGATTCATCCACCCAGTTCCACTCTGTAAGTTGAAATGGGGCTGCCCATGGAATGGGGCCAGTCACAGCAATAACATCTTAGAGCCTGAATAAAAGGAACTGACCCCTCCACGGATCAAAACCGTGACCTTCACCTCTTTAGTTATTGCTGTAGTAATTGAAAAAAGCAGTCTCACGATAACAGAAGGATAAGTTTCGGAGCAAGTGAATGCCATCTGGTCAGAAACACTATATTAAAATTCTGGATGCATCCCAAGCTTGCTTCCTAGCACCCCATTAAATTAAGTTGTGTTTCCTAAAGTGAGGTCTGAGCTGCCAGGTGGCATGTAGGGCCATTTTGTGAGGGAAGGTGTTTTTTATTGTTAAGAAGCTAGACTGGAAAATTCATGGGCTGAGCTCAAAAAAAAAAAAAAAAAATCCACCCTTTTATATGAGCGCTGAAGGAAGAAATTTCAGTATAGAATGACTTTGAATAGCAAAGTAGATAATAAAAGGAGATGGGAAAAGAGAGCTGTTAGATTTAGGAATATCATTTGGCAGCCTGGGATGGTGGAAAGACTCAGAACTTGCCGTTAGAAGACCTGATGTGAGTACCAGTTTTGCTACTCACTGTGTTGACCTCGAGCAAGGGATAACTTTTCTGAGGCTCAGTTTCCCCATCTCTTAATTAGGGAGGAATCTCTTAGCCTAGCACAGTGGGGTCACTTGACTAGGTCTCATGTACATGAAGAGTTTTAAATGTAGATGCTTGACATAATCACTAGACAAGGTTTTAATGTCCCTTGGACACACGGACAAGTTGGGAAGATGTTAATTATATTGCTTTAAATGATGTTCCATTACCAGATCACACTCCTTGGGATGAGCTATATATTCATTTTTGGGGGGTAAGTTCTACAGTTATCTTGCTGTAGCACAAGTATACAGCACTGATTTTTCCTTCTGTTTTAAAAACGTTAATCTATTTAATGTAAATATTTAAGAATCTAGTACAATTTTTTTGGATGGGGGAGGGGAGTCTTACACTGATTTGGAAGCAGATCATCAGGAAGGCTGAGCTGGGGCACTCTGTTTGAAGCTGCTCGGTCCGTAAGAGGGTAGATGTTATGTGTAGTTATCACAATTAAAAATTTCTCAATTTTTAAAAAAGGGGCTAACTCTGATTTCTCATTTTTTAAAAAGATTTTACTTATTTATTTGACAGAGAGAGATCACAAGGAGGCAGAGACGCAGGCAAAGAGAGAGGAAGGGAAGCAGGCTCCCTGCTGAGCAGAGAGCCTGATGTGGGGCTCGATCCCAGGACCCTGAGATCATGACCTGAGCCGAAAGCAGAAGCTTAACCCACCAAGCCATCCAGGTGCCCCTCTTATTTCTCATTTTAGTCAATTAATTGTCCAGTGTAAACCAGCTAATGGAAATAACTTAACACCATGGTGCTTATTTGGAATTTCAGATGAAAAAAAAAAAAAATGGAACACTGAGATTTCCTTTCCTTCCTCTCTCCCTCCTTACTCTCTATAAATCCATATTGAGCTTCTACTTATTTGCTGATACTCTTTGCAAAATTGGGAAAGAAGAAGATAACATAATTCCAGCACTCATGGATCTTACATTCTCGTTAGGGTTGGGGACAATAAACAAGAAAATAAATAATGTCAGGTAGAGATGAACGCTATGAAGAAAAAGTAGTCAGGGAAGATCATAGGGTAAAGGGGTGGGCAGGTGCTACTGAGGGACCAAAGGAAGACTTCCTGCAGAAGGGCCGTTTGAGTAGAGACATGGAAGAGAGGAGAGAGTGAGCCCACAAAGTTCTAAAGGAAGTACTATTTCTAGGCGGAGAAGTGCAAGTGCAAAGGTCCTGAGGCAGGAATGTGTTTGGCATGTCCAAGAGACCCATAGGCTGCTCTCGTGGTGGAGGATGAGTGACAAAGGGAAAGAATGGCAGGAGGTATGGTTGGAGACGAGCCACAGGCCAAAATTGGGGTCTTGTGGGCCATTTTACTATGAAGTAATTGAGGCTTAGGGAAAATAAGTGACTGAATCCAAAGACATTGCTCCTTCATTCTGGAAGTTGCCCAAGACGGTTAAGAGCCTGTCTGGTTGTTTTTATTTTTTTCCACTGGGAATTTCTCTTGATTATCCAGAATCATCTTCCAGACCTGACTCAGTTGTTTTTTTTGGCTCTTCCTGATGACACCTGAAGTTCAAGGTGTTAGTTATGCTGCATGTTAATGATATTTGATTCTCTCTCTCCCTAAACTGTGGGGATATGTGTACTTTGAAGGAAGTGAAAAAGAGGTGTGTGTGCTGAGAATGAAGGACGTTCTCATGTAATTCAAAGAACATATGTAATGACAGTCATTTCAGAATCGTTTTTAAGCTAAATCCAGCACGGCCCGATAAAGGTTGTAATGTGCATAATGAGGCCAGCTGAAATTCTGTATCTGTACGGATGTAGAAGCTATGCATATGAGATGCATGAAACTATCATTGTTCCCATCAATTGCTTCTTAATTTTGCAAAGTGGATCCCTAGCCAGCCGCTTCTGCTTCTCAGGTATGCAGGGTGCGTCTTTGTGCTAGTTACTCATTCTTTTTGTTTTTGAAACCAATAGTTCTTAGATTATTATTTAACACTGATTTCTACTTACGGGCAGCAAGAGTTTTTGTGTTTTGTGTGTGCGTTTTTTAAAAATTTATTTAAATTCGATTAACCAGCATGTAATATATCATTAGTTTCAGATGTAGAGTTCAATAATTCATCAGTTGCGTATTTTTTTTTTCTTTTAGAGTTTTAAACATGCTTCCTTTTCCTAACCACACAAATCAAATCTCAGTCTTAAATAGGGCAGAGCTAGAAGGCATTTGCTCTAGCTGGGAATATTTCAGTGCTTCTGTTGTTACTTGGAGATGCTTCCCCATCTGTGGATGGGATAATTCTACTTGGCGCCCCTCCTCAGATTGTTGTTAGAAACAAAAGGGTCTATACAAATGGCAGGCATGGTTATTCCTGATCTACATTCAGTAGAAGTCCCCACTTTCAAAAAGGTCTTTGTTGCTGCCCGAAGGGCTAGGACTGTGGGCTTCAAACAGTGTCGCAGAAGAGCCTTTCTCTCTCTTTGCCACGCCGCTGCCAGACCAGTCTTTTGAAAACAAACCTTGATTCTGCCACTTCCATTTTGGAATTTCTTCATTGGCTCTCTCGCACCTAGAGGACAAAACCCAAGCTCTCCCTAATATGGCCCAAAGTGTTCTTGGCTATCTCTTGCCCCTCCCGACCATGCACACCCTAGCCATGCCTAATGAATAAAGGCAGGAACCCTTGCCCAACTCAGTTCTTTGTTGGGACAGCTCTTGGACCCTTGGTCAGTACTCTGAAAAGGATTACCCCAACATATAGGCTCTCTTTCCTAGATCCATATGCTGCGTTCAGTGTAAATCACCTCCCTACTGACCTTGCCAACTCCCAAGTATCTATGCTAGTGGAGAGAGTAACTAGTGTTGAGCAAATGCCTGTTTTGGCAAGTGAGTCTGGAATATACAGACCTTCGTAGATTTATAATGGGATTACATCCTGATTGACCCATCCTAAGTTAAAAACATCCGCAGTCAAAAATGTACCCAAATACACCTAACCTACCAACATCCTAGCGTAGCCCAGCCTGCCTTAAACATGTCTGGAACACCTATATGAATCGATGGTTGGGCAAAGTCATCTAACACAAAGCCTAGTATGTTGAATATCTCATGTAATTCAGTGACTACTATACTGAAAGTGAAAAATAGCATGGTTGTATGGGTCCAGAATGGTGGTATGTGTATAGTTGTTGCTCCTTGGGATCATATGGCTGATGGGGAACTGAGGCTCATTGCCACTGCTACAGTTGAATAATCGTCCATATATAATTTTTACATATTTTAGGGTTCCCAAATCCTTTTCTTTCTAGCTGGTCCTTCCATAGCTTGTGACTCGCATAATGTTTATGTTCATTCTGCCTCTACCGGGTGGTTTAAAGTCACCAATGACAGGACATGGGGAAAACCCTTTGCGAAGGGAAAATCCCTATCCACCAGGAGGGGTGGGGTTCTAGTTGCCGCCTTGTCACTGGGTGTACTTTGCCCTTCTGCCTGTCACAATGTGTCCTAACTGTGACAGAACAAGGAAGTGAGTTATTATCAATCTAAAGCCTTCTCAGCACTTCCCACCATCTTTACAACTTTCCTGGGACAGGAAGAAAAGCTCTCCACAAATCCCATCTCCTCACTCCATGCCCTGCCAGTCAGGGCACACCAAACATGTGGGCTTCAACAGATATAAAACTTGAGACTCCTGTCTCTCACAGGGTGGGGTTCAAATCCCCAGGTGGCTTATTACCAATGGGTGATCCTGAGCGTGTGAGTTAACCTCACTGAGCTTTGGGTCATCTGATCTGTAAAACGGGGATAGTTAAGCGTGCCCGTCCTCCTTGTTCTAAATGAGGTAATAGAGGGAAAGTTGATGAGAGTCAAATAAGAGGGCAGGTATTTAACCGCCGGTAATGCCCATTGCATGAGTAAGCAGTAAACATTATCCGCTATCATATTATCATTATTTATTGCTATCATTAACACAAGGTTGTGGGCAATCTGAGGTATAGCTAGCTTTAAAGCCACCTCTTGGTATCCTACTGAAAAATGATTTAAGACAGAAGTGGATGAAAACATGGATGGTCTGGAGAAGTTCATTTCCAGATCAATTTATTATTTTTAATAGAGCCTTCATATACATTGATACCATAACCAAACTGTATAACAGATTTCTGTCAGGAAGCTTTGTACAGCTGAATGGGACCCATCAGAGTCATGATATGAAGCTCATACAGGTGTCCTGGTTGGAGACATTGTAACATTCTACAGTCATCTTACCAAGGATCTACCAAGGGTACCAAGCACCTGCTTCATGATTGACAACCCACATTCCTAGGTAGGAAAAAAACACTGGCTTCCAATAATAAGAGTTTACAAATGATTATGATACTGATGGGAGCAACAGTGTTCTACCGGGGACTACTGCATTCCAGATTTTTTTGCTGCATTTGCATAAGCTGTGGAAGTCTATGGAGGTGGGTCCTTGCACTGTAGTACAGTTAGGAAAAAGGAGGCAGGGAACAATGAACTGTCCATGGTCATACTTCAAGGACATAGCAAAGCTAATATTTGAACCCAAGTGGTCTAATTCTAGAACCTATGCTCAACTAATAGCCTATGTTTGACTTCCCATTCTTTTTTCCCATTGTCTCTTTTCTTTCTTTTATAGGTTGAAGACCCTCAAAAGATGCTTTCAGGATAGGTGCTGTTGTTGTGCTTTCTCTCTTTTCACATTTCTCAAAGTCCTGGGAGGGAGGCAGAAAGCCCACCCTGGAAATAACAGAAAAGGAAACAGAGGCTCTGAAAGGCTGTATAACATAAGCTGTGTAGCCACAGGGAGATCTCTGGCTCCACACCCAAGCACATCCCATTTTTTTTTTTTTAACACATTTATCCCCAAGCATCTAATTATTACAAGGCCTTGAATTAGATGTGTAGGTTGTGCAAAGATACATTGCACGGACTTTCTGCCCCCGGACTTGAGAGTGCATGGCCACAACCTGTGCTAACCATGTTGACCCAACAAATACTAGGAAGAAAAAACAGACATCCAAAAGACAAAATGGTAGCATTTTCACTTAGAGTCGAGGCTTAGAAGCCATGGTGCCTGTTTCGGCTTCCCCAAGTGCTACACAGATCCCTTGATGGTTTTCTGGTAGGAAATGTCTCCGACACTGACATCCTATTGCATGACAAGAAGACAACGGTGGTCAAAAGGGGCTTTCCCAAATGTGACTCTGAGTTGCTGCTGAGATGTTTTCAGGTTCTAAAATAGTCACTTCCATCCAAAGTCCTGCAGGGTAATTATAGCTTTGCCATTATTCCTGGCCTGGCTGTGATCCAGAACTTGGCTGTCACTACCAGTGCTGTCTTGCGCAGGGCGTGATGGACCCCTTCCATGATGGATGTGAGGACCAGCCAAGTATCCTGAGCTTGTTCCACACCCCAGTTCTCTCCTAAACAATCCCCGAATGTCTTGACTTTGGCAGATCTTGAGGGAGGAGAATCAAGGAGTCAACCTTTCAAAGAGAATAGACAGAGCAAATGGAACGTGTTTCCTTGTCCATGAGGCGGGAAGTGTGCTTTTAATTTTTTCTCCAGGATTGGGTGTGTATTTATAGGCTGTTAGGAGGAGTGGAGGGTGTTAGGTAGACCAGCATCTCTCTTTAAGGCAGAAAGGAAAAACATCCTTCCCCACCCCATTTCTTTTTAAGGCTACAGTTGAAGTCATGCTCACCTTCCACTGTGAGGCATGGTGATGTTTTTCTAATTGTCTGGAGTCAGGTCTGCTACACTTCCTTGACTACACTTCTCCTTCCTGTCGGGGACAGGTTCCTGGGGTCAGGCACGCAGCAGGCTCCAGCCCAGTGAGCCAACTCAATATTCAGGAGCCACGACGTCCTCCAGATATGGAGGCAGGGGGCTCAGGCTTCTGAACTGGGATGTGACTCTAAGCCAGAATCAGTGCCCACACACTGTGGTTGAATTGAGGCGTGCTCTGCCTCTCGTAGTTTTTCACAGACCTTCAGTAGCAGCCTGGATTATTAGAGGGTTTTGGCCAATCACTGGAGCTCTGTGCATGGGCTTGGCCAATCGCCAGGACCCATGAAGAGAGGAGGTGGGGCTCACTGAGGTGCCTCTCCCCTACTAAGAGCACTACTGGGAGCTTTAACCTACGTGATTTCAAAATAGTCCTCAAGACCACCTCCCACGATATAAATGATCCTGTCCTTCTCATTTTACAGATAAGGCCACTTAAGGTTCAGGGAGATAAAGAAGTGTCTAAGGTTACACTGTGTCTTGTGGTTTGTATTCCGATGGAAGCAGAATCTGTGGCAAGGATTTGAGGGAAAATGGCGTCTTGGGGATGTTCAGGAGATACCAGTTAAGTCATGGGAGAAAGAGACACAAAAAGGACAGCAGCAAATAACAAGTGTGATCTTATGCCAGGGGGAGATGAGAGTGTTACCCTGCGGGGAAATTCCGGGAAAACAATGTAGAACATAATCTCAGAGTTTTCTCTTCCAGAAGGCAAGGGAACGAGAGCATATTCTCACACCAGTTTCTGTCCATCGCTCGTTAGGGGTGGTGGGGTGCCGATGGAGTGTTAACTTCCCAGCTTGGCCAGAGTTCTTGACAGGACTTTGCAGAAAGCCCCCAGACAGATCTAGATACTGGTAGTTAGAAGCCCCACCCCCCAGCATTCCATCAAGACCCCCAAACTATGACCTGGAAACAAACAATCTGCCACCTACATTCAGTAGCATAGCCATAGCTGCCACTCTCACTGATTTCTTGCTGCACCGCAAACCAGCCCAAAACTTAGCAGTGGCTTAAAACAACCCCCACTATATTGGTTCACAAGTCTATGGCTGTGCGATTTGGGCTGCGTTCAGCAGGACTGTTCTTCTGCTGGTCTCCCCTGCAGTCATTCACCTGGTTGTACTCCTTGGGTAGCTTAACTGGGAGCTACTTATTCTAAGGACACCTCAGTCGGGACAATACTATTCTGTTCTACATAGTCTTCATCCTGTAGCAGATCCTTCGCAGCCAAAGGTTCAGCAAATATTTTCTGTGAAGAGTCAGATAGTATTTTTGGCTTGAAAGGGCTTCCAGTTGCTAATGTAACTGCTCAACTTTACTGTTGTAGTGTAAACCAGTCAGAGACCATACATAAACAAATGGACTTGTCTGTGTTTCAATAAAACTTTATTTATAAAAACAGGTGGTGGAGTGGGATTGGCCCATGGGCATTACCCTGCCAATCCTTGTTCTCACCCAGATTTCATCGCATGGGACCACACCTTTCCAAAGGGTTAAGGCGGAAACTACAAGGCCTCTTGAGATCTAGGCTCAGAAATCACACTGTGTCTTTTTTGCGGCATTCTGCTACTCAGACCAAGTCACCAGGTGAGATCCTACATACACCAAGGGTGGGGCTATAGACTTCACATCCTAAAGGACAGCTCTGCAACATCATAGTGCAAAAGGGTATGCATTCAAGGATGGGAGGAATGTTGTGGTCCATCTTAGCCAACAGTTTGCCTTCCGCTCCAAATCTGTTTGATTTCAGAGCCTTCTACATTTAACTGCCACACTGTACTCCCTGTCTGTCTCTCCTCATGGTACTGGTTCAGGGATGATGTCAGGAAAGTAGGCAGCTGTTGGCAGCCTTAGATCAGTTCAGTCCAAAATTGGAACAAGGTCTTTGCTTTTCCGGGTAATGAGATTTCCATGTGTTAGTGCTCAACTTTAGAAATGGAGGTTTAGAGAACCAAAGAGTTCTCTAGTCCACTCAGTTACCCTTTGTATGAAGGAATCCCTTGTATAAATTGCCCAGCAAATGACTGAGCTTCTACTTGATGAACCCTTGAGACAGAAAGATCACTACTCCAGTTCTTCTCTCTCGAGCCATTCATATGTGTCTTTCCTCCTTCCATTCATCGAATCACTCACTCTAGTGTTCGGCGCCTCCTGTGTATCAGTTCCTGAGGTAAATGATGTGTAAATAAACCCAGTCGCTTCTTTCATGGAGCTTATAGTCAGTTCCTGTTCTGCCTGACACCTGTTTTCAATTTTCTTCACGGTCACATAGCTCTTTGTTCTTTATGGTCTTTGTTCTAAGGTTTAGAGTAGGTGTTCTTAACTTGCCAAAAATATTTAGAAATATTTGCCCCTCTTTAGTGAAGTGAATTCCATTTATTTTCTGAAATGGATTTCACAGACACATAGATATCTACACTATTGCAAAAGAGCCTACCTAATGCATGAACTATAATTAATAGAACTTATAGGGAAAGTAACATAATGAAGTCATGCATCTTTCAATTGTTAAATATTCTAGAATTCAACTAGATATTCCAGATATTCTAGAATTCAGATTAGATACTGAAGTATTAAGTGTTATCCTGGACACAGAACCAGGTTTGTATGTGCCATTGGCAAACATTTCTAGAAAGGGTGGGATAGTAAATATTTTAGACTTTGTGGGCCATTTTCAACTCTGCTATTGTACTACAAAAGCAGTGACAGACAATTCATAAACAAATGAATGTGATTCTCTTCTAACAAAACCTTATTTACAGAAATAGGCAGTGGCCTGGATTTGACCAGCTAACAGTAGTTTGCTGACTCTTGGCATAACACAACAGCTGTGAATGGACACTGATAAAGAGCTGTTGTATGGGCAATTCAAACATCATTAGCATGACTGCCAGTGATTTTCCAAAATGGTGGCGAGTACCTTTTGGCAAAGTTCTGAAGAAGGCAATCCTCCCATAATCTATCAAGAAGTTAGTCACTTTCCTGGAAAGCTCAGCATGTAATACTACCTGGCAAAATAAATTTTTGACATTGTTATGTAGTTTTAGATAATTTAGATAATTCTATGCAGGTATCTCCTCGACATAAATGTTCCGTGGGATATTTTAAAGGCCTAGGGGATGCAGAATTATCTTATATTGTGAGAACTGAGTTGGGCCCTGAAAGAAGTTTTTGCTTTTCGACTGTCCCTGCACATGAAATGGCTCTTGTGTTCCTCAGGCTTGGTGACCACCAGAATTACCCGCCCCACCTGCTATTTCTCAAATGTCCCACATTATGCAGTGCCATTCACTATTGAGAACCATAGTTCTAGACCTATTGGCCATATTAGTCTGCTCAGGCTGTCAGAAAGCCACAGACCAGATGACTTTGATGAAGTTCTAGAACCTAGGTGAGGTTTGGTGGGCTGAGGTCCGGAGCCGATGACCAAGAAAGAATTCTTGAGACATCTTTGGTGCAAAATGGTGGTTTATTAAAGCATGGGGACAGGACCCGTGGGCAGGAAGAGCTGCTGCCCCGGGTTGTGAGGGATGGCAGGTTATGTACCCTGCTGTTGGGGGAAGGTGAGGGGAAGGGAGGTGTCAGTGGAGTTTTCATATGCTAAAGAGGGCCTACAAGGTGCCAGGATGTCCCAGGCCTGCCGGAGGCCTTGCCCTTGCTGCTGGATCAATGTTGTCTTTAGACCAGCCATTAACATTTAAGATAGTTGGGAGACTTTTTGGTGGGGTGTCATAATCCTGCTATCAATCGTCTTTGTTAGTGAGATTTAGGACATTTGTAAGCCAAGGGAGACTCCTCTCTAGCAGGATTGTGAGCTCTGCAAGTTAACTATTTGCTTATTGTTCATGGCAGTCAGGGCTGCCTGAGGGATGCTACACTTATGGAGGGGAAAGGGTGAAGAGGGGGTGCAAGGCGCCAGCTCCTGCTTTGTCCTCAGCCAGCCTCCTGCTCCCTCATCAACTTAAACAACAACAACTTACTTTCTCCCAGTTCCGGAAGCTAGAAGTCATGATCAAGGTGTCCGCAGGTCTGGTTTCTCCAGAGGCCTCTCTCCTTGGCTTGCAGATGGCTACCTTTGCTCTGTGCCATCACATGGCTTTTTTTTTTTTTTTTTTTTTTTTCAGTGTCGGTCTGCTCCTGGTGTCTCTTTCTCTTCTCATAGGGACATTAGTCTTTTTGGATTGGGGTCCCACTCTTAGGACCTCATTTAATCTCAATCACTTCTTAATCACTTAACCTCAATCACAGTCTTCCTGTTTCCAAATACAGTAACATTGGGGGTGAGGATTTCAACCTAGGAATTTTGAAGAGACACCGTATAGTTCCATAACACAACTTCATCTCCACCACCTAATTTAATCTTCTCCTTCTACTCTTTTTTCACAGTTCATGGGAAGTTCTCCTCAATACAGCCTTTCTGGCCCATGGTGATGACGATAATGATGCACGTTGTTTCATGTGCCACCTCATGTTTGGCAGAGTCCTTTTATGTAAATGCCCAACCATTTTTTGTAACAGTCTCTTTCCTTTTTTTAGCCAACTTCTTAAAAAAGTGCAAAGCACTTAAAATCCGTAGAAAATTCAAAGAACTATTTAGCAAATATCCATGGATCTACCCCCCAAATTTAACAGATGGTCAGAGTTTGGGCTATATTTGATTCAGGTGAATTTTATGGACTAAAACACCAAAGGTTCAGTTGAAGTGCCTTCTAGTTTCATCCCCTCCTCTGTCCCTGAAGTCGGTGTGTTTCCTTCATATTCATGTTTTTATACTTTCTACTGTGTGTAGATGCACACAGACCCATAAAATACATAGAATTATTCTGTACTTTCAAACTATACGGAAGGGATATTGTACTGGATGCATGTCATGCAGCAATTTTTCTTTTTCGCCTTATGCTTCCGTTTCAGGAATTGTCTGTGTTGATAGGTGTAGATCTAGTTTGCTTTTTTTTTTCATTGGGATGTGGTGTTTCACTGCGTGAATGTGCTACAAGTTATTTATCCTTTCCCCATTTGATGGACATTGAGCTTTGTTTGTAATTTTGTTTGTAAGTTCTATTGCAGACTTCTGTGTAAGTCACCTTGTGCACATATGTGGGAGTATCTTGAGACAGCTGTCAAAGGAAACCCAACTGACAGTGAGTTAAGGCCACAGGAGATTGCTCTTTCTAACCAAAGAGCGGGCCCGGACATAGGCCTTCCAGGCTGCCGTGGCCATTGAGATCCAGGGTTGCCTGCCAAGGGATCCAGCGTTGTTCCATTTCTCCGCTCTGCCATCCTTAGAGGATGCACTTTTTGCCTCAGATTTGCTCTTTCATGGCTGCAGAATAGTTGTAGCAACTCCAGGCATTGTGTCAAGTTCCAGTCAGAGTGAGACAAAGGAGCAGAGGTCAAATAAAGCAGACTCATCAGTCTGACTCCTGGAAGAAGATTTCTTAGAAGCCCCCTCAGTGGTTTTCACATTTAGCCCATTACCAGAACAGGACCATGTGCTGCATCTGTCAGCCAATTAGAGGAGGATTTCTGGATGGGGGAGGGGCGGGCTGTGGAAAAGGGTCAGCTGACCAGTTGTATCTGGCATATTGCCCAGGGACTCACAAACCTAGAAATGCACATCTTCAACACTCCTGGGTGTTGCTAGAGTGCTCTCCAAAGTGGTTGAACCAATTTACAGTTTTGTTACTAAGTATGAGAGTTCCCGCTTCCTCATGTCAAAATCGAAGAATTGTTATGAAGCTGCTGTGTGCATAATGCTGGTTCAGGTCATTTACCAAAAAACAAACAAAACTCCCAAGTTAGAGCTTTAAGCAGTGTGCCTAGAGCTTAATGTACACTGTCCATTAGGCCTGTTGGACTCCTGCCCTGCCCCCTACTGGTGGGTGATTCCCTGAGCCTCAATTCCCTCATCTATAAAAATGGGGACAAAAGTATCATCTGCCTCACAAAGAGGTTTTAATGATCAAAAGAGAAAGCACCAATGAATGACTAATGTAGCAGCAACTACAGAGGCAGGCTGCTATCAATATTTTAGAGAATAGATGCCATAGATAGGCTGACCATATTTTTGAACTCCAGATGAGGAATCGATACAGCCCTTGGGAGTTCTACTCATGGAAAAACAGGTTTGCGTATTTGAACTGGGGCCATTCTGAAAAATGTGGAGTGGTTTCTAATGTCTTTATGCACTATACTTATACTAAAACATGGACCTCACATCATCTGACTCTGAAACTTCATACAAAGTGAAGCATGTTTCAACACACGGGCCTCAACAGAAAAGGTAGACTGAGCTCAAATCACCACGAACTAACTTATATCTTACTCTGCGTCTTGTGGATAGATTTCTTGAGTGTCCTTTTATTTCTTTATTTCTTTATTTATTTTTTAAGTCTTCAAGTCCTCAGAGAACAAAAGCAAGAATATGAACCTCAAACTTCCTTTATGAGATTTGTTGGTAAGAAGATATAAGTACCTGGGGAAGTGGTAAAGCAATGGAAATTTTTACAGGGAAAAGTTTAAGAGGCGGAGATTATTAAATTCTAAAAAAGAGAAACCTAAGGGGAAATGTCATAATTATCATTAAGCTCCTGAGCATTACCTTTGCAGGGAACCAAATGAAGTGGAATGAGTTGAAATGATGAGAGGGTCCCTTTAGGAAGGATATTGCAGTAATAGGTACTGTGAAGCCTTCTCCAGGTTTCCAAATTATTGAGTAGCCTAAGAAAATAGACTGACTCATACTTTTCTGCAACAGTTTATATCCCTCCCAGGTCATAAGAAGCCTGATCTTTAAGCATTTTATTACATAATTCTGAAGCTTTAAAGAACTGGCATGCTTTGTAGTTCTCAAAGGTACTGTACATTCAAAATATGTGTACTAGGTGTCTAATTATATATCAGGCAGGATCTAGCATCTGAGGATATAGCAGAAAACCTGCTGGATCCTGCCTGCCCTCATGGAGTTTGTAGGCCACTGTACTTAGGAAACTGTAGCACAGGCTACAGAAATCCTAGAGGGGTGTGCCTGGGTGACTCAGTTTGATAGGTGTCTGCCTTTGGTTTGGGTCATGATCCTGGAGTCCCTAGAGTCCTGGGATTGAGACCTGAGTTGGGCTCCCTGCTCAGTGGAGGGCCTGGTTCTCCCTCTGCTCCTCCTCCTACTCATGTGCTGCTCTCTCTCTCTCTCTCTCTCTCATGCTAAAAAAAGAAAAGAAATCCTAGAGGGGCCAGTTAGTTTTGATGGAATGGGCTGGCAAGGGGGTCCAGGAAGACTTCTGGAGGTGAGGTGTGAGCTAAAGTCTGGTAGTGGAGTAGGGATGAGCGGGCTGGAATGAGAGAGGCCAGTTGGAGCTGGTGATTAGAGGTGTCCAGGGGCTAAGGATAGGACAGCAGGCTTTCATATGGGGACAGCGAGTCCAGGGGATGGGCTGAATTGGAGAAAGGCAGGGTCTGAACCACTTTTTGTTGTCTGTTGTGTGTAACACATTTACTTTTATAGTGCTTCTCTATTATTTTTCCTTGTTGTCTTAACAACCATGACATTATCATTTTATCTTAAAAATCATTGAGAGGCCCCACTTGAGAATGAGCTCTGGTGGAAAAACCTTCCCTCCCTTTCCTCCTTAGCTACACATTGGCTTAAAAAACAAAACAAAACAAACAAACAAACAAAAAACAGTGGTGTAGGGAGAGGGAGGGAGAGTGGACAGTGGGATCCTGGAGGCCATATTAACCCACCTCTTCTGTTTCAGGAGTCCATGTAGGACAGCACTGAATTTGGGGCTGTGTCATTCCTTGCCATGCAGTGTCATAGTTAAGAGACTAGGCTCTGTGCACTGGGTGTTATAACCAACTAATGAATCATTGAATATTATATCAAAAACTAACGATATCTTATGTGTTGGCTCATTGAATTTAAATTAAAAAAAGAGAGAGAGATAGAGACTGTACCCTGGAGCTAAAGTGCCTGCTTCCAGTGGAGAATGACTGGCAATGTGACCTTGGACAAATCAGTGTACATCTCTGAACCTCAGCATACCCATCTGTAAAATGGGAATACAGTGGTCATTTCTTAGAGAACTACTATGAGCATTAAATGAATTAAGGTATATAAGGTGCTCAGAACAGTGTCCACTGCATAGATAATCTGAACCAAATGGCTAGCGGTGATCATCATAGAGCCTAAGGTAAGGATTGGTAACCACAGTGGTTCTCATTGAGTTTTTAATAGTCACTGTGCTTCTTGCTCTGCTTTCATTATCTCACTTGATATTCACAACCACCTTATAGGGTAATCAACTCCTTTGGCAGACAAAGGATCTGAGGGTTGGGGAAGGTAATTAACCTGTCTGGAACAGTGGCAGTATGGTGATTCCACTAAACCCAATCTTGGACCACTTTGATGAGGACAATTAGAACCTGCCATCTTACCCTTTCACTGAGAGTAGTGCCTTGTTTTCTTTACAGCTCATCTGGTAGACTCTTAAGAATTGTGTGGTCAGTCTAAAAGTATGACTGGCTCTTACAAACCCCCCCCAGCCATTATATTAATAAACATGGCTTAGATAAGTGCCAGAGAACAGCCAAAGGAACATTATCAACATAATTTGCGTTCTATCAACAAATGTGTCTGGGGCACATGAGGGACTTGACTCGCTACCAGGGACATTGATGGTGACGGAATTCAGCAAAAAAGTTTATTCTCAGCCCTCAGCTACTCACACGGGGGGCTGGGAGTCCTGTTACAGAAAAGCATAACGGACAGATTCAACACATTTGTGAAATAACACGGTCCAAGAGCCAAGAGCACCAGCTTGTTATTCCTGTGTACCAGGCTGCGAAGCCTCCTCTCCTCACTTGTAGGTTGGTGAACATAGCTAAAAATTGCAGTTCCCGGTTTTATTTACCTGGGGGGCTATGACTACTGAGATCTCCAACTCCTTGCAGGCTTTCGCAAACGTTAATGGAGATAAGAAGTACAGCATGAGTAGTGTACTCCCCTGCATGTAGTTGGCACCCATTGTAGCAGCAGAGAATTAGTGTTTTATTTTTGCAAAAAGTATGTTACCTCCCAAAAGGTTTTTGGAGACTGTGACCTGATGCAAAAGAAATGGGTAAGAAAGAAGACATTCCAAGAGGGCCGAGACATTGTTCAGAGGGCTAGCAATGTTCAGAGGGGGAAGTAGTGGGCTGACCCTGAGATGGGACTTTGGGGAGCATTCCCTCTACACTCTGGCATTTGAATCCCTTTCCAAGATATAAAGGAGCCTGCAAATTTGGGAGGGGAATGCTAGTGATGGGAGGTGAAAGAAGATGGCTTCTAGGACAGGGAGAAGGCAGTCCTGTCTTTCCTTTCAGTCATAGATTAACAATGACTTAATTCTAGAAATATTGTCAGCAAGTAAAATAAATAGACTAATCACTGTGGGCAAATTGTGTGTTAATACATCTAGGCATTGTTTCCAGGCTGACCCTTAAATATACGTTTAATCAATCTAGATGGATGAGTCATCCTGTTCTTAATTAATCTTTTTGGACATTTATAGGGAAAGGGCAGTCTTTACAAAGACCTTATAAATGTGTTTAAGTTTAGTATGGATTTTATTTATGTGCATAGCATGAGCGGCCATTACTTCTAAGTGATGGCTTATTTTGAATGTTCTCAGACCTTCAAGATGTTTTATTTCCACCCTTGGGGAGGGAATCAGGGGTGAGTTGAAAGGAAACACATGATGGCCATTTTCTGTGGCAGGAGCTGCTTAGCCTTTCTGGAGTGTACATGTTTGTTTGGACTTTTCAGCATTGCAAGCAGATGACGGGAGACAGAGATGGGCACATTCATTCTTCTGGTGGCCTTTGCTGGGAAATGGTGTCACGATCAGAGATTTGTCTTAGTTGAGGACACTGGGCTCAGTGTCCTCTGCCATGGAAGTCATCACTATCACAAAAGCATTTTTCCCTGGAGCCTAAAGGCTGGCTCTTACACCAACACCAGTGCAGACCCAATTGGCGCTTGTCATTATGGGCTTTTGTTGTCCGCCATTGCTGTGATCTACCATCTGCTGGGACGCTAGGCATTTGGTTCTGGTGCTATTTGCTATAGGAATGTGGCTTAAATAGGAGCCAGTTCTCCTAGGATGCTTGGCTCTCTCTGTGTGTGTGTGTGTGTGTGTGTGTGTGCTGTCGAGAACGGTATCACTCAGTAGCCCCATTTCTCTTGCCTATCAGAATTTTGTGCTCCAGGATCAATCACGTTCACTACTTTAATGACCAACCTTTAGCTTCTAGTGTTCATTCGTATTAAGCACCAGTGTTTTAGTAGGCACCATGCTAGGTGCTGAGAATATGGTGGTACATGCTACAGGTTAAATTCTGGAAGCTTATATTTTGCAGGTTTGGAATAAGTTAGCATTCCAGATACTGGTTAAGTGTCAGTGTCATTAAAAACATGAAACAAGATGCTGGGGTAAGAATGGCATATTTGAGAGACAGAAGTAAGTCCAGAGTGGCTGAAGGAGAGTAGACGAGGCAAGAAATGTGTGGAAACTCAGCCAGCAATCTGGACAGGGGCCAGATTATGGTAGGTCTCGAAGATACCATAAGGACTCTGGTTTTACTGGAATTGCCATGGAAAGCCATTGGATGGTTTTAAGCTGGAGACTGGTATGATCAATCTGATTTAGGTTTTAAAGAGATCTCTTTGGCAGTTGTATAGAGCCTTTTTACTCAAAGCTTTGTCTGTAGGTAGACCAGTAGCATGGACATCACCTGGGGACATGAGAGAAAGCAAAGCCTTGGGCCCCACCCAGGCCTTCTGAAGCAGGATCTGCACTTGTAATGAGATCCCCAGGTTGAAAGTGTCCATGTAGAGAATGAATGGGGTAGGGCAAACAAGAGTCCTTTTGCAAGACTCCCTGGCCCCCATCCTTGGATTTTTTCTCAGGTAGAGGAGGTGAGTTGTTCTAGACAGATTTTGAAGGGCCAACACAAGGTTGCTTCCAAAGGCCACTTCTGGTTGAGCCATTTATCATCAAGTTTTATTTGTTCAGTTGTTTCTCTAGTCCTTATGGCATTCTGTCTAGCCATTATCCAGCAGTTAACCTGTGTGTGTGTGTGTGTGTGTGTGTGTGCGCGCGCGTGTGTGCGTGTGTGTGGTGTTTTACCTATCTGTTGCTCCTCTAACTCCTTACCGACACTCCCCCCTACTCCTGAAATGACTGCCATTTCCATTAGGATGCCTAGTGGCTGTTACATAAAATACCCATCCCTTAAGAGAAAGATAGCTGGTCCCTGTGACAAGGTTTGTATGAGGCTGGCGTTCATATTCCATGAAGATCACAGGGACCCAGGCTTTCTGAATCTAAATGACCCACTGTGTATGGGCCTCTGTTTCAAGGTCGTCTCGTGCTCCAGTGTAGAGGCAAACACATTAAAATTCCAGCCATTGTGAAAAGGGGAAAGAAAAAGGTGGAGGTAAGGAAGCACAGCCGCAGACTTTTTTTGCTAGAGCTTGCTAGAGCCGCCACATGATCCTTCCATTTACAGAGCCCTAGCTAGAATTTAGACCGATTGCCCCGACTCTGATACACTGGGCAGCCAGATACCTGGCTGAAAAACAGAGGTCTCTTGCTACAGAGAAAGGGGGGAGTGTTAGGAGAATAACTAGCAGCTCCTAACACAGCGTGTTTCAGGGAATGTGATTTGACATATCTAAATATACAATGGTACCTCCCCACCCAATTTAATCTAGGCTGAATATTTTGTGCCATCATGTCATAATGGTATCTTGTAATTCTTTCCATTTTCCTTTCCAAAGAAAGAGAGGTGTCTGATCTAGCAAGAATGCATTTCTGCATTCAAACTTGAATTATGAAGATAAACCTCACCCACTTGAAAAAAGATAGAAGAAAATCCCCTAGATAGAAAAAAAAATATATGTAGACAGTTCTGTTAGCATGTGTATCTTTCCCTGAACTGGGTTTTCATGCAGCAAAGGAATTGGAGGTTATCCATCCCTTACCCTGGAGTATTGCTGAGTCAGCAGCTCTGGATGCCCTTGTTGCTGTCAAAGCACTGGAGAAGGGTGCAAGCACTAGCATTTTAGAGGACTCTGTTCCTTAATTGCAACATTTAAGTCTAGAAAAGGCATGTTTAAAAAGCGTCAGTGCACTGGTCAGGAGGTCAGTCTATGGGATAAAGTAGGCCAGAGCTACAAAATGGTGACTTTGTCCAAGCAGGTTACTTTTGGGCCAATAATTGCCGATCTCTGTATATATGCTAGTTAAGTGAAGAGAACATACTATCAGTTGAGGGTTTGTTTGGAAATTAAATGAAACATTGTATATAAAGCTCTTAGTCCAGAGCCTGGTCCATTTTAAACAGCCAAAAATTCAGCCCCAATTGCAAATTAAAAAAAAAATATATCCTCCCCCACCCCGAAGGGACCTTTAGGGATATCCTTGAATCATTGATATGATATTATTTGTTTATTCAATGATTGGTTCATCCACCAATGCAACAAATATTGACTCCTACAATGTGCCAGGTCCTAGTAGCTACTATTTGTGGGAGGGGGCAGGAAATGTACTAAGTTAAATTAAACAGTTTCTGTCCTTAAAGCAACTCATTGCTTAGTATAAGAAAAAAACAAAACAAACAAACAAACAAAAAACTAAATGAGTAATTATTCTCCAGCGAGAAAAACACAAAGAATAATGTGTTACGAACCTAAGAAGAGTTACAAGAAGGAACATCAGGGGCACCTGGGTGGCTCAGTTGTTTAAGCATCTGCCTTTGCCTCAGGTTATGATCCCACAGTCCTGGGATTGAGCCCCGTATTGGGCTCCCTGGTAAGCTGGGAGTCTGCTTCTCCCTCTATCTCTCTTTTTTTTTTTTAAAGATTTTATTTATTTATTTGACAGACAGAGATCACGAGTAGGCAGAGAGGCAGGCAGAGAGAGAGAGAGGAGGAAGCAGGCTCCCTGCTGAACAGAGAGCCCGATGCGGGACTCGATCCCAAGACCCTGAGATCATAACCTGAGCCGAAGGCAGCGGCTCAACCCACTGAGCCACCCAGGCGCCCCCTCCCTCTATCTCTGCTCCACCCCTCCTGACTCTTGCTTGCTCTATCTCAAATAAACAAACTTTATGATGACACACCAGTGGGTTGGTGAGCTAGCCGTGGGCTTGGGCACTAGTGTCTCCAGAGAAAACTCCAGGTTGGAAAGTGTTAACCATCAAACAGGGAACTGCTCTTTAGCCTGGCAGTATCTGGGAGTGAGGGATGACTAGTGTCACAGTTTGGAGAGCCCAGTTCTGTTCTGAGCTTCTCACACATGCAAGCTAAGCTGTCTCCTACTTTCCTCACCTGGCAGATGGGATCCTTATAACTGTGGCAGGAACCCTAGCATTCTGCTAAGAGGAGGGCATGCTGTGAGGTCTTCACGCCTTTTCTAATAGGCTGTAACTGAGAACGTGGCATTTGATGTTTCTCCCTGCAAAATGGGTCATGATACCACAGGCGCCCTTCCACTGACAGCTCCCCAGTACTCCTCAGATAAAGATCACAACTCTTCCATGGCCTAAAAGACCTGGAGCCTCTATCTGACCCTCCTCTAGGTCCCTTCAATCCAGGACAGCAAGCAGTTCCGTGATCATTTCAATGTCTATCAACCTGAATGTCTTGGACCAGGTTTCTTCTTTTATTTATTTATTTTTTAAAGATTTTATTTATCTATTAGACAGGTAGAGAGAGATCACAAGTAAGCAGAGCGGCAGGCAGAGGGGAGGGAGAAGCAGGCTTCCTCCTGAGCAGAGAGCCCGACACAGGGCTCGATTCCAGGACCCTGAGATCATGACCTGAGCCAAAGGCAGAGGCTTAACCCACTGAGCCACCACCCAGGTGCTCCTCTTCTTTTGAGTGGGGGGAGAGACAGAGAGAGAAGGAGAGGGAGAGACTCTCAAACAGACTTCCTGCTGAGCAAGGAACCTGAGGTGAGGTGGGGCTCTATCTCACGACCGCCATGACCATGCCCTGGGCTACAATCAAGAGTGCAACAGTTAACCGACTGAGCCACCCAGGCAACCGCCATGTTTCTTCTTGATCACTCTATTCTAGTCACTCTAACTTATTTCTCCAGTCCTGAACACTCATCATGTTTCCATTTGTGATGGGATCTTTGCACCTACCTAGATGGATCATTCCTTCTGCTCCTTGTCTAGATTAGGCAGAACTCCCCTCAAGAGCTTCATATACTCCTGAAGCCTCACCAGTCCTTTTCTTTGGGGGGACTGGAGGAACTTACTTTGCACTTAACATGTCAAGGTGTTTTATTTTTATATTTTTCACTCCAAGGCCTATAGATAGTCATTTCCTGCCTACATTATTTTTCTTCTTGATTCTTTTCTTTGGAAATTCTTGAGTATTTCTCTGCTCAAGTTCTCTGGTCTCTGCTGCAAGTTATTCCTTCCTTCTGGGCTGCCCCATTCAGAAACCTTTGTTCTCTTCCAGAACTGAGCAGGTGAGGACAGGAAGGATAATAGTGATGTCAGTGGCAACCGACATTCATGGCCCTGTGTGTCAGCCTTGTCTGCAGGTCGCTGTCCCTCGTGGAGGTGGATGGCTCCCCACCCCAGACACCAATAACAAGGAGCTTCTGTATCCCCTTGTGTAGACTTTCTTGATCCTTGTGGCCAGAGCAATGCCTGTTCTAACTGGCCAGGCTGGGAAACCTAGTCAATCACTATGGTAAGGGGGAGAGGATTACCCTGCATTTCCTTCAAATGAGGCCCTAACCCTGGATCTAGAAGTGAGGCAACTCTGAGTCTATGGCTGCTACTCAAAGGGAAATGGGGGGACTGAGGTCAAGGACATGAAAACCACGTCCATTGCAGCCATGCTTCTTCTTCGCTATTCTGTCAATCAAACCTTTGGGGCAGGTTTGCTCGTGATGCTGCGCAGATTGAACAGGCTGCTTATCTCAGACCTTGAGAGGAAGCAGATCTGCAACCTTTATAGTAGGATCTTGTATTCTTGGCTACAGTGCTTGCAGGGACTTAACGCCTATCTGCTACTAATTCCGAGTGCTAACCTCTCATAGGGTAGGCATACCATCAGGTGAGTAACCACATGATTAAGTTGGTTGACCTGCATTTAGCTGCCAAATCTAGAAAGTCTTTCTCAATAGGATGATGGATTAGATTTGCTAGCTTGTTTTAAGATCCGATCTCTTCCAGGATGCAGATGTATAAAACCCTGCTTACTTAGACCTATGCTCAAGCTTCCTTCCAAGGATGGCTCAATCTCATCCCACCAAGTACAGGGTTACCAAAGTGAGGGTGTGTGTGTGTGTGTTTGCTTTTTTTTTTTTTTTTTTTTTTTTTTTTTTTTTTTTAAAGTTGAGGCTATTGGTGAAAAAGATCCACACATGGAGAAAAGATGATGTTTTCTAACTGACATCACAGTTACCTACACTTGTTAAAAACACAAATTCCCCATAATTTCTGATTTATTAGGCTAGGCGCAAGGCCTAGGAATTTGCATTTCTGAAATGTTCCTGGGTGCTGTGGCTGCAGGTACCAGGCTTTCAGAACCACCTAACTGTCATGATCCTATCTGACCATTTGGGAATGGAGAATAGGGTTTCGCCAAAGCTTATCATGTTCCCTTTAGAAAGTCTGGCCCTAAATTTGTAAACACCATTATCAGTTCAATCCAGGAGAGTGAGTCCATGATTATTTTTGTGTCTAGGCACCCAGGTGTTTTCTCAATCATGCCAGTGTTACAGCCTAAACATGCCCACTCCATCCTGGAATAGTTGGAAAGTCTTCTCTGCCTTCCTTTTCCTGTCCAGTCAACCACAGCTGGATTGAGGAGCTCATAGTGGGAACTGATCAAGCACACCGAAGATCCTAATAATCACCCTGGCAGCAGCTTTCGAACCTCATTCCACCCCTGTGGGCAGGTATTAAAATTGCTCTTATCCTTTGGTGAGGGAACGGAGCCCAGGAAGAGGCTGAATAGTGTTCCTTCTTTGCCACATGATAATTGGGTCCAGCCTAGTGTGACCCAAAACAAAGCCCAAGCTCTCGACAGCCCCATCGTACTATTAGGTGAACACGTAAGAGGAAAGTGAACTGGGGTGACTCTTCCCACTATGATCTGAAAAGCTCTCTTCCTCCCTCTCAGACTCTAGCCCTATGTATCACATTTCCCCCTTAATCTAAAGAAAACAGTGAAAGGGCTGTGCATCCAGAACACCTATTAATCAGAGAGAAACCAAAAATCCCTACCACAGCACATTACTACTTCTGTCAGTGTCACTAGAGAGAAGTTAACCCATCCATTATTTTGATGGGTGCTAGAGGGAGGCTAAGGGTGAGATCAGCCCCAAACAGATCCAGAAATTATTGGCAAATGCAGCTGTGAAGGATGTGCTTTGTATGTTTTTCAACCTTTCATTGAGGATAGATAGCATATGACTGTAAGCAGTTATCTGTTTGAATATGCAACCCCAAAATAAAAAGTGGAAAAATTAAGATAGAAACAAAGAAGAGGAGGATGAGTGTTGTATTTCTGTCCTATCCAGAGCCATACTGGGTCCTATTTCTAGTCCATTCGATGATGCTACTCAAAGCTTCTGAGTCCACGTTGTTCCTAGGCAGTGAAGAAATGACCCTAGCTTTCTTTGTCTGTCTGTACACTCATGTTTATCCATGTCTATGCATCAAAAAAAAGACAAATTTTGTTTTGTTTTGTTTTTGCTTCCAGAAAACTGTAGACCTTAGCACGAGAGAGTGAGCTAAAACTGAACCTTGGCTGGAAGAGTGTTTATAAATGGATGGGCTGGGATGGCAAGAGCTTGGTGGTTTTTCTCTACGTTTGCTATTATAGAAGGTTGTGTGTTTAGATTTGCACTGTAACCTGTCAGGCGGTTTCATGTGGGTTTGGACTAGACTCTCATATCTTTTTTATTTATTATTCTAGAATCACTGGCCCCCATACATCTTCCCATTCGATATGAGTTTCCAGTAAATGGCAAAGGCCCCTTAAATCTGTCTTCACTTTTAGCAGAGACTGATCCAAAGCCTTCACAATAATCATGGGTGGGCATTCATTGAAGGGTTCACTGTCATGTTTATTTACTCAGTTCAAGGGGAGGAGGTGGCCCAGCAACTCCAAGAAGGAATGCAGATGCTAAGATGATCAGTACTTACAAGCTAATGCAAGCTAAATGGTTGGTCTTGGAGGAAGCTGGCTGGAACCATGACGCCACCTAAGTCAGAGTGGAGTGCTAGCCTACTGCATTAGCATTATTGTTGCCATGATTATTTCCTCAACGATCCTTTAATGGGTCCAGTGTACCCTCAGGTCTGTAACTGAGACATAGATCACTTATCTTCTGTTCAGCAGTCATTAGAAGTGTCCAAGGTAGATTTCAGCCCTTCCAGCTCCAGATCTAATCTTCAGCTCCTCCAATGGTAGGTCTACTTTTATGTGCCTTTATATACTTAGAATTTGCCTTTAAACCTTGACTCATAGAGTATAAAGCCGCAGTAAAGCATCAGGTATTCTGATGTATTCAGGGTACACATCACATTCATGTTCATGAATGGAGGTTTCAGAAAAATATTTTTCAGAGCTACTTGGACATAGGAGGTTCCCCGTGCTGAGATGTGAAGATACATATTCTCAACAAAGTTCCTCATAATGCCACTGCTGAGGAGTTGGATTTTTCTCTCTTGCCTTTTGCCCTTGGATTTGGTTTTTCTCAGACAAATTCTGCCTGGAATAATTGTGACTCTTAGAGAAAGATGAAAGTAGAATATGTGACCCATTACCTGTCTTCAACACATTCTAGTCCCCTTCTCACGTGTCCAGTTCAGTGACATTTTCATGTTTCTGATCTCAGAAGGCTTCGAATCCTTCCAAATTCATGCACTGAGTTTATAGTAAGAAGGGGAGCTTAAGTGGAATAGGTCAACCAGAGAAATATAACTATATGATTTCACTCATATGTGGAATTTAAGAAACAAAGGGTCATAGGGAAAGGGAGGGAAAAACAAGATGAAATCAGAGAGGGATACAAATCATGAGAGACTCTTAATCATAGGAAACAAACTGAGAATTGCTGGCGAGGAAGGATGTGAGGGGATTGAGTAACTGGGTGATGGACATTAAGGAGGGCACATGATGTAGTGAGCACTGGGTGTTCTATGCAACTGATGAATCACTCAACTCTACCTCTGAGACTAATAATACACTATAGGTCAATTAATTGAATCTAAATTTAAAAATTAGTTAATTTTTTAAAAAAAGAAAGCCAATATACATCCAGTTCCTATGTTCTCTTATTTGCCAGTTTGAAATCTCACATCTAGAGTCCAATAGGTTGAGAGCTTCTTGAAATCCAAGTGCTGTTCCAAACCCAGGTCTGTCCTCATCACCTAACAAAGTGCTTGGCTCTTAGGTGTGTGTTAAATGATTGTCAAATTAAGTTGTTTTATTTCTGCATAGCTCTAAGTACGTTAGTAAACACAGGATGATAGAATGAGATAAAATGAAATTCAAATAAAGCACATAAGGAGGGACACCATTTTAAAGATGAGGAAACCAGTATGGGGAGGTGACGAGACTTGTTCAAGGTCACAGAGTCAGAAATATGAGGACTGACTTCAGGTCACACCATCCCAATATGAGGCTCTGCCCACCACAAACTTCATTTATAGCTACAAATATTGTTAAAGATAATGTATTACCTTAAAGGTCATGTTACCCAAGATCCATATGTTGGAACTCTAACCCCAGTACCTTAGAATATGACCATATGTGGAGATGAAGGTCTTTACAGAGATACCAAAGCTAAAACGAGATCACTAAGTCAATCAGAGAAACACAATCTTCACATGATTTCAGTCATACCCTAAGACTTGAGTCCTTAAAAGTGGGGGAAATATGGATACAGAGACATGCATAGAGAGAAAATAATGTGAATGGATGTAGGAAGAATATGGCCACTCATGAGTCAAGGAAAGAAACCCAGAACAAATCCTTCCTTCTCAGCGCTCAGAAGGAACCAACCCTATCGATACCTTCATCTTGGACTTCTACTCTTTACAAGCTATAACAGGCATTTGGTTATTTGTTTCCTGCGGCTGTCATTAAAAAATGCCACATACTGTGTTCATATCACTTCTGCTATTCTGCTGTTCATAGCGTTTCACCAGGTGACATGCAAAGCGAGAATATAAGAAGGAATTGACCCGTGCAGCATTCAGAAAGATGGGTGGAAACAATGGAACTTGGGTAGGCCAAACATGGTCGGAGAATTATTTCTAAGGTCTTATCCAGTGCTGTCCCACAGAACTTTCTATGATGAAAGAGATATTTACGTATTGTGATGAGCACTGGGTGTTATAGACAATAAATGGATCACTGAACACTGTATCAAAAACTAGTGATGTACTATGTGGTGGCTAACTAAACCTAATAAAAATGTGATGAGTTAAAAATGAAGGAAGGAAGTGGAGATGCAACGTGAGGGGCTTGGGGTAGGAAAAGAATAAATGAAACAAGATGGGATTGGGAGGGAGACAAACCATAAGAGACTCTTAATCTCACAAAACAAACTGAGGGTTGCTGGAGGGGTTGGGGGAGAGAGAGTGTGGTAGGGTTATTGACTTTGGGGAGGGTGTGTGCTATGGTGAGTGCTGTGAACTGTGTAAACCTGGCGACTCACAGACCTGTACCCCTGGGCTAATAATACATTATATGTTAATATAATTAATTAATTAATTAAAGGAAGAAATACTCTGGACGTGTACGGCCCAGTATGGAAGCCAATAGCCACACAGGAGTATTGAGCACTTGCCATGTGACTAATGTGACTGAAGAACTGAGTTTTTATTTATTTTTATTTTTAAATTTTTATTATTTTTAAATTTTTATTTAATTTTAATTACTTTACACTTACCCATACCCAGGGACTCTTGTGTAGGGCAGTGCAGAAAACATACACTGACCTGAAGCTCTTCATTCTGTAAGTTGTACTGAAACCTTTCCTGCTCTGCTACTCCTTAGGTCCTAAATGTAGTTTATCCAATATCTGAGTTATTTCCATGTAAATGAATCTTCAGAGATTAGTTTTTGATGTCGAGGCACACATGCCGCCAGTCAAACAATTTTTAGAGGTGGAATCGTGAAGCCAAACAATATGTTTTAAAACAAGCCAGGAAAGGCTATCAGTCTAAGAAGTGCACCAACGAGTCAAGAACAATGAGTTGGATCACGTTATTTTCATCCCACGTCTGGGTGTTCTAAGCAAACTCATCTCCTGCTATTTGAACAAAGTTGCCAACATCTGCCCTTCTGTCCTTTGAGGAGACGTGCCATGTATGCTTTCATATCACCCTGTTTAGACAGTCGTTTTCATGCCCTTTTCTGATGTTATCCCCGAACACGCAATTAACAGATTTCTGCCCAGACGCAGTGAGAACTGTCACTTTACGTTGCTTTGGCCCTGACTTACATACCCTGCTTGGCAATCAGATTCTATAATCACTTTAAGCTGTTCCATCCGAACAATAAACTCTATGGAATTTTAGTGCGACCATTATTTTCTTTTTAGGGCAAGTTTACCTCTTCTGTTCTTAGCCTCTGCCAAGCCTGCCGTGCCACTCTTAATAGGCTATGAAAGTTTTATGGGGTTTTGACCATTTTGCCTCTCTCAGGGTATTCTGATGCCAAAGATATCAGAGATATATTCCCACTTCCTTTGGCCAACGGCTTGTCTTTGCCGGCTGCTTTGTAGAAGGGTGTACGACGCTGGGAAGGAGCCCTGAGATTTTCTGGCATGATTAAATAGACTATACATTGGGGCTGTTGTTTGGGATTCCAGCCATCGGCCTCTCAGCTTTGGCAACTGAATCAGAACATGTCCTTTGGGCATCATACCATAATAAGTTCAGCACAGGGCCCCTTCCTCCTTAGGGTCAAACAAACAATAGTAGACCTTAATGAAGGTTTTTGAAAGAACTGTTGACTCCCCAATGCCATTAAAAAAAAATGCTTATGTAACATGCAGTTTTATAAAATATTAAATCCAGGAATGTGCCTCGCAGATAATAATGTATATATCCTTTGACCTAGCAATTCCATTTTCAGGTATCAGAAAAATATTTATATATGTGCCCAAATGAGGCTCGTTAAAGAAAGACAATGCCAGCATTTGAGATTTGCAAGAGTTAAGAGCATCTATGTGTTCACTTTTAAGGGGATTGATCAAATGAATCCTGGGACATCCCTATAATGGAATAACATTTGAGAAGCTGCACAAATTTATTTCTAAGTGCTGAGAGTTAAAGATCTTTAAGATAAATTAAGGGGGTAGGGAAAGCAAGGTGTAAAACAGTGGATTTAGTTTGCTTCTCTTGGTGTTCTCAAAGGCCTTATTTACACACACACACACACACACACACACACACACACATGTGCTTGCTTATGCAAAAAAACATTTTTGGAAGAGGACCCAAGGGCCTATAAAACAGTGGTTATTTGGAGGAGATAGACTTGTTTTACTTTGTATTCCATTCCAAAATCTATGATTTTTTGAAATCAGAAACATGTTTTAATTTTCCTAGTAAAAAATTACTTTAGAAAAAGATAGTAAGAATCATCTATATGATGATGATTTACTCAGAATATGCTTTACTCTTTTGATGCATATTCTGCTAGACTTTCCTTTTGCTCATATATGGCCTTTGTTAGCTAATGTCACATACAGCCATTTTGTGATTCCTTTCTTTCGCAAATAAAAATCTGTTGTGTTAATAAATACACTTTTTTGTTTTTGTTAAAGATACATAACTTTAAATGCACCCATTTAAAGTGCATACTATTTCCACAAATATGGCTGGGTGTGTACAATGCAATTTTTAATGGCTGCATAGAACTGCTCCTTACTAAACAGTGATTTCTGTCTTCCTGCTCATAGCAGCTGGTTCAAGGATAGGTCCATGAACCAAGTCAGCCCAAACTGAGCCATTCCTGGAATTTCTGGTGGAAATACCATAATTAATTGCCAATTCCACACAGATGGATGTTTAGGATGTTTCAAATGTTGAACCGTTATAAATAATGCTGAAGATAAATGACCATTTTTGTAGCCAAGTCACTGCACAGATCCCGAATGATAGGGTTTTCTTAGTAGAAGTACCCAGCAGAGAAATCCTGGGTGGAAATATATAAATGAGGTATTGCTACATTTCTCTCTACAGAGAGGCGGACAGTCCCCTCACTCTTCACCTCTCTCTCTTTGCTCACCTCTACCGTTCATCTTCGTGACCTGGCCAAGTGCAAACAGTTACGTATCTGAGCACGGCTTACTTGCTGGCCAAGCAGTTGTAGGAGGTAGAATGCATGTGAAGAGACCATGACTTCAGAGAAGGAAGATTTGTTCTATACCTTCCACCTCCCGGGCTCAGGCAGCTGTCTCCCCTGCATGGAGGTCACATCCACCATTTGCAGGATTGAACCTTTCTTCTCCCTGAGGTGGCTGTTGCTCAGCTGTTACCTCCTCAGTCAGATGCCCATCTCCTCAGGTTACGTCCGTATCCCTGGGGCTTCTTCCTGCTTTTATTTTTTTCCCCAAACACTTACTCCCTCTGACTTCCCAGATAGTTTTCTGTGATGTTTATTGCCTTCCCGTGCCAATAGAGAAGATTTGTAGGAGCCTGGGTTCATGTTTTGTTAACTGTTCCATGTGTACCGAGCACAGGGTAGGCCTCCAACAATTTGTGGAATGAACGAATCATACTTTATAGTATATAAGGCACTTTTACTTTAAGCAGAGCCTTACAGGCTCACTCTTCAAGACAATCATCCTGTCCCTATGTCAGTGGAGAAGCAGGTTATGGCAGTTGGGCCAGGGAACCCATGGATTGAAGGCGTGAGAATGGGAAGACTTGAATTCTAATGTGGGGTCAGCTTCAGTCAGCATTCTCGGGGTCCTCCTTTATCATGTGAGGGAGCCGGACCAGATGGGCCGAGGTATTTCCCAGCTCCTCTATTCACTCACCCTAGAGGGAAATGGCCACCATTGACCCATGGATGCTGTCCCGTCAGTGGAGGCCAACCCTACTGCATTGAAATATATGGACTCAACTGGCTCTAAAAATCCGCACCCCTCCCCCAACCTGATGCAAGAAAGTGGGTCACCACCGACATGTTTGCTTATCATAACAGAAGGTGTCAGGAGGAAGTACCAGCCTAACTGACAGCAGAAAATCCCTTTCCTAGGATGGGGAATCCCAGTCCTCTGTAAATTGTAACATTCTGTCCTAGGTGCTTTGTCTGAGTGTGTAAACACTCCTTCCATTAGTCAGGATTCTTTTAGTCACAAGAGCTGGAAACCTGACTTTGATTTGCGTAAAAATGGGAGTTTATTGGCTCAGGATCCTAAAAAGTTCAGGCAGATGTTAAGCTCGAACAAAGTCATTACAACTCTCTCTCAGCTCCATAGTCCTCTCTGTTGACAAAAGGAATGCCCACGGCTCCTGACTTATGGATTAGCCTCTCGGATCCCCTAAAGTGATTTCCAGGGATTTCCGTCAGAAGTACCAGAGGTGGTTCTGTTTGGCCTGACCTAAGTCAGAGGCCCATCGCTCAGAAATCATCTCTATGGCCAAGGAGATAGGACACACAGCCTGGCAAAGCCTGAGTCTTGCCTCCACCCCTAAATCCTCGTGCTCGGGCTTATATCATCCAGACTGTATGGACTGAGAGAGAGAGGGGAGATCCTCTACGTGAAAACAGAGGTGCTCACACTAGAAGGAAGGGGTGCGGACCCGGCAGGAAGGAAGAACAAAGGTTTACTGTCTTTTTGCCAAGCCCTCTTCTCTGTCCCTCTACCTCTCCCAACAGCTGCAGGATATGGATTTTGTTCCTGTGGTGATTGCTGTGGTCGTTGAAGAATTAGAACATTTAAAAATCCATTTGGTTGTGAACTTCTGGGGGGGGGGTAGGGAATTCCCTCCCTCCCCACACAGTCCCTGGACATACCCAGGGCTGTCCAAACGCCACAGCTAAGTTGTCACAGCTTTAGACAAACAGCCAGAAATTCTTGCCTAGGAGCTGCCCCAGCTTGCTGGAAATGTAGCAGGATGCGATGGACAGAAATGTGTCACAGCAAGCGATTTGAGGGGTCGCCCTGCTGATGGCCCCCGTGGGCACGCCCAGAGGATGACGCTCAGCAGATCCCGCCCGCGTTCTGGGAGCTGGAAGGCTGGCCAGTTACAATCTGGAATCTTCCGAAGAGCCAGTTATTCAGGGCCTACAGATTGGAAAGAAAGACATTTCCTGTGTCCTTGTTTCCCCTTCAGAGGACACAACAAGACAAGCTTCATACTAACTCATCTCTTCTCCCTGTGGCCCACCCCCAGCGTGATCCAAAGACAACTAAAGTGCTTCAGAGAACACGTAGAGAAAGGACTTACAGTAGAAGAGTGAAGTGGTCCTAGAAGGTTGGTTGACTGAGCCTTCTCTGCCCCTTTATGTACAGATGTCCCCCCCACCCCGCCCCCAGCACACATACCTCAGGCCCTGTGTCAGGGCCTGGACACACAGAGACAAAAGACTTTATCCTCATTCCCAAGGTGCTCGTGGTCTCGGACTAGGCTCTTGGTTGACTGATGCTCCAGAAGCTATGGGAATGTGGTTTAGGGGTGGCAGATGACTCTAACCCATGGGCCAAACCTAGCTCACCCTCTGTTTCGGCCAGTCAAGTTCTACTGGAACGTAGACTTGCCGATTTGTATAGACTTTCATGCTCCTATGGTAGAAAAGAGTGGCCTCAAACATACACTCTCTGGACCTTTAGAGAAAGTTTTCCAGTTGTTGATACAGACCCTAGATACAAGGGTGCTGGCGGGATCTGGGCAAGCAGCCCAGCGGAGGCCATACCAGAGCTCAGACTCAAGGGATAAACAGGAGTTAACCAAAAGAGGCAGAGAAGTCAGGGGAGTTCAAGGTGAAGAGACTCCTTTTGCCAAGAGAAAGAGATAAGAAAAAGCACAGTCAGTCCCGCACCATGAGGGTATGCAGAATTGCAAGAATGGCCAGATCAGAAATGCCTGGCTGGGGCCACATTCTGAACATTCAGAAGTCAGGGGGAGCCTTGAATGTTCCCAGCAGGGGAGGGGCTGATCAGGTGTGCTTTTTGGAAAGCTCACTCTGCAGTAATGTCACGAATGGGTTGAAGTAGGCCTGGCTCCTTTCCCTTCCACTCTCTCCCCTTCGACCTCTCAAACTATTTAGCTTTCTGGAAGCAAGCCAGTATAAATGTCCAGAACCATCTGTCGTCTTGCAGCCTAGGGATACCCCTCTGACCTCAAGGCCCCCTGCTCGGTGATGACCTAGTCCTTTCCCACTGAGGCCTGCACTAGACTTCTCTTGCACTAGACTGTAGGAAGGAACAGGGGAAGTGGGAGGCTTCAGGGGCCATTTCTCCCCTTGGCACGTGCAGCCCCCTCGGCCTCCACATAGAAATCTGAGTGGCAGTAATTGGATCAATGGTTTAATTTAATAGTAACAGAAGAACCAGGCCCAGCACAAGGAGGCTCACTGCCCTTTTTTCAAAGTGACTTTCCTTCCTATGCATTATGTAGCAAGGCCATCGCGGATGCAGGGAAATACAAAGGGTTGATTTTTATCCAGCAATAAGGTCAGACTGTACGAGGCAGTTCTAATAGTCATGCTCTGAAGGGAACATGGGAAAGGCCACAGACCTGAGGGGGGGGGCGTGGGAGCAGGCAGAGGGAGGCATAAGGGAAGAAAGTTGTGTGCTCTGTTTATTTCTGAACAAAAATAACAAATACAAAGTAATTAACAGCTATCTCCTATTTTCACACTGAAATGGAATCCATCTTTAATGGATTTTGTGCTTTATTTCTTCTTCTTCATTAAAAAGAAGAACAAAGCATTCGTACCAGAGAACGAGTCTCAGTCCCCTCACTGATAAAGTTATAAAATTTCACTGTGGCCAGAAGTTTTCCTCACCTAAGTTCAGGAACAGGTATTTTTTTGAGATTTCTCCCAGACAGAGGCCTGAGAAACCTGAACTTTGAATTCCAGGCAGGCCTTTGAGGCCAAGCCGGGTACGGACAGGTATGGGGCCCCTTCCCACCTTCCTGTCTCTCCTTCTTTCCCTCTTAGTTCCAAGCCAGCCCTTCCATCCCACTATCTGTTCTGATATAATCCCTGTCAAGCAGTCAGTGATAAATGAGCTATTAGTCGGAATGAACTAGAGCCCTCTCCTGAAGGCAGAAAATGGTCCAGGTTCCAAGAAATGGGCTCTCTGAGGAGACGGCATCCTAGCCGGCTGCATACCGGGCTGACCTCGGAGGCCAACCCTTGTTATTCATTCAGCCTGTCTCCACCGCATGGAGAGAGTCCCACTGCCCTCTCAGAAGCTGAGGGGAGGCAGCTCTCGATTATCTGCTCACCAGCTGGCAAGCTCGGGCAGAAATAAGCACGCCCCGCAGATGAGCAGAAGTCCTTCAGAGAGGACTCTTTCCTACAGCCCCTAGCAGCTTTGGCCTCCGCACTTAGGCTTCACGTCATACGCTTGCATTTCCTCTGCTGTTTTCTTCGAGAAGCAGCTGGAAGTGTGGGGAAGCAATTCAAGTGGGAATGAAATGGCCCAGAGAAGAGTATATGCCTCCATGAGCCAATGTCAGCCCTGCACTGAGACTTGCTGTCTGTTCCCCTTTCCCTCTGCCTTCTTCCTTCTGTGTCTCTGTCTTCAGTCACATGAGATTTGTATGTGTGTGGGGGGGGGGGAGGGGTGTCTCAAAGAAGAGGTCTAGCCAGTACTTTGTTGTTTGTTATGGAATGAAACGATGGCTTCCTTGTTGAACAGAGTTAAGTATCCAGTATCTGGAGTGGTATTTGCAGCAGTGCAACTCCCAGTCCCCCTCTGCATGATCTCCGGGAATGGAGGGCAAGTGATTCCCCTCCCTGAGCCTCGTTTTCATCACTTTTGGCATGGTAAGAGTGGAGGTCTTCACTTTGACGTGTTGTTGAGAAGATTCAATCAGATAACGTGGAGGTGCGGGTCAGCCTGCTGCCTGTGTGCTATAATTGTGTTCCAAAAGTCAGATAAATACCTACATACAAGAACACTTGGTATACCAAAGGGGGCCTGTCTGTAGAGCATTGGGCACTGTTCCTGCTACCAGCATCACCAAGTGGCCCCTCCACCCCTCCATCAAATGCATGTGAACCAGTTCTCATGTAAACGCCATGGTGGATGACAGCAGATCATGGACAGGTCATAGGGTGAGAATGGAAAGGAAAGGAAGGGAGAAGAGGTAGACCATGAACTAAACGTGAGTTCAGTAGGCATGTATTAAGCTCATACCTTACTCCAGGTACAAGGGTAGTATGCCTAAGTCATGGAGCATACAACCACAAGAACAAGTCATGTAGGATACAACCCCAAGAACGGAACCCTTATAATCAGCAAGGGTATGAGCAGGTAGGAGGGATATTCCAGTATAGAAAGAAAAGACAGAAAAAACGAAGATAGAGCAAATGGAAATGCAGGCATATAAACTGCATACAGTTAGACATCAGGCCTTGCTTTTAAAACGTCCTGGTCTGGTATGTTCTGTCTGTCATCGGTGCCCGGTGAAATACCATCCAACAGCCACCTGCAAAGCCACATCCTATGACAAATGTTCTGGCGTCAGGGAAGGGGGACCAAAGGGATCTGTCTCTTTCTCTCCAAAGTGATAATAGCACGTCTGTGAAGGATTCCTAGGGCCCGTACCGTACTATAAACTGCTTTGGTTACTTGGGTCAGCTGTCCCTGTGGATCCGACTTCCCTCACAGCTTGTCTGCATGGACCCAGTGCATCTAGAGTGATGGCAGCCGGCGTAGCGGAACCCAAGAATCTCAGATGGCATCCGCCTACCCACATCCTCCTACCTGCGCTCACCCACCACAGCTGTATGTAAATGATGAAACCCACAACTGTTTACCTTTTCTTCCCAACACATTGCCGCTGCATGGTTTTGATGGAGACCAAACAAGGGGACTTCAGCACGACACCAGGAGGTGCAGCTGTGTCTCCCAGTGCCGCAGAGGGCTGCATGATTCCGTTTACATTAAATCCCTCTCCGTATTAACGAGGTGCAGAAGAAAGTGTTTACTGATGAAACGTACGCCCTCAGATAGGACGGACCCTTCTCGGTAGCTGACATTTTACACTGGCAAAGCAAAAGCAGTCATGGCCAACCCTCTGGGGGCCTGGAATCCATTTATCTTTCTTAGAAACCAGGTACAACCAGGCATCTGAAACTGGCGAAATACAGTCCAGATGCAGGCCAAGAGTTTGGCTTCTGTGGGAGGGACTAGAATCCTTCCGCTCTCGGGATGCGGACACTAAGGGTGTTTGTTTTCATCTTCTTTACCAGGAAGATAAATGTAGTTTGGTTTTTCAAGAGGATCATTGGAGGCCATTTATCTCCTTCTTCAAATAGAAGCTACAGAGAGGGTCCAAGGGTGTTTAAAAACTGGATCCATTTTGTGAGTTGGTTGGCTTAAGGCCATGTGCTAATGCTGCAAAGCATTAATGGGGATTCCCAGGTTCTAATTGAGAAGCCAAGCTGGGTCACTGGAGGCGAGCCGCATCATGTGTGATAAGGAAAGATTACCTCAGCCGATTTGACTTCTATGTCCAGAAAAGGCCGTTTTGTTGTGATCTTCTTTGAACTTTACCCTTACAGACATGGGTGAACCATTCACTCATGTAGAGACAGCTGAAGAACCACAAAGGCACTTCTCCCGGGCCTTTATTTTGCTTTTGTTTTTGCTTCTCCTTTTGATTTACCAAGATAAAGGCAAAGGTTCTAGAATTTATGCTTGGACTCTTAAGCTACCCTGGTGGCATTTAGATATAACTGAAAATTGCTATAAATCTTTCTTAATCTTCTTGCTGGTGAATTGCTAGAAAATGCTGGAGTACTTTATTTTGGCCCAGCCCCAGCTCCATTTAAAATGCCAGACACAGCAGGGCTGAATTTGTTCATGTTCATTTGAGGACAGGAAAGCAGAGGAAGTTGTGTAAGGGGTTTGGAAATGGATGCGGTGAGAGTATGGGACGTGAGAGAGGAATACAACAAATCTCCAGAGAAAGGGAGTTGATGTGTTCTACCAAATATGCTTTTCAGGAAAAGGCCATTTCTAACCTGCAACCAGTTAGTAACTGGTAGATAATTGTAGGTAGGGAATTTCTTTGCATTTCTAATTCCCTGAATTTGGAGCATCTGATCTTACTGTTCATTTCAGCAAGGGAAAAGAAACCCACCTAACCAAAGTAAAGATAATTGAAGGGGAAAAAAATAGGATGATGATGATATAAAAAACTGTATTCAAAGGAGAGAGAGATGATACAGAAGAATGAAACTGGACCATTATCTCAGTTGGTACATGAGAATCAACTCAAATTGGACTAGAAACTTAAATGTTAGACTTGAAACCACAAAACTACTAGAAGGAAACACAGGCAGTAAAATCCTTGACAATGCTCTGGGCAATGACTTTTTGGATATGACCCCAAAAGTACAGGCAACTGAAGAAGTAACAGACAAAGGGACTGCATCAAAGTTAAAAGCTTCTGTACAGCAAAGGATCCAGTTAACAGAGTGAGGAGAGAGCCTACAGAATGGAGGACATAGCTGTGAAGCATATGTAGGATAAGGAGTCGATATCCCAAATATATAACAACTCAAACAATGAGAAAACAAATCACTCAATCAAAAAAATGGGTGAAGGACCTAAGTAGACGTCCCTTAAAAGAAGGCATACAAATGGTCCACAGATATATAAGAAGGGGCTCGACATCACTAACCATCTGGGAAATGCAAATCAAAACCACAATGAGATATCGCCTCATACCTGTTAGAATGGCTGTCACCAAAAAGACAAAAATAACAAGTGTTGGCAAGGATGTGGGGAAAAGGAAACCCTTGTGCACTATTGGTGAGAGACTGGCACACCTGCTCCAGAATACTATGCAAATACCTCAAAAAATTAAAGATAAGTCTACCATATTATCTAGAAATATCACTTCTGGGTATATATGTTAAATACATATTATGTATATATATAAAATTGGGATCTCAAAGAGATCCGTAGACTCTTAGGTGCTGTATAGCATTATTCACACTAGCCAAGATCTGGAAAGAACCCAGGTGTCCATGGGTGAATGAGTGGATGAGGAAGGTGGGGTGTATTATATATATGTACAATGGAATATTATTCAGTGATGGGAGAGAAGGAAATGCTGCCATTTCTAGCACTATGGGTGGATGGTGGAGGCTTTATGCTAGGTGAAATAAGCAAGATAGAGAAAGACAAATATTACATGCTCTCATATGTGGAATCTTAAAAAAAAAAAAAAAAGGTAAAACACAGAAGCAGAGAGTAGAACAGTGGTTATTAGGGGCTGGAAGGTGCAGAAGAAATGGGGAGATGTTGGCCAAAGGGTATAAATCTTCAGTGAAGCAGGACGAGTAAATCTGGAGATCTAATATATGGTCATGACGCTCTACTTAATACTGTACTGAACAACAGAGATCTGCCGAGAGAGTAGACGCACGTGCATTTGTAACACAAAAAAACTGTACATATTTTCTTGTTGTAGTAATAATATCATTATGTACATCAACTCATCATGCTGTATGCTGTATACCTTAAATATATACAGTTTTTATTAAAAAAATTAAAAGCGAGTGAGTGGGGATATAAAGAAACTTTATATGTGCCTGGGTTGCTCAGTGGGTTAAAGCCTCTACCTTCAGCTTGGGTCATGGTCCCGGGGTCCTGGGATTGAGCCCTGCATCGGGGTCTCTGCTCAGCGGGGAGCCTGCTTCCCCTCTCTCTCTGCCTGCCTGCCTACTTGTGATCTCTGTCAAATAAATAACTAAATAAAAAATCTTTAAAGAAGCTTTAAGTGAAATCCATGTGTATATGTGTATCTGTCTAAATACACTTAGGGTTTTTATTCAGGTCTAGATGTCAATCTTTCATCTGCCACTGGCTCGCTGTGGGACCCGGAGTAGCTTATTTAGCCTCTCTGGACTAAAGTTTCTGGATCTTTAGTGGTGCCCACCCCAGAGGGTTGTGAGATGGTAATTATATGCTACATAGACTCCACCTGGTATATATATCATATGCCTATCAGTAAGTAGCTTTAAAAATTTTATTTGGCATTTGATATGATGGCTGGTAAACAGGTTTAATTTCTGGTGTCAAGTCCGAGTGGTGGCTGATGACCGTCTCGAGCCGTGTGTTTAGAATGAGGTACTATGAGTCAACACTGCACCAAGGCTGTGAGCAAACACGGCACACAAGGGCAGTGTGATCAAGCACTGAGGTTCACGCTTGACACCAAAGGCAGGAGTATACATGCCATTCCGAGTCTGGGGAAAAGGTCACAAAATGTCAGGAGACCTGGTCTTTCTGTCTCCAATTAGCTGGATAGCTTGTATTATCTTTTATTCCCTCTGGGTTTCATTTTCCCCAATGTAAAATGAATGCATTTTATGATCCCTAAGGTTCGAGTACGGAAATTCTGCTTCTAACCTGGGAAATATCATTACCAAGTCACAGGTTTGAAATGTTAACAATTTTTTAAAAAATGTTCAGTGCATTTACATACAAGGTATTTTTCTGTCGTCTTGTTTTGAAGAGTATCTACCATCACCCAAGTGAAAGGGTGAGTAGGTCAGCAAAAGAAGCAATGTGTGAGGTTTCTTCTTACTAGCAGTTGCGCCTGTTTCCATCAAAACCTCTCTGAGCCTCAGGTTCATCACCTGCAGAATGGGAGAAAAATGATTTCTGTCCCTCCTTGACTCTGAGATGTGAAGCGCATTAATGAGGTCACATTTTCTTAGTGCTTTGAACTTGTCAGAAGGCAGATCTTATGTGACTCTAAAGTAAGAGTACATATAAAAATGTGGCTCAGAAACTGCCCCCTTGGTATGATGCACATCAATATCTATTTAATGTACTACAGCTTTATTACAGCAGAGGAATGCTTCCAGAAGGAAAAAGAGATGAGTTAAAAACAAAAACAAAAACAAAAAACAGACATTATAATTTTCCTTTTAAGTGGAGCCTTCCTTTTCCTTAGTGGAACTCTTATAGTCTCTAAGGTTAAAAACATGAGCAAACCTGAAAGAAACTAGGGGCTAAGGTAGTTCAATTGGCAAAAATGGCCTTCATGGGAGTATGTGTATATCCCCTACCTAAAACATCCTTAAAACAAGTTTGCTGTTGGATATATGCAAAAGCGAGTTCACAACAATTGAAATAAGTAGTTATGACAGTGGATCCTAGTGCTAAATTCTGTTCCCATGGACAAAGTTAGAACTTGAAAATGTCACATGATCCCCCCAGAGCCAAGATTGCAAAAAATGGCTGAATCAACAATGGGGAAAATAGTGCTCCACCTCTTGCCTTGGATATACTTGTAGGACAGAGAAGATAAGCTAAGATAGGTACATAGAATAAATTTCCTTCTTTCTGATCACCTGAATCAGTGACCTTAGCATGGAAATAGAAGCAAACAGAGTTTGCTACCAGGAGCTCCGTTTGACTTTGTTCCCAGGCAGTGATGATGCGAATAACAGTAATAACTGTCACAACAAGATTCTAGAACAGAACTCCTTCTGTCTCAATTTCAGCTGAGGTATCCATACAACAGATTCAAAGTAACAAAGTGAGCAAGACAAATTCGCATACACAGATTTCTAATGAAAATGCCCTATCAACTCATCCAGCACTCTAGTGCCTTTAAAAAAATATATTAGTTATAAAATGAGTTTCAGGTGTATAACATAGTAATTTGTTATTTGCATATTCTGCAAAGTGATCGCCACAGTAAATTTAGTTACTATCGGTCATCAGACAGACTCCTTTGTCCTTTTTCCAACCCCACCAATTCCCTTCCCCTCATATAATGACCAATCTGTTAGTTACATATCTATGAGTTTCTTTTTTTTTTTTTAGATTATGTAAGTGGCATCATATGGTATTTGTCTTTCTTTGTCTGACTTATTTCACTAAGCATAATAGCCTCAGGTTCCATCCATGTTGTCAGAAATAGCAAGATTTCCTTCCTTTTTATGGCTGAATAGTATTCCTGTGTGTGTGTGTGTGTGTGTGTGTGTGTGTGTGTCTTCTTTATCCATTCTCTTTATCCATTCATCCCTTTATCTTCCTTACCCATTCATCCCTTGGACAATTAGGTTCTTTCCACATCTTGGCTATTGTAAATAATACTGCAGTGAACATAGGGTTGCGTGACTTTTTTTCAAATTAGTGTTTCCATTTCTTCAGCTGAATATCCAGAAGCGGACTAAAGGGATCATATGGTAGATGTATTTTTAATTTTTTGAGGAACCTGTATGCTGTTGTCTTTAGTGGCTGCACTAATGTATATTCCCACCAACAGTGTCCAAGGGGCCTCTTTTCTCCACATCCTCACCAACGCTTGTTATTTCTCTTCTTTTTCACACTAGCCGTTCTGATGGGTGTGACGTCACTGTGAGTGGCAGAGCCAGGATTTAGTGTACTGCGTGCCCAAATATATGCTGTTTTCATCGTATCCTGGTGGGTTTTTATCTCAGGAATGACATTTTTGGGTACTAGATTTGTGTCCAGAGCCCAGGCGCTTCATGCTGCCACTGTTCTTCAGGCCCTGTGGTGATTAAGGAACAAGCATTCGTTCAGGTTCACTTAAGGCATGGGGTTTACAGCAAGGGCACACTTTGCCCGAGGTCACCCAGCAGAGGGGTTCAAACTTTGGAAGTACTCAATCTCTATGTGGAATTGCTTCCCGGTAATAAATGTATGGTAGTGGGGCAGGTTACAGTCATCCAGAGGACTCCACACATTCCTTAAGGCAGTCTTTGCAGCAGCATGGAGAAATAGGCAAGGAAATTACTGCCCTTATTTTTCAGGTGAGTAAACACAGCCTCAGATGCTCAAATTGTAAGACTTGATGAATATGTGTTAAATGTATAAAGGAATGAATGTAGCCCAGCCCTGATGTGGGTAGGTGTGTGTGCAGAGCCAGGCATTGGTCTATGATTATTTCATTTTTTTGTTTTGATTATTTCATTTTTTGATAGATTACAAGCCACAGGGCCATCTCTGTTTCCAATATTAGAAGCATAATCCCTGGCACATAACGGACACCCTATTGGTGTTAGTGGGGAGTCTTCAATGCCTTAGAACAAAAGAGTGTGCTTCTAAGCAAGTATTTTATAGTAAGTGGCATCTTGAAGGGGCTCACCGCAGTGTTGATTTCCTTCAGAGGACAGGCTTTGGGATGAAAAAGACCCAGAACTAAATCTTGTTGCTTTTACCTACTCAATTTTTTTCCCACAAAGCTAGCAAACGTGGTTTTCCATACTTTTCTGCCATTTATTGGCCATCTGCCTTTGTGCAAGTTCATGTATTTTTTATCTGTAAAATGGGGATAAGGTCACTCTCATGAGGACTAAATGAATAAGACTCCCTGGTGTAGAGGAGGTACTTCATAAATGGTAATCATTTTTTAAAAATATTTTATTTATTTATTTGACAGAGAGAGATCACAAGTAGGCAGGTGGCGTGGTGGCGGAAAGTGGGGGGAGCAGGCTCCCTGCTGAGCAGAGAGCCTGATGCGGGACTCGGTCCCAGGACCCTGAGATCATGACCTGAGCTGAAAGCAGAGGCTTAACCCACTGAGCCACCCAGGCCCCTATGGTAATCGTTTTTAATTTAAAGTGGCTAGCTGATGGTTTCATTTCCTGAAGTTTATTCTGATCTCCAGATCATAAAGTATGGTTAATTCACAGGGAAGGAACTAGGTTTTCCTTTTCCATTCTGGCAAAAGGAGGTGAGCTCTGAGAACATGGGAATGAACTGTTTAGAGTCTTCTTAGAACCATTTGGGAGTAATAATTGAGAACAACAGATAATCTATAGAACAGACCAAATCAGTGAATGTCCTGAGGGGCATGAAATAACTATGTTTTTCAGTTCCTAATCCAAATCTGGAATTGGTAGCTTTATTTTTAAATTTCCAATCTTTCCCTTTCAAGTAGGTCATTATTTAAAATGTAGTAGGCATATTAAACCAAGAGGATAACATTTCACTTACTCAGGTCCAAATTCAACCATTTTTGCTATTCTCACTTGAAAATGGTGATTGCCTTTGAAGGATGAAAGGATTGGGTGGTCAGAGAATAAGACTGAGGGAAACATTTTGAAAAAAAAAAAAAAAAGTTTTGTCTGGACACATTTCCTCCCAAATAAACTGAGCTTACTAAATAAATTAAAACCCACTAAAGCACGATTTTCCAACTCATCAACTAATTAATCATGGGTACAACGACTGAGGCAAAATGATTTTCCTCCATAGATGTAAATTGTGACTTGGCAAGCGAAAAACACAATTTCTTTAAAAAGAACTGATTAACACTTCCCTTGGAAATGTTTCAGATAGCTTTCCTCTGAACAAAAGAGTTTCCTTTTACCCAAAATTTCTCAGTGTCATCAGGTTCTTCAGTCTAAATGTGATAAAAGTATAAATCAGTGATTTGCATTTTTTTTTCTTTTTCTTTTTTGCCCATCACTCCGGCAGGACTGTGGTAACAGTATCATCGATAGAGTATCCAGATTTCATTTTGCAGTCCGTTCCTTTTCTGCTCATTTTCTGTTGAGACAGTGTGCTCCTTGGGAAGGGATCTACTTCTCTTTATTTTTGTCCTATCCCCACCCCTTTACCTAGCGCACAGTAGGCAAGCCATAAATGCCCTTTGAAATGGGACTGAATGGCTTCGGTGTTTCCTGCTGAGAAAGGCCGATCTTGCCAATTATTGGGTAGCGATAAATTAGAATGGGAAGGAGAAGTGAGTGGTGTCATTTCACACGGGGTTAATTGGGACATAGGATAATGCATCTGGGAAATGATCTTCCCACTAGCTGGAGGTATTTGATTTTCTCTAGCTAGGAAGCCCAATTAGAATCCTCCATGCTAATATGATTTGGTCACAGACAGCCCCCCCCTTTATTTTCTTTAATGTCACATTCTGCTTTGAGTGTTTTATGCCACAAAACACATGGTTAGGGAGCCTGTGACGAATTGAAAGTGCTCTAGACTCTGCCTCTTCAATTTGTTCCATCTTTTCATATTGTTTTCTTGGTCACACGTCTCTGGCATGAACTGGAGCGTCCTCCAGTTATGAAACACTTACAGCCCACAGGCTGCAGGGGAGGCATTTGCTTCACGTCCAAACAGACAGACCTAGAACTTCTCTCTGGGCATCAGTCTGTACAATAGTAGCAGCATGTTGTCCTCAGGGTAATCTCAGTCTAAACAACCAATATTTAAAAAGACATAAACCTTTTCCATGAGAGCCTGGAAAGCCTGCGAGAGACCTCACATGGCCCTTTTCGAAGCTTCAGTTCTAGCCTTCCCTCTGTTCTGGGTCACAAATACTGTTCCTTTCTGAGAGTTGGCTTGGAAGATCACTTGGATTTGCTCCTGCTGGCCCGATACTACATACTTGGCCAGCCGGGACGTCCTGGCTCTGCTGCTGATGTTGTACAGCGGGAGCAGGAGAGGCTTGAGAAATCAGAGACCCTATGCTTGGGCAATGTACAGGGTTCACTGGCAATAGCCATAGATCGATAACATGTTATATATTATACAATCCAGCTACATGTATATTTCTACCTCTCTATTATCCATCGGTCATCTCCTATATATTGCAAGTGCAGGGGCCACCTTTCAGATTTTAGCGTGATTTGCAACCTGTGGGACAGTGGAACACACATGCCCTATGATTATACCCAGCAGCCTGGTCGATATCATCCAGCATTCACCGAGCACTTCCTATATTCTAGGCACTGTCCCAAGCACTTTCCATAAATGATCCCAGGAATTTTCACAGCAACCTTATTCAGTTTCCCTGTGTGTCTTTTACACATAAGGGAACTGAGGTTCAGAAATGTGCTTGAGGAAGTTAGACTAAGATAACATATCAAGGAGAAAGTAGAGTCGGCTCTAAGTGAGAATTATGAGTAAGTGTGCACTAGCTGGGGTATTAGGGGATATTTCCTCCTAGGGGGTGCATATCAGAAGCTCCTCTCTGTGGGCAGGATGATGAAGAGGAAGGGAAGGTTATCAAAGCATAGTTTATATTGTAGCTTAATAGTTGGAGATTGAAAAGACAACTTACAATTTTTACAATATGACCATGGGAAAGTCAACCTAGTCAATCTAGTCAACCTTGTTCAATGTTGCCCCATGGTCACGCATAGAAGATGGAGTCTGTATTCTGGGTTTGAGTGACTCTTCATGGGGAGAGGGAGGGAGAGGTAAGCACTGTGCCCCAGTCAAGGGTGCACTTCAGAAATTCCGGGGTATGCTGTGGGATATTTAGGATTATCATAAGGGGACATGGATTGTAAAAGGTTAGGAAACTCCCATCTACACCAATAAAATGAAACGGATGCTCACCAAATTTCTATTATTTTAAAACTGACCCAGGAAAAGCTAGAAAATATATTTTTATTCTGGTTTCCATTTTATAGGTTCCATTCTCTGAGTAATGACCCACTCTTTCATTTTCCCCTCTGTAAAGTTCTGGCTGGGTTAAGCTGGGCATTGCACAGAATGTACACATTCCCTGAGATTCCCTGGGAAAATCAGACCTTGAAACTAGAGGATTTATAGTCCCAGAAGAAAAACCAGTACTGCAAGGCTAAACAAAGATTAGAAAAGAGGTATTTGGATTGAAAACAGCAATGGAATGCTTCTCTTGTCCTGTACATGGCTACCTAGGAATGTTTTTCCAAAATTCGAGATTAGAACAAGAAAATCATAACTAACTAGAGTTGGGTCTTTGAGAACTATTTGCGACAAGTGCTGCTTTTATAAGTAGATAATGAAGGCTCAGATGGGGGTTATCTAAGGATGGAGAGAGTAAGAGAGAGGCAGGGCAGGGCTTAGAACCAACAAATCCTGACTCTCAGCCCATCACATCACACTGCCTACTAACCGATCTGAGCCCCTTCCTTACACTCGTACTGACCAAGATATTGAGTTCTTTCATATATGCTTTTCATATTATTTTTTTAATGGATGATGTTATTTGGCAGATGTCTTTTAAACTATGACCTGAAGTTTGTATGAGATGCGGGAATGCTTTGCCTGTTTTGGATGCCCTAGACAGTCCATTCTTTCTTTTGGGAAGTGATAGTATCTAATCATAGTACGCTGACCCTTGGCCTGGAGTGTGTCACGTGACCTATGCTAATGTAATCAGAGTTTAAACTTGAAATCTTTTCCTGCTCTGATCAAAAAAACCAGTAGCGTGTCTCAGTTGGTTACCCGAATCCTGATTTCGGCTCAGGTCCTGATCTGAGGGTCATAGGATCCAGCCCCACATTGGGCAGTAGGCTCAGTGCAGAGTCTGCTTGTCTCTCTTCCTCTGCTCCTCCCCTCACTCTATCTCTAAAATAAATAAATAAAATCTTAAGTGATAACAAAAAGAGAACTAGTCGTACACAAGCAGTGGGACTGTGAGTTAACATGAACTCCACTTTGTGGAGAAGCACAGTGGCAAAAACCAGAAAGCAGCCAATCCTTAGTCCCGGGTGTCCAAGTTCAAATGCTTGCTCTGCTCCTTCTTGCGTGACCCTAGGGCACTTACATCACTTCTGTGAGCCTGAGTTTCCACATCTGAAAATAAGACTGGGGTGAAAATTCAGTTATATAACATGTTAAAAATATGATTTAGAGTGCCTGATACACTATAAATGTTGAATAACAACAATAAAAACAATAGAGGCAAATTAAGGCTCCTGCTGTATTTATCTTTACATATTTTGAATACCTATCTTGCTGTCTTCTGCCTTATTTTGTTCGTGTCATTCTTGGCAAAGCTAATCTGCCACACTCACAGTGGCTTACATAAAATCTTAGGCCGGCTGCACATACTGGTTTTTTATAGTATGTAGCTGGGTAAACACAGTGAATAAAGTTTACTTTTGTTGGGGTACTGGAGAAGGAGGCAGGGGATATCAGAGGTCACACTTAGCCATAGTCAGCCATTTCAGCTTTATAGATAAAGTAAGGATGACAGAGGGTAGGGAATGTTGTTTACCAGAGTCTGGGCTTATCTTCTATATTTTTAAGACGATGTTGCTGGTGAATTTATACTATAGCTATATATATGAGTTCAGAAGGTCTTTTTGGTGGCACATTCCGACATATTTTTTTTTCCAGCTACAGCTACGAGAGGCGATTTCTGGGCAAAAAAAAAAAAAAAAAAAAAAAAAAGGTGTTGTTTTTCATTTAGTCAGCGATATTTATGGAGCACCTACTGCATGCCAGATACTCTCAAAGTAGCTAGAGACCTAGCAGTGATGAAATAGAGACCTGTTCCTAACATTTTTTTCAAGTCTCTCTCTCTCTCTCTCTCTCTTTTTTTTACTGAGGTGTAATTTACATAGCATAAAAAGTGAAAAATTAATAGCCATTTAGTACATTTACAGTGTTGTTCAACTTCTGTCAAGTTCCAAAACATTTTTATCACCTGAAAGGAAAACATACCTGTCAAACAGTTGCTCCCCACCTTTCTAAACCCTGCCCTCTGATAACCACCAATCTGTCTCTATGGATTTTTCCATATAAGTGGAATCATGCAACATGTGACCTTTTGTGTCTGGCCTTTTTCACTCAGCATGACGTTTTCCAGGTGGTCTGTGTTGTAGCATATTGATTTCCTTCTTCTAAGGCTGAATAACATTCCATTGAATGTACATACCACATTTTGTTTATCCATCAGTCTGCTGATGGACATTTGAGCTATTTCCACATTTTGACAATTGTGGGTAGTGCCGCTTTGGATATGCGGCTACTTGACATTGTTTGAGTACTTGTTTTCAATTCTTCAGAGTATATACCTTGGAGCGGAATTGTTGATCATATAATAAATTCTACATTTAACTTTTTGAGAAACTGCCATCCTGTTTTCCAAATTAGCTGAACCACTTTAAATTCCCACCAATAATGGATGAAGGTGTCAATTCCTCCACATTCTTCCCAACTGTTGTCATTTTCTATGTTTTTATTATAGCCATTATAGTGATTGTGAAGTGGTGCCTCACTGTGAATTTTGTTTGCATTTCCCTCATGACTAATGGTGTGGAACATCTTTTTATGTACTTCTTGGCCATTTCTTCTTTGGTTATATCTTCTTTGGGAAAATGTTCAAATACTTTGCCTGTTTTAAAATTGGTTTCTTGGTCTTTTTGTTGTTGACTTATAAAATCTCTTTATATATTTTGGATACTACACCATTATGAGATACATGATTTGCAAGTATTTTACCCTCTTCTTTAAGTTGTCTTTTTTTTCCTAATGCCCTTTGATGAACAAAGATTTTTAATTTTAAGGAAGTCCAGTTTATCTACTTTTTTCTTTTGTTGCTGTATCATATCTAAGAATCCATGTCCAAATCCTAGGTTGTGAATATTTATCTCAACGTTTTCCTCTTAAGAATTTGATGGTTTTAGCTGGTATTTAGGTCAATAATGCAGTTTCTGTTAATTATGTACATGGTGTGAAGTAGGGGTCCAGCCTCTCTTGTTTGCATGTGAATATCCAAATTACTTATCACTTCGGAGAAAGAAAACATAATATCTTGAAAAAAAGAAAAAGTAAACAGACACTATCAGCCAAGAGGTGTCTAAAGAGACATGACAACTAAATGTAATATAGTATCCTGGATGAGATCCTAGAAGAGAAAATGGACCCTAGATAAAAATGAAGCAAGTCTGAATAAAGTATTAGTTGTAGTTAATAATAACATATCACTCCTGCTTCATAATTGTGACAAATGTCCTATACTAAAATAAGAGGCTAATAATAAAATAAGAGGCTAATAATAAAGGAAACTGGACGTGGTGTTTATAGGCATTCACTGTTCTAGATTTACATGTTTCCTGTGCATCTAAAACTCTTTCAAAATTAAAAAAAGTTATTTTAATAAAGTAAATTAAAAACATCAAAAACAGTTGTGAAACCTCGGAATAAACCTAATTAAAGATGTTCAACAAAACCATACTGAAAAATACAAACACTACTGAGAGAGCTAGATCATGTTCATTGATTGGTAGGCTCAGTATTGCTAAGGTGTCAGTTCTATCAAATTTGTTTATGGATTCAATGGCATCCTAGTCAAAATCCCAGCAAATGCTTTTATAGAAATTGACAAGCTGATTCTAGAATTTATACAGAAACACAGATGATCTATAGTAGCCAAAACAATTTTGAAAAGGAACAAAGTTGGAAGAGTTACACTATCTGATTTTAAAGCTTATTATAAAACTCTAGCAATCACAACAATGTGGCATTGACAAAAGTATTGACGTATTGGGCAGTGGAACAGAAGAGATCCTAGAAACTGACACTCTCACCTATAGCCAATTGAATTTTGGAAAGTTCTGAAGTAATTAAATGGAAAAGAGAAGTTTTTTTTAATAAATGATGTGAGAACATATGAACTCAATGTTCATATTAAAAAATGAATACTGATATCTACTCATGCCATAAATCAAAATTAATTAAAAATAGACTTTAGGTTTAAATGTAAAAGCCAAACTATAATATTTCTAAAATAAAATACAGGAGAAAAATTTTGCAACTTTAGGATGGGCAAAGATCTCTTAGACTAGACATATATGAAGAAAAAGATAATTTGGACTTTATCAAAATTAAAACTTGTTTATCAAAGGAAAACCAAAAGGCAAGCCACAGATTGGGGGATAATATTATCAATACCTGAATCTGACAGAGCTTTTGTATGTAAAATATTTAATTCAGAGTATATAAAGTCCTCTTAAATTCAATAATTAAATGACAAGCGATTCAATTAAAAATTGGCTAAAGACTCCAAAAGGCACTTTAGAAAAGGAGATAAATGGTTAATACACGCATGAGAAGATACTTAATATCATATGAGTCTTTAGGGGACTGTACATTAAAGTGCAGTGTGACACTACTTCATAATAGGATAGCTAAAATTAAAATTACTAATAATATCCAGTATTGGTGAGCATATGGAGTCCCAGAAGCTCTTATATGTTGCAGAAAGTTGTGTAAAATGGTACAACTTTTTGGGAAAACATTTTGACAGTTTTTTATGAAGTTAAACAAATACCATATAATCCAGTAATTCACTGTCAGGCATTTATCCAAGAGAAATGGAAATATATGCCCACAAAAAGAATTGGACATGAATGTCACAACAGCTTTATTCTTAGTAGGCAATAACTGGAAACAACTCAAATGCCCATCGAAACATGAATGGCTAAGCATACTGGGTGTATTTATAAAATGTTATATAAAACATTTCGTATAAAATATAAAAAGATGTATATATAAAATGAAAATGTATAAAATGGAATATTTAGCTATAAAAAGAAATAAACTATGCATACACACAACATGGATTAATCTCAAAAGCAACTGAGTGAAAGAAAGCAAACATAAAAGAGAACATACTGTGTGATTTTTTTTTTCAAGTCCTAGAATAGGCAAAACTAAAGTATAGCAACAGATTTCAGATCAGCGTTTGCAGTGGTTGGTCCTAAGTGTAAATATTTGAATACTTTGCCTTAGGCACCTCAGTCATCTGACCCTAGTACTGGCTCTGATAATCATTTACACTTGTTCTATGAAATAAGTCCATCAGAATTGGGTTTGTGTCAGTGACGTGTTTGAAGACCTCCTACTCTCCCCATCTAGTTTATTGTTCATAATCCTGAGTTACCAAAGTTTTATAATAAGTAATAGTGAAAAAGTTTCGATTGGAATTTCATCTTGAAAAATATAACTCAAGGATTGAAAGTACATCATAGAGAATATAGTCAATATTACTGAAATTATGTCAGATGGTAACTACACTTATTATGGCGAGCATAGTGTAGTGTATAGAATTATCAAATTACTATGTCATACACCTGAAACTACTGTTTGCCCAAATCACAGATAAGGTGTATCTCTTATAAACAAACAAAAGTACAATATAACTTATGAAACAATCTTATTTTATGTTTAAGATAATTTAGGTCATAATTCCAATTATGACATAGTCTTAGAACCACAAGCAAGCATCAAGTTCTGTTACTTATGTGTCCATTTGTGTGTGTGATTCTTTAAAAATTGAGCTATATTAGACAATTATGTGCAAAAGAATAAAAATGGACCACTTTCTTATGCCATACACAAAAATCAACTCAAAATGGATCAAAGACCTGAAAGCATAAAAATCATAAAAGAGAACATAGTAAACTTGTGGACATCAGCCTTAACAATATTTTTCTGGACTCGTCTCCTCAGGCAAGGGAAATAATAGCAAAAATAAACAGTTGGAACTATATCACATTAAAAAGCTTTTGCAGAGCAAAGGAAATCATCACCAAAACAAAAAGGCAAGTTACTGAGAAGATAATTGTAAATGATATATTTAATAAGAGGTTAATAACCAAGATACATAAAAAATTCATATAATCCCACATCAAAAATAATAGTAATAATCTTATTTAAAAATGGGCAGATCTGAATACACATTTTTCCAAAGAAGACATACAGATGGCAACCAGACACATGAAAAGATGTTTAACCTCATTAATCTTCAGGGCACTGCAAATCAAAACCACAATGAGCTATCACCTCACAGAAGTCGGAATGGCTAGTATCAAAAGGCAAGAAATAAGAAGTGTTGATGAAGATGTGGAAAAAAGAGAACACTTGTGTGCTGCTGCTTGGAAGATAAATTGGTGTAGCTGCTATGGAAAACAGTACGGAGATTCCTCAGAAAGTAAAAAATAGAAATACCATATGATCCAATAATTTTATTTCTGGGTATTGACAAAAAAAAAAAAAAAAAAAGAGAGAGAGAGAGAAATGAAAACATTAATTCAAAAAGATATATGAAACCTTATGTTCATCAGAACATTATAATACCCAAGAGATGGAAGCAATCCAGTGTCTATCAATAGATAGATAGATAAAGAAGATTATATATATTATATATATAAAGTGGAATATTACAATTACAGAAAGAAATATACCATATGATTTTATTTGGAGTCTTAAAAAAAACGAACAAGGAAAACAGAAGCAGACTCATAAATACAGAGAAAAACCTGGTGATTCCCAAGAGGATAAAGGGGATGAGGGCATAAGCAAAAAAGCTAAAGGGGATTCAGAGGTAAAAACTTCCAATTATAAAATAAATAAGTAACGGGAATGAAAAATATAGCATCAGAAATATAGTTAATAATATTGTAGTAACTTTCTATGGTGATAGATGGCAGCTACACTTATTGTGGTGAGCATTTTATCATGTATGGAATTGTCTAATCACTACATTGTACACCTGAAACTAATAGTATATGTCAATTGTACTTCAAAAAAATTGATCTAGAAGACAATGTTAATTTTACTTTTGCATCAAACTCATAAAGATCAGTTTGCAGTAACATACATGATCTTTATACATTTTTCTAAAGGATTGCTCCTTAAGTTTTGATGTTAAAGTCATTTTCTTTCAAAGCATCCACAGTATTACCTCACTTATGTTCTGTTCTTTTGTTACTGATTGTGCCGTATCCCTATCTGTCATTGCCTCTGGGGATGATTAAAGCAATCATGCTCAGTTTATAAAATCCCACATCTTTTGCAAGATTTGTAATTTTACCTTACCATCCATTTTCATTTTTGTACTACATTTTGGGGATTTTAAAAACAGCTAACAACCTATGAGATAACTGACTAACAAATACTGTTGACACAACAAGAGGAGAGAAACTAAAATTAAGTCAGAGGGTTTGAGGGAAGGCTAGCTTTTAAAGAGATTGGTTCTTTCAGGGACATAGATAATGAATACTAAGATAACAGGGACCTCCCATACTTGCAGCATAGTTCACTGAAACAAGTTGTTCTGGAATTAAAGTGTTTTGTCCCAATAAATGATCCTGGGGTAAATTCCTACCCATATGAAAAAAGTAAAATTGAATCCCTACTTCACTCCAAATACTAACATGAATAGCAGATAGATTAAAGATAGAAGTTAAAAGAACAAACTTTAATATGATTAGGAAAAAATACAAGAGAATATTTTTATGACATTCAGATGGAGAAGGATTTCCTAAATAAGATAAAAGACACAAAGAGAAAAGATTGATGAATATGTCCACATTAAAAAAATACATGAGTTCATCAAAATAAGTAGACAAATTATAATTAGAAATAATTTAAAATACATGTAAAACAAAAATAAAAATCTAGATGACATAAAGAATTTCTATAGATTAAGAAGAAACTAATCACTAAATAGAAAAATTTGCATAAGTGAAAACACTAGTAATACAGCTTCTGGAAGTGTTCAACAACTAAGGTGAAATATGGAAATGCAAATTAAATGAAATAAGATATTGTTACTTTTAGCAATAGCATATTATTTTATTTTATTTTATTTTATTTTAAAGATTTTATTTACTTATTTGACACAGAGAGAGAGATCACAAGTAGGCAGAGAGGCAGGCAGAGAGAGAAAGGGAAGCAGGCTCCCTGCTGAGCAGAGAGGCTGATGTGGGGCTCGATCCCAAGACCCTGGGATCATGACCTGAGCTGAAGGCAGACGCCCCCATATTACCTTATTTTAAACAATCCCTCCTCTGATAATAATTAGACAAGCTTGACAAAATTTCTTTTTTTTTTTTAATACTTTATCCATCTATGAGAGAGAGAAAGTGAGAATGAGCATGAGTGGAGGTGAAAGACAGAGGGAGAGGGAGAAAAAGCTCCCCACTGAGCAGGGAGGCCACTGCAGAGCTCAATCCCAGGGTCCCAGGACCATGACCTGAACCAAAGGCAGATGCTTAACAGACTGAGCCACTGAGGCACTCCTTGACAAAATGTTTTTGAAAGCATTAACAAGACAATACTGATACAGTAAGAACTTGAAATTCTAGGATTGGAGGGAGGGTGGAATCCCCAGAAGGTGGGCCTATAACCTGAACTGGTTGTCTCCTTAAGGAATTTGCTACTATTAAAGGGACAGATGAGAGCCTCAAGTAATTTCCAGTTTTCAGTATCAGTGTTTAGCACTCAAACAAAAATAATGAGACACAAAGACAAGAACGGACTAATAATTAATAGAAAATAACAAATAGTAGAAACTGACCCATAAGATATCCAGGTATTTTTGCTATCAGACATGGAGACTAAAGTAACCAAGATTAACATGTTAAAGTATTAAATAATGAGGCGGAGAATTTTGGTGGAAAACTCGATATTACACAAAAGGATTAATTGTAAATTAAAGAATTTTAAAATACAGTAGCTGAATTGAAGAACCCAAGTCAATGGATTTAATAGAATATTAGATACTTAAGGTTAGAAGAGAGAATTAGTAAAGGGGCAGATGGGGCAGAAGAAAATATCCAGAATAGAGAGGTAGCATTTTCCAAGGTATTTTTGAGGCCAGCATAATCTTAATACAAAAAACTGACAAGGGTATATTAGAAAAGTAAACCTACAAGTCAATTTTTCCCATGAGAATAGATTTTTAAAAATATGATAAATCACTTTTTGAAACCTATAGTGTCATATTTAAGCAAAATGTTGAATTTTTATCTCTAAGATTGGGAGTGAAACAATTTTGGCTATTACTGCCACTTCTGTTTAATGACATATAAGTAGTCCTATCTTTTACATATTTGGGAATATTTGTGTATATACTTTTTTCAAATCAATGAGAAATAGATAAATTGAGCAAAAGTGTTAAACTGCTACTTGATAAAATATATTAGCCAACCCACAATCTTCTGTAAAAGCGTTCATCTTCACTCATCATCAGGTAAGTGGAAATTAAAAATAGAGTGTGATACACAGTCACCAGAATGGTTACTGCTGGGAATGCAAGTTGTAGGCTAATTTTGGATATAATCAATTGGCAGAATCTACTAAAATTGGGCATATGCATATCTTAGGGTTCAGCTATACTCAACACAAATACATGCTTTTAAAAACATGCAAACATGCCACTAAACAAATACTAGAAATAGCTTAAATGTTAAAATATAGAATTATAAATAAATTGGGTAGGTGCATACAGTAGAAAACTACACAGCAATGAACAGTAATGAATTTTGCTACACATGATGAAAATTAATCTCATAAACATAATTTTAAGCAAAAGAATCCAGACACAAAAACATGTTGTAGGATAACATTTCTAAGGAGCTTTGTTTGCAAAAGCAAAAATCTAAAGGCAACCCAAATATCCACAAACAGGAAAATGGGAAGTATAATCACATAATAAAAACCTACAAATAGTGAAAATGAATGAACTAGCATTTCATGAACAAAATTGTTAAATATAAAAAAAGCAAAGTTTAGAAGATAATAAAGTAACTAATATATTGTTTAGAGATTCACATACATATAGTAAAACTACAAGGCGGGAAAGGGAATGAGGAATGCAAAATTCAAAATAGTACTTTCCTTTTATAAAATGTAAGCTCTGTAAGTCAGCGCTTTTTGTCAGTTTCTTTTTTTTAAATTTTATTTTAGTGTTTTTCAATGACTAGAACAGTGCTTGACACATAATAGTTATGCAAAAAATATTTTCCATACATAAATCCATGAGGAGAGAGAGGAAAGATGTGGGGAGTTGCAGTAGGACGGGCGAAGTTCTGTTACTCAGCCTGGATGATGGGTACATAGAGGTGTGTGTCATGGTACTCCCCATCCTATGTATATGTGAATATGTACTCTTCTGCCTTATGAAATATACTATAAAATATTTTAAAATTTAAAAAATATACTACTGAATTTTCATACTGAGAAACATTGCCGGGTAAGGTATAAAACAGATCTGTTCACTGAGTCACGCAGGTCCTAATTATTTCTACCACTGCCTTAGCCCTCATGGGAGGTGGAGGGGAGTGATAGGTATAGGGTGGGTAGGAGGCACAGGAAGAGCCTTAGACAGGTTGGTTGACTCCACATTTTAGGTGAAAAGAAGCAGTTTAAAAATTAACATTTTAGGGGCGCCTAAGTGGCCCAGTGGGTTAAGCCTCTGCCTTCGGCTCAGGTCATGATCTCAGGGTCCTGGGATCAAGCCCTGCATTGGGCTCTCTGCTCAGCCGGGAGCCTGCTTCCCCACCCCCCCTTTCTGCCTGCCTCTCTGCCTACTTGTGATCTCTGTCAAATAAATGAATAAAATCTTAAAAAAAATTAACATTTTACATTATGCTTTCATATCAAAGTGGCCACAGTGATATGCCTTGCTTTGTGCCTGTGTGAGAGCTAAGGAATGAAAAAGAAAAAGAGATAGGTAGATCTGTTTATGGGGGTGGGGAGATTTTTAAGTCATAAAGGGCATTTTAAGAAGGAGGAGCATTTAATTTTTATTTTTTTCCTTCCTTTAGCTTCAAAGAGAATTTTTGCAATATACGCAAAACTCTCCTTCAGATGAGTCAGTAAAAATTATCTATACCCAAAATACCAAGGCATCCAATAATACAGTCTTAGAAAAGGAGGAATGGGACTAGCTGAGACAGCCTGCCCAAAATGCCGATTCCCCACAACCATGAGGATCAACTGGAGATCAATTCCATTCTTATTTTCTTTTACATTTTTTTTTTTTTTTTTTTTTTGGTCTTCTAAAACAAGCCATCTGTTTAAACAACTCAGAGGGTAAATGTTCTTATTAATGTACCTGTTGCCACAAAGTATTTCAGTTCATTCCAGCAAGTGCTGGCTGAGTGCCTAGGCCCTTATGGAAATGTAGATAATAGTAGGTTCTAGTTCCCAGAGAGCTCAACTACACAGTAAAACCTCCACCACAGCCTATTTTATCAGGTAAGAGAGTAGGTAATTTTCATGTTATGCAGAAATCTACTTTGGTGCCTTTGAATGTCATGTGTATGCTACATTATCAACCTTTATTCATCAGGAAACCTTAAAGATATTATAAAAATAAGTTACCAACTTCAATAAGATATTCTGCAGTAAGCACACAAAATCTACAAAGAATTGGTATCAGGTATGTTAAGATGCCCAGAAATCAATACAAATAACATTAACAATCCAACAGAAAAATGGGCAAAAAAGAAGAATAAGCATTTTCAGAGAAAATACATATGTATAATAGGTGCATGAAGAAATGCTTAATATGATTAATAATTGCAAATGCTAATCAAGATTATGTGAGATAGCATATTACTGGTATTCGAGTGACCAAGATGAAAAAGGTTGATAATACCAAGTACTGGAGAGGATTAGGGTGCACTGGGTTTCATACACACTGATAGGACTATAAATTGGTGCTAGCTCATTGTATTCTAGTTCAGCCTTATCTCCTAAAGATTCCCATACTCTACGGCCCAGAAGTTTTACTCCAGTGAAATGCTTTCAGTGTCCGATAGGTGACAGGCCCTCAGGTACTCAGAGCACGGCTGTGCAGAATGGCAAAAAAGGGGTGATAACCCAGGTGCCTGTCATTGGGCGAACGGATGCTGACATTGTAGCAGATTCATCGAAGGAACATAACAGAGCAGTCCAACCAAATCAACTGTGGCAAGATACAGCAGTACAATAAACGTGACTCTCAGCGACATGACATTAAGTGGAAAAAAGTCCCCAAATAGAGTGTCTGCATGGTATCCTTTTTGTAAAGTTAAAAACAACCAGCATTAGTAAAGTTTAGAAACACAGAGCCAATTAAACTATTCAAATAGAAAGCGAGAGAATGGTAACGATAGCATGGCCGGTCAGGTGGAAGGGTACGGAACAGAATGAGTTTACATCTGGGTAAATGTCAGCTACTGTGATTTTGCTTTGCAGAGTGAATTTGGAGATGCGTGTTATGATATAAAGGAGCCAAATAAATATATAAGCCAAATAAATATAAGCCCCATCACGCATGGGCTCGTGATGACTGTGTCATGGAACAAAGATCACAGTTAATCCACTTCTGTGCATCCAAGGTCCGTAACAGAGAAAACAAATACCACTTGTTATAAAGAGAGGATAAACATTAAAAATGTGGAACAATATTTAAGTTTTTAAAATGAGCATCTGTACCCTGCTTCCCATTGTCCTTTGTACCATGACGGCTATACACAGTACAGCAGTGGTTTCCACCACTGCCCTGATGTAGGACGGTGAACAAGAAACTGTTTCTGCTCTCAAGGAAGTCACAGTTGGTGAAAAAGGAAAGTAAGGGGGTAATTATAGAATTAACTCAAGGAGAGGATAATCATGAGGTACGAGAGCAGAGGGCGGAGGGCATGGCACTAACCTGCCCATAGACAAAGTCACTCTAAGAGGGTGTAAACTCTAACTTTGGACTTGAAAGCACAGGCTATTTTAAGGCAGAGAAATCACATGTGTGAGGGGTGGCAGGTAGGACAAGCGGGTTGTTGAAAGTTGTTCCATTTGTCCAAAGTAGAGAAATGGGGGTGGGGGAGGGGAGGAGAGAGAAGTCCTCGGGGACCTCATCATGAGGGGCCTTGTAAGCGATATGACAAACTAGGAGCTTCATCTCAAGAGCCACAGGAAGCCATCAAAGAGTTTAACCCAGGGAGTGAAGAGGTTAGACTTTGTGTTTCCCCGTCAACAGCGAGACTGGAGGCAGACAGGCTTATTGAGAGAGATTAAGCTGAGGCCGAGGCAGCTGTCCAGGTGGGGTGTGGTGGGGGCTGGAAGGAATGCCAGTTGGGATAGAAGGAAGTGGGCAGATTAAGGATTTACTGAGCAGGAAGAAGTAGAACTCAAGGTTGGACTTCAGATAGGGGCCCAGTAAGAGTTGTCTGGGGCAGGTAGGCACCAAGTAAGAGTTGTTTAGGCAAGTCAAGAGCTGGGAGCTGAGAAGATGATGGGGAGCTGGGAAGATGGTGGCACCAGATTCTGAGACAGGAGAAGGTGGGAAGAAGGACATGAACATCTCGCCCAGTGCAGTAGTTCATGGTGTCTTGCAAACTTTTTCAGATGAAAATGACTTTTCTCCAACAAAGCATGGCTCTTGAGTTCCAGAAATTACAGGGATCCTCTTGTTTCCAAACACCTGGACTGATTTGTTAAAAGGCACTGTCTCAGGGTACCACGGGAGGAATCTTTAAATGAATGTTCCCTAAATCCATGACCTGACATTTAATAAAAGCTGCTTCACTTTATTTTCTAAGTAAATCTTAGATTAGTTACTTGCCGGGCATAAAGTTTAGGAGTGTTGCTCAGTATTTGTGCCACTGACCTCCAGCTTATAAAATGAGATCAGAGTGCCTCTGAGATTATTTTCCTTCTTTTTAAAAGCAATGTAATTACCTAAGCATGGCTCTACTGGGCAGCAGCTAAATGAGAAAACCTTTAGCTTCAGGCACTACATACAACAATGATACATATTCTTTCCTTTCATATGGTGGGCCATAAACATGGGGAGGCAGCAGCATTAATTTCCTATAGAATGGTTGCCAGGATGAAATTTTCTGATCAGTGGTAAAATAGGCATGCCTGGACCTATGGCTTGTAAGAGTCTTGTGATATGGCCAATTCTGTGATCATTTTTATAGACAATTCCCCTAGAAACCTTTAAAGCAAGACAGCCATAGGAGTGATGCATTGTTGGGCTGCAAGAAATACTGGCCCATTACATCCAGATCAGTCCCTGAAGGGTTACTGTTAATATTTGGCTTTGGGGAGAGAGGTCAATAAAACCCATATTCATGGTACTTTATATACACAGTGCAGGCAGAGGGAAGGCTGAGGGAAGTAAAAATAGTGTACATAGCACATAATAAGGATCATTAATAACAGTTACCAATTCTAACACTGCCAATGTGTGTGTTTATGTGGATGGTAATATAGCAAAGTAGTTAGCAGAATGGATGTTGGTGTCCAAGAGATTGAAGTCAAATCTTGGCTTTGCCAATTAGGAAGCAATGGGACTGAAAAAATTATTTAAACTCTAAATCTCAGTTTTCTTATTGATACAATGGGACAATATGCTGCTTCCTTGGTGAATTAACACATGCAAAGGACCTAGATCAGTACTTGATGTATCATAAGCATTCAATAAATGGAGAAATATAAGTAAGGCAACATAAATGTATACTAATGACCCATAGCAAGCTAACATCTGAGATTAGACCTAGATGCCTAGGATAACTAAAATATCATAAAATACTTGAATTTGTGGATGGTTGATTTTTTAACATGGTCTGCAGGAAACATAATATCATATTCCATTGACTCTAAGATGTGCATTTTTAAATATTTAAATGAGGGGCATTAGCTTTGCCTGCACATACATATTGAAGTTCAGGAAAAAAGATGAGAGCAGTTTGGAAGGAAAATCCAGATCCAATGATGGAGCATTCTTTTAAGAAATGCTACATCATCAGTCTTCTCATCGACATGGACTATGACAACGCAGAAAAATACAAACACCGATGACCTTCATCTCCAAAACTGTTCAGAAGAGCTCAACTTTAGAAAAATACCTCCTTCCATTTATTTGTTTTTGCTTTCTGGTCTCTCTATGTAAAACAGTAATGTTAGGGAACAATGGATGTCTAACTAGATCTGTTTATTACATAGAGCATTTTCAAGTGAATATGAAGTAAAATTTCTGGTATTAAAGCTTCATGCTATAGCGTTAACTGTCTTTCTTGTCCTGGCATACAGATAGTGGAACCCCTTACAACTGATGACGACTTAGCTTTACTGAAATAGCGCAAAGAAGAAAGTATGACGAGTCAAGAGAATTTAGAACTCAAGAGAACTCTGAGTTGAGAAAGGCCAGTCTAGTGGATTCAAATCTTAGCTCCTCTATTTCCAGTGATGTTATCTAAGAACACATGATCATCCTTCTGAGCATCTGTAAAACGACAGTTTTACTAAACCATTAAGCCAGTTCTGTGGATTAAACAAAATAATATATACGAAGTGTTTAATACCATACCATGTAAGTACTGCAAGAGTGGAATAAATGATTGATATATTGTTATTAGGATCATTAATGATCTACGTTTCTATTTAAGAAGTCAAACTACTTCTGGACATTTTTCACAGCACGTAACAGAAAGCCATGCCTTATAGCTACTACTCACCCACATAAAACAGAAATACACATTTACGTGTATTAACATAAGCTCTAAGTAAAGCTCTTGTAGTTTGGTTTAAGCATAATCTAAAAACAAATGAATGTTCACCAGATCTGAAAGTTACGTTTATAATGGTCTGACTGAAAATGTAATTTAAGGTTAAGATTAAGTAGGGGTGGTCAAGGGCAATGCAAAGACAGACAGCCGTCCTCTCGCTGAAACGAACGAGCAGGAGGAATACATGATTGCTAATCGAGAAGTCAGGCCATGTGTACTAAGAATACATAGACGGAAACCATCATTGTCATTAAGAGGGGTTTTGAATGCAAGACTTCAACAAGCGGGAGACCTACAGGCAGATCCACGGAGGCTTGCAATTGAATTTTTATGTATATGGAGAATTAAGAAAAATACTCTAAGGGAAAGAGTCATAGGTAGTCCTTCATTTAACAGTAAACGAGGTCGTCGTGTGTTATAGTTACAGAGGCCTATCTCAAGTTCCTCCCTGATTCTCAAACTTAAGATTCCTATTAAAGAAACAATAATTGTGTTTCGCTCGTGCTGACTTAAGTATTTTATTATAATGTTACTAAAATGATTACATATAAAACTCGATATAAGGAATTATAATGTCCGAGAGAATCAGAAAAAAAAAAACAAAAAAGCCAAACAAAACCAAAACAATGAAAACGGACTGCATTTGTTAAATGTCCTTGAAGTTGTTTGCTGAAACCTGCTAACTGCTTGCAATTTGAGGAGGGTATGGACGGAACAAAGATTCCTTTGAGTTCAGCTTGCTAGAAACACCAAGCTGGTGGTGATGAGCTATTTACTTGTCACTGTTCTCTATTCGAACTCCTGCAAAACTTTATCCCTCACTTGACATGCATTTATTAAGTCTGCCTGTATTCTCTTCTCATTGGCCTTTAATGAATATGTGGTTGCAATGCGGTCACAAACTCAGCTGCAAGTCAGGACAGCAGAGTCCTTGTCTACTGCTTTGTGACGGACACCCCAAACTGGGTGACTTAAGACAGCAATAATCACCTGTCTCTGCTGCTTTCTTTGGGCCAGGAACCCAGGAGTGGCTCAGCTGGGTAGTTCTGGCTCGGGGCCTGTCATGAGGTCATAGTCAGCTGGTGGCTGAGGCTGGGGTCCTCTCCAAGTCTTTGTCACTCACCTGGCTGCTAGCGGGACTAGGATGACTTGAATAGTTGGGGCTCCACTAGCTGTCTCTAGAAAGTCTCTCCATTTGGTCACAATAGGGTGGCAGTATCACAAAAGCCAGATTTCTTATAGTAGCCTCCCATATGCTTGCCCCAAGACAGAGAGCCAGGTGGACGCGGTATCACCTTTTCTCATTTAACCCCTAAAGTCATGCAAGGGAACTTTGTCTCACATCATTCCCTAGAAGCAAGTCACTAAGTCCTGCCTGAATTTTAAGGGAAGGGAAATTGAGACTCCATTTGCTGAAGGAAGGGGTGTTAGAGAATTTAAAATATATATATTTTTTAATTTATTTTTTTTAATAAACATATATTTTTATCCCCAGGGGTACAGGTCTGTGAATCGCCAGGTTTACACACTTCACAGCACTCACCATAGCACATACCCTCCCCAATGTCCATAACCCCCCCTTCTCCCAACCCCACCCCCAGCAACCCTCAGTTTGTTTTGTGAGATTAAGAGTCACTTATGGTTTGTCTCCCTCCCAATCCCATCGTTTCATTTATTCTTCTCCTACCCCCTTAACCCCCCATGTTGCATCTCTACTTCCTCAAGAACTTAGCAAACTCAACACCCAAAGAACAAATAATCCAATCAAGAAATGGGCAGAGAACATAAGATATATTTTAAAGCCTGCAGATATTGAAATCATATGGCCCCATTCAGTTTTGTTTTTTTTTTTAAGATTTTTTTTTATTTGACAGAGAGAAATCACAAGTAGGCAGAGAGGCAGGCAGAGAAGGGGGGGGAAACAGGCTCCCCACTAAGCAGAGAACCCGATGTGGGGCTCGATCCCAGGACCCGAGATCATGACCTGAGCCAAAGGCAGAGGCTTTAACCCACTGAGCCACCCAGGTGCCCCCCCCAATTCAGTTTTTAAATGTTCATCTGCATGAATGAGCGTATGCTTACATCTTACAAATCTCATAGGGAATTCACAGAACCCCAAGGAACAGGAAGCCAACTCTTATTGGTCTGTGAACTGTAGTCTGAGAAAAACTCAGTTATGCACTAATTAAAATAACATGGAATGGAAGTTTCCTTAAATCACAGTGTAAGAGAGAATGCATTTAAATAAACAGGAAGAGAAGATGAACTGGAAAGTGTTTTGTGAGTTGGTGAAGCTAAAGAACTTGACGTATTCATGGATGACTTTAGGTCTTTTTAAGTGCCTTTCCCATATATTCAAATGAGGGTTAAAGGGCCCACTCCGTAAATAGCTAGGATTTCATGACAACATTGTGCAATGTTCTTCCATCAGTGAATATCCACTGTCAAACAACACAGCCTTCTACGTACTGGGGAAATGTTAGAGTAATGCACACTCATTTCTCATGGGTATTAGGGCTTAGAGAGGAACACAAGCTTTAAGAAAATAATTATAAATGCAATAACTGCTACAAAAAAGGAAATCATAAGGTGCTGTGGAATGCTAATATAGTCCAGAGGAGAGGCCTGGAATAAGTATGCCAACATCCAGAGAATAAGGTGAAGGAAAGGGGGCTATGGCATTTTCAGGCCTTTTCTATATTTGCTTTTGAGCAGGGTTCATCTCTTACTTCAGACCTCATGCCATGAAACAGACCTCTGGTCCATAAAAGGATGTTCTTGATGAATATACCTAATAATTCATAATTAAGGATTCTTTGGTGATATGGAAATCCTGGTGAGGCTTAACAGGAGAACAGATATTCAAAGAGCTTGAGTCAATTCTCTGCAAACCCTCATCTCATGAAGATAGGTCATTGTCTAGATGGTTTTCAGATGGGCTAGTAGCACAGGGTGGGTTGACTCATGCTGGGTATTCTATGCATCAGGGCTTCCCTTCCACTAGCAATTCGTTCCTCCATTTCTGCAGCTGAGAAAAGTCGGAAAAGAATGGCTTACCTCCCATTGTCTTCCAAAGGCACTGGGTTAGCTGTCTCTGCAGCAGGCAAGCTTTCCTTGTATTTCCATTTGTTGTCCGTAGGGTTCTCATGACTTGAGGAATGGCTCTGCCATTCTAGAAAGAAAAAAGAAAGGTGAGAGAGGTGGGGGCAAGACCCTTCTTGCCTCTGACAATTCATACGCTCTGAACTTCCTCTCTGTAGGGAGAGAACATTTTAACCCACACCTGGAAGGACTCAGAGTCTCTGAATGCTGGGACAGAACTTTCTCCTCGGCTGTCCTGTATACAGTTGGCCTGATTAGCTTTCATCTACCTCTTATACTTGAGACGACATTGTTATCCCAAATGACGGAGATGCAGCCGGCGATCCATTCATTAATTTCCCATTATCCAGAGGGAGAAGAGTATGTGTGTGGGCTTTTGTGTTGAGGAGAGTTCATACTAAAAATATTTAACTGAGGGACGGGATCGACTAATCAGATTGGGAATTGGCCACAGGGGACAGCCCTTTAACTTCTTGTTGTGGGGAGTTGTGGAGAGATCCAGGAGTCCTAAGGAAAGATACAGATAGTCTCAGGATGGTTGTCATTTGCCGAGTGGTATGCACATATTTTAGAATAACTTGTGTATCTATAATAGCAGTGCATGTTGAATAACTTGATGTGTGTGACATTGTATACGTATCTGAAAATAACAAGGCATGCAGTGAAAAGGAACTGGGGCTTCAAGGCTAGATTTCAGTGTCTGGTTCTTTATCTTTGCTATGTGGCTTTGGGGAAGTCACTGATCTCCCTCAGCCTCAGGTTTTCTGTCAGGCTACATGATGCTTAAGCCTCCTTCCATCATAACAGTCATTGCCACCATTCTATAGCCATGATCCGGGTGCTCTTTTCATTCTTAGCAAGCAACGTTGTGCTATGATGGAGAGCCTGCCTACTGCTTAGGTCTGAATCCTGCTCAGTGATCCAGGGAAGGTTCACTAAGTTTCCTAGGTCAAATTTCTTCGATTGTTAAAATGAGGATTACAATAGGATCTAAAACATAGGGTTGTGATGAGGGTTCAAAGGGATAATGCAAGAAGAGTCTTTAGCACTATGTGTGCTACAGCTTACTCAATTGATGGGAGTTCTTATTCTAATGGCTAGAGTCAGCTGAAGAGCTACAGAGCCTTCTTTTTCATCCTTCAAATCCATCCATGAATTTCAAGGTTATGTTTCAAGTCCAAGTTGCCCTAGCTCTTGAGCCCACTCCTAGTGTTAATGACACATTGAATGTGAGGGGGAAGGTGGCATGGGGCCATGTCTTCAGAATGTGTGCCAGGCATGGCCAAGGGCCCATTCTCTGATGTCTCAATCTGTTCAGCAGGGCTCTGCCATGTGCCAACTTTTCCTAAGCCACAAAAAGGTTTAAAGTTTGTGGTGAAGTGAGATGTTTGACGAAGGAGAATTCTGCGTTTTGTTGGAATTTGGACATAGAAATTCAAGGTCTCTTCATTTCAGATATTATCCTTGTCCATCTGGAGGGGTGAAGAGCCTCAAAGATATATGGGGTGGCTCTGGACAGAACACATCCCAGTTAGAATTTTCCTAATAGATTTCAATATGAAGGATATGGACGTATGAATGGAAGTGGCTCAGAACTTTTCAATAAGTATGAAAAATGAATTCAGTGGTCATATATTTGGAGATTATCTATCTATCTATCATCTTTCTATCTATCTATAAAATTGGTTATAAGGTGTTTGAAATTCTGGGAATTTAGTGGCCCATCTCTTTGAAGGGTCCAGGAAATGGGTTGAGTTTAGGCTTGGCTGGTTCAAGTTGCTCAAATATTTTTACCAGGACTTCTTCTTTCTCTATCTTTCAGTTCAGTTCTCTTCTATTTTGGCTTTTCTTTCCAAGAGTATTTTTCCCAAGTGGTGGCTAAGAAGTTGACTAGCAACCCTAGACTTGCATTTTATCCATTTCTCAAGTTATAGCAAAAAACCAAACCAAAAGAAAAGAAAACCAAAACAGCACTTCTTTCCAAATCAAGCAGCAAAATCCCAGGTGGGATTCTCATGGGTTCAGCCTGAGTTATACATCTTTCTCTGAATTTCACTGAGGCCAAGGGGAAATAACACTAACTGGCTGGGCTCGGGCCTCAGACCGTCCCTTCGAGCCAAAAGGAAGTATTAAAATCAAACTTCACACACCAAAATTAAGAGGAAGTTTGGTTGCCCTAAAGAAAATTGGAGTGTTCCCCCCTATCCCCAAGAAGGCAGTAAAACCAACAGATCCCATTACAAGCCAGAATTTAGAATGAAAAAATTCATCAGCACACATGTGCTCCCAGACATGTTTATCTGGAAACTTTGTGAAACAGCTGGAAAAATCAGCTGTCAATCTTGATGAATTATTTTGCTGTTTCCTTTTCCCTAGCAAAGTCCTGGAGGTTTGTTGATCCAGCAGTCTTCACCTCTGTTGAGCCTTGACGCTGTGCCTGGTGCTAAAAGCTGAGGAGAGGGAAGAAGCGGGACCCTCCCGGAACTCGTGTCTGGTGTCTGGCTGAGAGCCAGAACATGCCACTACTTTGTTATCCTGCCCTCCTCCATGGATTTCTATATTCCATCATTCTTCTCAAATAAAACTCGGACCTGCCTTTTCCCTTCGAACGCTGAAGGCTCTGTCTCCAAGTTCCCCTGCTGGAAGGCATATTATGAAATGGGATGTACCATCAGAGACGAAGGTAAGAAATCCGAACTGCATGGCCTCACATAAACCCCACTAGGTCTCTGTTAGGGGCTCCTTCCCCTTTCAACAGGTGTAAGGACAAAAGGCCCATTGTCCTTAGGAGCCTATAGGATAAATAGAAAGAACATGTCCTTGCTAGTTAATCTGCTGGCGATAAAGGGTATTGTTTTATCTCCTGCCATCTCCATGGTTCCATGGGATGAGTTCTATTGTGGCACAAAGTCTGCTTTGTCTTTCCAACCCACTGAGACGTTTAAATTGACCTTTCGTATATTCCTTGGTTGTCACAACCGGAGCACTGAGTTAGTATTACGCACTGAGTGGATTATCAAATTTTTTTTTTTTCCGACAAGGGCACTATCATCTACGGAGATGCTAGGATGCTGAAAAACAGTGTGATTCTCTTCTTGCTTAAAAAAAGAAAAAGAAAAAGAAAAAAAAAAGTCTGTTACTTCTTCTTTTTTTTTTTTTTTTTTTTTGGAACAGTTTTAGGTTTATAGCAAAGTTGAGCAGAAAGTATGGAGTTCCCCTCGACTTCTTGCCCTCTTCTGCAGTTTCCCCATTATTAACATCTTGCATTAGTGTGGTCCATTGGTTGTCACTGATGAGCCTGTATAAATACATTGTTATTAACTGAAATCCAGAGTTTATATTATGTTACTCTTTGTATGGCACCATCTAGGAGTCATCACAAATGTCATGTATACATGTGACATGTGTATCATGTGGATACATGTGACATGTATACACCTTTACAGTGTCACACACAATGGCTTCCTTGCCCTAAAAATCCTCTGTGCTCAGCCGATGTATCCCTCTCTCCCGGCAACCGGGGCAACCATTAATCCTTTTACTATTTCCATAGGTTTACCATTTCCAGAATGTCCTACAGTAGGACTCATACAGTATGTAGTTTCCTTTTCAGATTGGTGTCTTTCCTTAGCAATATGCATTAAAGGCTCCCCCAAGTCTTCTTGTGAGTGGATAGCTCATTTCTTTTTACTGCTGAAGAGCTTCTGCTTAATATTTAAAGCTCGTTTGAGGGGCGCCTGGGTGGCTCAGCGGGTTAAGCCTCTGCCTTCGACTCAGCTCATGATCTCAGGGTCCTGGGATCCAGTTCTGCATTGGGCTCTCTGCTCTGCAGGGAGCCTGCTTCCCTCTCTCTCTGTCTCTCTGCCTGTCTCTCTGCCTACTTGGGATCTCCCTCTCTGTCAAATAAATAAATAAAATTAAAAAAAAAAAAAAAAAACTTGTTTGAGACCAGAATGGTTGCCCCACCCCCACTGGCATTTTCGCATTCATGAGATTACTGGTCATCACCTAAATTTTAAAAAGTGGGCTTACTGGGGCGCCTGGGTGGCTCAGTGGGTTAAGCCTCTGCCTTCGGCTCAGGTCATGATCCCAGGGTGCTGGGATGGAGCCGTGCATCGGGCTCTCTGCTCAGTGGGGAGCCTGCTTCCTCCTCTCTCTGCCTGCCTCTCTGCCTACTTGTGATCTCTCTCTCTGTCCAATAAATAAATAAAATCTTTAAAAAAAAAAAAGTGGGCTTACTGCATGCGTTTTGTGAGAGAATTAAATTCCATTTCAGGATTGTTTCAAGTATCTTCTATATAGCTGAAGAAAGAGCAAATTCTAATATCTCAATCACAGCCACAATAGAGGTAGTCTGTTTTGGCTGCCGGCAGCACCGGTGTTCTTTGCATTTTTTTACCCAGAAGAATTTTATCCATATAGTTAGTGTTTTCCCTAAAATAAATGATCTCCTGATTTTTTTTTTTTTTTAGTTCCAGCAACATCAGAGGTCCCACGTACCCAATTAGTAATAATACTGATTTTTAAGACACAAATCAAGAATTTTCTTTTTCTCTTTATACTTCCTAAACATCTAGTCCATGCAAACAGTGGTGAAGGGGTTCCCACTCACTTATCTGGCATCTGATAGCCGTAAACGGTATAGGCTTTCACATTCATGGTTGTACAGTTAATTTCCTGGCTCTGTCCCTTCCTGCTGTATGTCTTTCAACAAGCCATTTCTCCTCTTCTAGCCTCGGTTTACTCTTCCATAACCCACAGCTCATAGTGGGCTCTATTAAGGCTGGTGTGGATATAGGAGATAATCCATGGAAAGCATGGAGCACAGTTTCAGCAACAAAAAACATCCTTGAGCCTCAACCAGACCACATCAGGGAACAGGCCTGTGTGTAAAGGAAACACTGAGTGTAGCATAGGTGCTCATTAAATTATTTCTGACTGATCAAGGGGGCAAAGGAAGGGCAAATCCTTTCACGTGGAGGCTCTCAGAGCACACAGGCATTTATAGAAAGCAGCAGACTTAATTGGGATCAAGAATGATGGCGGATATTAGGTGCCCTGTGCAACCAGACACAACCCACCACACCACATCTCGTACCAGAGTCCGCTACTGATCATTCACATTCTTCTCTTCCCCACCCTTGAAAAGTCCATTTCCTGAGCCAACACCCTTTGGTAAAATGATTAGCAGACAACCTGGTTCCTAAATTTAATGAAGGATTTCTTCAGGGTGAAACTGATGGTGCAGAATATTCTGTCTCTACTCCTCACCCTTCCCCTGACATCGCTCCGATCAAATACACCATCAGCTCCTACTTACTTAGATGCCAGTGGTGCAAGAAATCCCAAGCCCACAAACACAAGGGCTAACGTTATACCCTGGGTGTCATTTTTTATCCCACTTTTGCTTTTGACTCACTTTCATGTTGTAGACGAAGACTCTCTTGCCAAAGACAGGGTAAATAAACTCAGACACATCCTGTCTCCCTTACATCTTTGTTTATCTATAAACTGTCAGAGATACTGATGAAAATCCACTAAAGCATGCTTCAAGCACTTATACCAAGGCCATATGAGATGGAAGCATGACAGCTTGATGTGAGGGGTCGGTATCACCTACGATGATCCCAGCCTGGCTCTGTGCTCATGCATACCCATGAAGGATGCCAACAAAAGACGACCCACCGTGACAGTTAGGGATGGACTCAATTGTATAAAGAAGCAATAATGGAACAAAACAAAACAAAACAAAACAAAAACACAGACACAGCCATGTGACCAGGTAGCTACACAGTGAAGACGTGATGAAGCTTAGAGGTTCAGAGCATGCATTTCAGGATGAGAACAGATTTGAAACCTGGCTAGACCTTGAACCTTTTAACCAGGCAACCCATTTAACTGTTCCATGCCCCCCTTGCCTCATGGGCAAAATGGCGTAAATCAGTATCTGCCTCAGGCTGGGTGAGTTACAATACGTCAGGTACTTGGCTCCGGCAGACTTTGAGTAAGACTTCGCTGTTATTTTGATTGTGTTAATAAGGATTGCCAATCAAGGAGCACCCAATAGGCAGCACTGCCCCAATTTTATCACCATAAACCTTTCCTTCCAGGGCATCCTGTGAGGTTAATGTTGTACAGAAAACAACTGGGGAAAGGCTGCCTTAAATAAACAAAATCTGAGACTTTGATGGTGGGAGTATGGGTTTTGTCCTGGATATCCTCACTAGCAAGTTACAAGTTTTAAAATAATGCTTGTGGTTGTTTCATTAATATTTGGGGCATTGGGTTTGGGGTCAGCAAACCTCAATGCCGTCCTCATTTCTATGGAAAAATCAGATTTCGTTTACATCATTCCTACTTACAGCAACTTTTCTGGGACCCAGATAACAAGGGTCTGCCTGAGATTGGCTGTAAGCTTTGTAAAGCAAAATCTTCCCTTTGGCCTCTGCCTACCTCATCCTGCTGGGTCAGAATTCCCTCTTGTGTCCTAGGAACGCAGAAACCATCACCTACCCCTTGGGGAGGTACTATGAGCCTAGAAGAAGCATCTCGAGCCTCTCTGGAGAAAGATAAACTGTGTGCATGTTATGGGTATTTTATGATCTGTTATAGATGGATACTCCAGGATGCAGTCTTACAGCTTGACTTTTTTTTTCTTTCTTTTAAAGCAAGGAAGCTCAGCAGTGATACTCATTTTCCACAAGTCCCAAAGTGGTTTTGCAATAAATCTGTGAATTTAATCAGCCTCCTCTGTTGAGGCAATCTTCCCTAATTGGGTTCTTGTGAAGAATAATAGACATGATGACAAAAATAGTTAATCTCTGGAAAGGAAGCCAGAGTCTCATCAATAATACTGATGATAAAGCTCCCGTTCCCTGAAAGAAATGGAGCACAGGCTTCTGGTGCAGCCCACGGCACCAGGCTTGTCTGGCCTCAGGTACTATTTGCTTTTTAGATCATCGAACGTTTTCTCCTCCTTCCTGACCAAACAGCAAGAAAATGGAAATCCCAAACTGGAAGACAGGGTTTCCATCGCTTTTGGCCAGTAACGAAGTGGACTACTCAGTAGGCTTCTAGAAACTTTCTAGAAGATTACAAGAGAGTAATGGGGAATTGCATTCCAAATGAAAACAAACATGGAACACGAGTCCAAACAACACGGTTTTGTTTCCTTTCTCTGGTAGGGGATTCCTACTCCTCTCTCTCAAATCCTGGGAGTAGTGGTGGGGTCTGGGAGGGTCCCTGCCAGGAATGTACACATACCTATTGGCTGACAGCTGGGAAACCAGCCTTGTGACAACATCGGGCATTGGAACTAGATGCCTCAAGTTCCCCAATTATTGGGCAAAGAGGATGTCCAGATCTAGCTGGGATCTGTCCTACATAGGGTGGGTGTTAAAAGAGGAAGACCCTAAAATTGGAGGCAGGCCTGGAAGGGTTGCACACCCCTGTAGAAGGGGGGTTGAGGAGCAATGACAGAGGCAGTCTAGATTTTTCCATCCTGGAGAATGAGAGAAGCAAAGCGTGATAACTGAATTAGAGATGGAGGAAAAGGAATGATTTCACAAGGAGGTCATCTGTCCCAGGCCTTCCCCCATGAGCCTGGCATTCCAGCACCCTCTCCATTCTTTGCATGTGAGAGCAGTCCCGACTTGTCTTCCCCCCCACCCCCCGCCCCCTGTGCCCCTGTGGCCCTTGGCAGTCAACAGATCATGTTGGTGATAAACACAGGAACTCACCTGTGGTCCAGCAGACACAGGGCCAAAACTGCAGGAAGAGATGTAAGAAATGCCATCCTTCCTCCGAACTGGACAGAAATACTTGATCGCACAACAAAAGATCTAGTGTGCTTGGTCTCCTCTAGCCTCAGGCCTTCACGAGCACATGAATAGGGGCACTGGTGGGGCACAGATGCAGGAAAAGCCCAGGTTCCTTCGTTTCAGTCCCGAGGTATGGCTTCTCTGCTTCCTCCCACTGGACGGCTTCAGGATGAATTGCTCCCAAAACCAACAAGAAAAGAAATCCTCATCTCTTCAGAGACTTTTGTTCGGTGTGAGTCTTGCTGACTTTGGTCTGTGTCTCACACACACACAAGCTGTGGGGGTTTCCAGGTGATCCTTCTAAGTAGACCATGCTCTCAACATGGTATTGTCCCTGGACGAGAAGGATAAGCAACACCTGAGAACTCATTAAAAATGCAAATTTGTGGTCTCACTCGGTCCTACTGAGTCAAAAGCTCTGGGATTTGGGCCCAGCAATGTGTGTTTCAACAAGCTTCTTGGTAATTCCCAATGCACTTTATTTCAAGGACCCTTACCAGAAGCTGATCAGTTCTCTAGAAATCATTAAAATTTTAAGCCTGTGTGTTTGCTCCTTCTGTTCAGCCCATTTGGCGTGCTTCTTTCTTTTCTGCTTGGCAGACTCCTCTTCAGTCTTTAAAGTGCTCTAGAAGATACCCTCTCCTATTAGTAAACCTCCCCTGACATCATTCTGTCTACCTAAACAGAATTTATTGCCCCTGATTTGCTTTCTAAGAATACTTCAGGTAGCCACTAATATATTATATGATAATCATCATGTATCTGTTTTCGACACCAGGCTGTGAGGGCACGAAAATATCTAATTCCTCAAATGCTTTATGCCCAAAATATCATGGGCATAGCTCTGGGGACACCAAAATAAAATAAATAAAATATTAATTAAAAAGTGGAATACTGTCTCATTTGCCTAATTCATTACAGCATGTGAGATGAGATTTCCAATCCCTGGCATGTGCTAGCTGTGTCAAGTTGGGCAAGTTACTTAGCCTCTTCAAATCTCATTCATAGGCAAGAAAAATGCTAATAGGATGTACGTTAGTGTTTATAGGATGACTAAATTAGAAATAATGTGTAACAGAAGCACCTGGGTGGCTCAGTTGATTAAGCATCTGACTTTTGATTTCGGTTCAGGTCATGATCCCAGGGTCATGAGGGCCCCACATCAGGTTCTGCACTGAGCATGGAGCCTGCTTAAGATTGTCTCTCTCCCTTTCCCTCTGTGCCCTGCCCCTGCCCTGCTCATGCTCACGCTCTTTCTTTCTCTTTTTTTCCACACACTCTTTCTAAGAAAGAAAGGTAGATGTGTATAGTGCTTAGGCACTGAGTGTATGTTAGTTGTTACTGGTAATTATAATCATGTTCATATCATCACTGGCATTATCATGAAATCACCAGTAACTTGCATTGTTGGTACAGAGAATTGCCTGGTACAGAGATTGTGGGCATCCACGTGAAGATTATTAAAAGTTCAGGGTTCTAGGCTTATCTTCTTTAATTGATGGGGTATTTGACACTCAACATAAACAAATTTGACTTGACAACAAATGTTTCCTAAGCTTTGCTTAGGAACTGAACTGGCCCAGTTCAAGGATCGCTGAGTACCAAGAATCCTCCTGGAGTTATTTTGAGGTTGTTTTTGGTCTACACAACACCCCTCCACCCGCCCCCCCATCACACCACCTTGAAACAATAATTGGTTCTCAAACTTGATTTCACATGAGAATTATTTGGGAGGCTTCGGGAAAGCATCGGGACACTCCGGGAAAGCTTGGGAAGCATCGGGGAAAACAAAATCCTAATGCCTGTGTCTAACTCCCGCAGAGTCAGGTTGAACTGATAATGACATATGGCCTGGGCATCACCGGGACTCCCAGGTGATTCCCAAGTACAGCCATAGTCTCTCCCTGCTATGTTACTTCGGTTTGGATTTCTATCTTGTGTTCACTCTCTGGTTGTCCTAATGTCCCCTTCTCAACATGTGTTTGTGACTGGGACCCTAGCAGGACCCACAGGAAAAGCTAGGGTGGGGGAAGACTGTGACACATGGGCAGACCCACTGTAGGCATTAAACCTACAGACGCAGCAGCTTCTTTATCTCCCGAGGCAGCATTTTGTGCCTGCGTACCTGCGTAGGAGATGGAAGGGAGGGTCCCAGAGAAGACAGTCCCAGGCAAGGAAGAAGCTGCAGAAAAACATGTCGCAGGACCCTCACATGCCATTTGATAACCATCAGCTCGAAGATTCAGATCTTGCCAGGTCAATGCACTGGTGAGGGCAGGACACAAAGGAGTGAAAGGTGCCTTGCTTCTGGCCCGGCCCATTTCTTCCCCTTGGGAGCAGAGAACACAGCAACAAAGGGGATTTTGAAATCCTACCCCACGAACTGTGTAAGATTGAACACAGGCAAATGAATCATTCATTGAAATCTCTTCGAGTTCTTGCATACCACTACCCAATGATGAAGGCGCTTCCCCATTCAGAAGTGGAAATAAATTCTAAGAATAATAACCTTTTCATTAAAAAGCTAGGCTGTAATTTTTCCAGGGGTCAACTGGGTGCCATGCATATTTTTATAATCTCTTTGGGCTGTTTCGGAGCGGGGCTGGCTTGGTGCTATTATGGTAGCAGGGATTTTGGTGTGTGTGTTTTCTCTCCTCTCTGAGGTTGTGGTAGACAAGCAAGCATTCACATTTTGCAACTCTGTAATGAAAATGACACCCCCTACTTCATGGTTTGGGCCTGTTTTTTTTCCAGAAGTGGGCACAGATGGTGTTTCTGTCTCCTCCAGAGAATATTTTAGGATGTAAAGTCTCTGAAATAAATTATTCAGCTGAGACCAAAATAGTCTTCTGGAAAAAATCATATGTGAATTGGAAATAAGAGCAGCCTGGCCCAGCCTGAAAAAAAATTTTTTTTAAATGCAGCTGGTTTGTAGACATGGTAATATTTGTAATAATGTTTGTATTGGGAATGTAATGAGACCTGGACTTGGGGAAGGCGGTGCTGTTTTATCCAGGAAATTTAGTGATTGTTTGGTCTTCCCTCCCCTTCCCTCCCTTTCTCTCCTCCCCTTCCCCCTCTCCACCTCCCTTTTACTTCCCTCCCCTCCCCTTTGCTCCTCCCCTGCCCTGCCTTTCCTCTCCCCCCTTCCCCTTCTTTTCCCTTCACTCGGCTCCCTCTCCTTCCCTATCTCCCGTTATCGTCTCCTTTCCTCCCTCTCTCTCTTTCTCTGCCCCCCCCCCCGCCCCCGGGACTGGTGAAGAGTAGGCAATTGTCCATACTTCTAAAACTTTGATAAGAATATGAATCACCTGGGGATTTTATTAAAATGCACCTTTAGGGGGCACCTGGGTGGCTCAGTGGGTTAAAGCCTCCACCTTTGGCTCAGGTCATGATCTCAGGGTCCCGGGATCGAGTCCCACGTCAGGGTCTCTGCTCAGCAGGGAGCCTGCTTCCTCCTCTCTCTCTGTCTGCATCGCTGCCTACTTGTGATCTCTGTCTGACAAATAAATAAGTAAAATCTTTTTTTAAAATGCACATTTAGATTCTGTAGTTCTGGAGTGAGACCCGTTGCATTTCCAGCAAGCTCCCGGGTTAGGTGGCTATTCCTGGTCTGCAGATCATTCTTTGAGTAACAAGTGCGTGCTAGAGGACGTTCAGATAAATTATATACTGGGGGAAAGCTATGCTTTGCCAAGCTACTAAATTAACTATTTCATTCATCCCTTCAATAAATATTTACTGAAGCCTGCTTAGTGCTGGGCACAGAGCCAGATGTTGGAATAAAGTGGTGAGCATCACAGACCCCGTCCCTGACATTTTTGAGCTCAGAGCCTAGTGTGCATGATAAAGAGCCATCAGATGATCCCCTATGGAAATACAACTATACCAAGTCCGGTGAAGGAGAGGTATAGGAGCAATGAGATTATACAATCAGGTGCTTTCATGAAACAGTCAGAAAAGTCTTCCCTGAGGATGTGACGGTGAGCTGAGCTCCGCAGGTAACCCCAATAGTCCTTACTATGGTGGTAGCAAGCAGCTCACCATTCCTGAACATTTACACAGGCCTGGTACCCTACTGTTTCTGTGCATTGTCTCATTCAGTTATCACAGTGTCTGCATAAGGCAGGTGCTATTATCCAGTTTTATAGAAGAGATTGCTGAGGCTTAGAAAACTCGCAGGAAGTCACAGAGTGAGGACACAGCAAATTCATGACCTAAGTGCTGGCCATACATATTCTTTTTTTTTTTTAAAGATTTTATTTATTTATTTGACAGACAGAGATTACAAGTAAGCAGAGAGAGAGGAGGAAGCAGGCTCCCCGCTGAGCAGAGAGCCCGATGTGGGGCTCGATCCCAGGACGCTGGGATCATGACCTGAGCCGAAGGCAGAGGCTTTAACCCACTGAGCCACCCAGGCGCCCCCTGGCCATACATATTCTTAATGATGCCCCCAAGTGCTTCCACGTCTGGGCGAGGACATGAATGAGGACGACCACTCACCCCACTGAATCAGCTGAAATGGCTCCTTTGCTCCTTGTTGTCACAACAACCCTAGAGAAACTTGGGTTTCTATGAAAGAACCAGGAAAACTCCAGGCAGGAGCTAAAGGTATGCTTTGCCAATAACTTGCTATGCATTTCGGCAAAGATCTTGAAAGCGACCACGTTTCCAGCACCTTCTGTGTGCTGGAAACTTCTCCAAGAGCTTAATGTAGGATTAGCTCAACTTTTCAAGTTCATTTTGTGAGACCCGAATTATGTTTTAATAGCTGCATTTTACAGGTGAGGAAACTGAAGAAACTTGGAGAAGCTGGAGGGGCACAGCTTGTAATGGGGCGGGTTTGGATGCGAGAGATGGGCCAGTACAGTGAGACAATTCTCAGTGTGGTCGAAGATTCCTTCAACTGGTCAAAGGTTTTTTAAGAGGCCTGTGTGGTCACAATGATTAGCTTAAAAATGCCAAGACATTTTTTAACTTTGTGTGTGTGTGTGTGTGTGTGTGTGTGTGTGTGTGTGTGTTAGCATGTGCCCTGATGGCTCAAAAGCCTTGCTCAGCAAAGCTATTGCTGCCTTGGCAAAAATTTTAATTCTTTTTATAGTGATGTTAATTTTATACGTTGAAGTCACTTTTCTCCTAGCTATATTACATGAGGACTTCTGACAAACACGCTCAGGTAAATCAATAAACTTTCGGAAGATACAAACATAACTGGAAGCTAACACCTAGAAATCTATGCTAAATCAATGAGCAGAGGTCCCCAGGATGATAGCCTGGTATTACTTATTGTCAGTAATACAGTTCAGACTTTCAAGCAAAAATCAGAATTTTAGAAAACGTGTTTCTGCCACCATTAGCTTATCAGCTTTCCATTACATAAGGCCTTTTTACAATGAGAGCGGTGACAGTAATGAGCCTGTTAAAAAAAAAATTTTTTTAAAGATTTGCAAAATTCACTGAACTGGTATTTTCCAAATGTCCAATGCATAGTGTTAAAAAAACCCCAAAACATGCATGGCTAAAAGAGCCATCAAAAATACAAAATAACTCATGGAATTGACAATAACAAAGTGTGAAAAATTTCTTGATGTGATTTTGGATTCCATGCTACAACTAACCTTTATGAAAACAGCAGTTGTCATACTATCAAAAGTAGCACTTTCGCATACTGTCAAAGAAGAACACCTACAATTATCTGAAAAGCTATTAAACTATTCTTTTCCAATTGTGTATCTGTATGAAGTTGGATTTTCTTCGTATCCTTCAATCAAAACAGAATAAAATAGCAGGTTGCAGGCAGAAGCAGATGGGCTCGTCAAGCTAGCTTCCACTAAGTCAGACATTAAATGTAAAACAATGCTACTCTTAGCCAAATGTTTTTTGTTTGGGGAAACATAATTATTTATCTTAACATGTTATTTATGATAACATATAGTTAGCATACGATTGTTGTTTAAAATGAGTTAATGAGGAGTATTTTTTAATTTAGTTTCATTTTAAATGCAGTAACTATTGACAGGTATAAGGCACATAAACAAAGCTCTTTTGGGTCCTCGGTACTTTTTGGGAGTGTTAGGGGCTCCTGAGATTAAAAAAAAAAATGTTTGAGGATTTAGGGCATATACACTTAAGAACATGGACTCTGGGGGTGCCTGGGTGGCTCAGTTGGTTAAGCATCTGTCTTCAGCTCAGGTCATGATCACAGGGTACTGGGATTGAGTCCCACATATGGCTCCCCTCTCAGGGGGCAGCCTGCTTCTCCCTCTCCTGCTCTCCCGGCTTATGCTTTCTTTCTGTCAAATAATTAAAATCTAAAAAAAAAAAGAAAGAAAGAAAGAACACGGACTCTGCACCCTGGTTTCAAATTCGAAACACCATCCCCAAGGGTTATCTAGCGTTTGGTAAATGATTGCCACTCCCTCTGCCTTCTTTTTCCCATCCATAGACTGGGTGTAAAGACAATAAATCCTATCTCCTGGGGTGGTAGTGAATGCTGAACAAATTAATACAGGTAAGTGCTGAGAACACTGCCTGACAGTGTTAGTTCTTGTCTGATTGCGGAGTCAGTGTTCTTTGCACTAGATTCCATTTTTTGAGCATTAATTTCCTTATTTCTGAGATTTTTTAAAAAGATGCCTCTCTAGGGGCACCCGGGTGGCTCAGTGGGTTAAAGCCTCTGCCTTCGGCTCAGGTCATGATCTGAGGGTCCTGGGATCTTGTCCTGAGTTGGGCTCTCTGCTCGGCAGGGAGCCCACTTCTTCCTCTCTCTCTGCCTGCCTGTCTGCGTACTTGTGATCTCTGTCTGTCAAATAAATAAATAAATAAATAAAATCTTAAAAAAAAAAAAAAAAAAAAGATGCCTCTCTAGCTTGGCTGTTGCATCTCCTGAAAATATATTCCCTACAGATCACAAATACAGCACTATAGCATTCTAGCTAGAAATGGTGCTCGCTTAGAACACAGTGCTGTTTAGCCTGTGTGTTTAGCCTGTTTAGCCTGTGTTTAGAGTGGAGGATACATGCACTGTGTCAACAAACAAAGTTACTTGAAAAGCAACTCAGACCTGCTCTCTGGATTTGAACTTAGATAGTTTTTGGACTATGCTGATTCTGATCAAGGGTGTTGATTATGAAAGCACCCTGAACATGCCAACAAACATCAGGTTGCATTCTGTTTTCCTGCAAATATTGATGGAGCTCCTCCTGCGTGATAAGCACTGTTCTAGGTGTGGGAATAAAACAGAGCAAAGCAAACAATGGCAGGAATGTATATTCTGGGTGTGTCTATCAGGGGAGAGACAGATAATAAATAAGAAACACACAGAGCATGGTCACTGATGATAGGTACAAGGAAGAAAGATAAAGCAGATAGAGGGGAAAGGACATGTGATGTGAATGTGGATTGCATGTATCATCCGGGCATTGGGAAAGGCTGCACTGCAGATTCTGGAATAAAGACCTGAGGGAGGGAAGCACGTTCATATCTGGGTAAAAGAATTCCAGGCACAGGGAAGCCGTGTGCAAAGACAAAACAGGAATCTTCCTGGCGTGTTGTGGGGATAACAAGGAGGCCCCGTGTGGCTGGAGTGGAGTGGCTGAGGCAGGAGTAGAAGATGGGGTCATGGGAGTAAGTGGTGGCAGATCACAGAGGGCCTTGTCGACTTCTACACGCTGATTTGGGAAACCGCTGGAGACTTCTGAGAAGGGAAATGACAGGGGCTGACCTTCATGTTAAGAGAAGCAGAGACTCCGACTAGGATGGTTTTTTAAAGAATTTACTAAATAGAGCACATGGGAGCGTGAGAGAGGGGCGGGGCAGAGGGAGAAGGAGAGAGAGAATTTCCAGCAGACTCTGCGCCCAATGTGGGAATCCATCTCAGGATCCTGAGATCATTACCTAAGATAAAACCAGGAGTCTGTCGCTTAACTGTCAGAGCCACCCAGCACCACTCGCTCCCCCACTCGGATATTTAATGCAACAACCATGACAAGAGATCCTGGCAGTGTGAGTCCATGTGGCTGCAATGGAGGTGGTGATGTGGGCAGAAGCCAGATCCATTTTGAAGTTAGAACCAACAGGAGCGGCGAATGAATGGGACATGTGGTTTGGGAGAAAGAAGGGAGTCCGGGATCACTGTAAAGCCTGAGTGCATGGAAGAGTCCAGTGCCAAGAACCGAGACAAGGAAAACTGGGGAAAGCAGCAGCTTTGGTGGGAGCCCTGAGAAGAACAGAGCTTGGGGTCCAGTACATGAATCTGGGAATGCTTACTAGGCATCCATATTTCTTCAGATATGCTCAAGGAGGATCCTAGTCAGGAGAAGTGGCTGATACATTGTTAGGAATTGCTAAGAACATGAAGAGGAAGGTGGTTGTATATTTCTTTGTTGGGGAAAAAAAAAGAAAAGCCTGAAAAATTACAAAGAAGGGTGTGTGTGTGTGTGTGTGCGCGTGTTTTAATGTCATTCTAGTACAGTTCCAGAACTTCACACTCAACGCCAGGTGCGGTCTTATTAATGTTTTGGAAGAAAAGAAGATCTGTTTTGAGACACAATGCCTCCACTTGTGGAACCAGAATTAGCTCAGCTCTCACTCCCCTGTGTACGGAGATCTCTAATTGGCCATCCATGCATGTCCCCGCTGGCTGGAAGAGTGAATTTCCGAGGCTCACCTGTTCACGACTCACACTGCATCTGGTTTTTAGATTCATTTAAATTTTTCATAGCTCCTTTTGCCTTTCTCAGAAATGTAACTTGCTCGACTGCACCCTTCCCTTCTCACCCATGCTGTTCTTGAGTCTGGTTGCCTGATCCACGGTCATTAATAATAAAAACAGCATTTCCCAATTTAGTATCATCTGCAGATTCCATCAATGTGCCTTTGGTATTTTTATCCAGATATTTCCAAAAGATGTCCAATAACGTGAGTAATCATTTTACAATTAAAGTAAGGGAAAGGTTAGTTGTTTTTTTGTTTTTTGTTTTTGGTTTTGTTTTTTTTTTTTTTTTGAGCATAAAAAGGGACATGCTTTCTGTTGCTTTTAATAGCTCCAGTGCTTTGAAAACAGATAAGAAAAAAAAGAGCAGGGACAGATTTTTATTTTTCTGAGGATGCCAATCCGTTTGTGGGCTGGGGAGAATCGGTCAGAAGCTCAAGTAAGATGTTCTTTATCCATATGATGCCACACGTGTTTTCAAAACAAAGATGAGCAAGAAATGCAGATTTCGTAACCAAAATCTCCTTAGCTTTATTAGATCCCAATAAGGGAATGCAATGGCTGAAAAAAATACACTAATGTGTTTTGACACGATTCTCATGTCTGTTTCTCCTTCCTGAGCCAAATGGGGTTTCTAGCCATACAGAGCCAGGGCAGGGCTGTCCAGCCACCAGTTGGGTTCTGTTTTTGTGCAGAACATATACGTCCATCTACTTAACGGGCCATCTGAGCATTAGTCTACATGTCAACAGTGATGCAAATGTGACATCTCTTGGCTTGCGAGTTGCTCTAGCTCTTGTGTGCTGACAACTTTATGAAGTCCTGGGACAGGACTTGGAAAGGAATTGTTTTGCTGGGGATACATTTCATGGCTCAGCGGCAGGCTGAAGACTGCGGGAAGGAATTTACTTTCGGCAACTTGGTGAATCCGCGGAGTAGGTCCATTCAATTTCAGTTCTGCACAGCTGGCTGACTGAGGAGCTTTCTCTTTCTCTTCTCAGAGCTGAGAGACATCTCTTGAATGATTTTAGAATGACAGTTGCCAACTCTCTGGATAATTTTTGTTTTGTTTCTCTCAACTGGGGAATTTCTTCTCACGTTTTCTCATCTTAAGATTTTATTTATTTGTTTGTTTATTTATTTATTTTGGCTAAAATATGAGGTTTTTCTTTTCTTTTTCTTTTTATGGTTGCTTGCACCAGACATCAAGTTGGGTTAGCTTCATGAAAAAAATGAGGATTTAGTACAAAGATGCAGAGGTGCTATAATGGAATTGTGAGCAGAAATGCAGTGAGGCCTCAGAAAATTCTAGAATAGTGAGCTGTAGGGACGGCAGGGACCAGAGAGTATACACTCTCCTTCTCTGCTTGTATCTGCACACCTGTTTCATTTTCTTTTGTCCCAGCAGACTCATCTTCTCTGCTCCTTATTCCACATGGTGGGGAAAAGATGCGCACCCACAGCTCCCCAGGCCATGTGTTGTAGTTCCAGGCACATTAAATGACTGGATCGAGTCCATTCTTTATTTCTGAGCTCTAATTCCAGATTTCTGGGGAAAATTGACCCACCATGCTTCAGACTTCCACCCCTGGTTCAGTTATCTGTGAAATTCCCAAGCGTGGCTTCTGTCAGTCCCTTAACCTCAGGGAATGTTTGTGAGCAGTTTAGAAACTCTAAAACGTGTCTACTATTATTGTAGGAAAATGCCTGGGGACAGATGAATTTGGATAAAGAAAAATACCAGGACACTAGAAAGGAATATTCTAATCTCATTTTTCCTACAGAGTAGGAAATGGTATTCCAAACATCTCACCCCCCACATCCCCAGAAACTATCAAATGATCCTCAGGAGTGATGAAGCAGATGGGTTGAAAAATCAGGCTCATACTAAGCCTTGGCATTTGCTACCTGATTTCAACCACAATGCATCTTTCCTCTGGTGGTGTCATGTGCTAGGGGAGAATGTAAAGTCTTTAGCAAACACATTTCAAGTACTTATAAGTCTTAAAACCAAAAGGAAGTGGGAAGCCCAATGGTCCTCTTGATTTAGGACTTTGACACATGGACAAATATCAGTTTGCAGGGATTCCATTTAATTCGCTCAAAGAATATTTTCTGAGCAATTTGCCCTCCATGTCAGATGCACTGTTAGGCAGTTATCGTTAGGACTTTTGGGTTGCGAGAATCTGAAAACTTAAGTATGTAAGTATTAAGGTTACATACTTGAAAAACTTGGAGTAGCACTGACTAAACCAAGTAGGCAAAGCAAATGTCATGAGGATTTGGCCTCTTTGAATATTTTTACTCCAATTTCTTCTGTGTCTGCTTTACTACAACACAGACTTCTCTACTTGGTGACTCCAGATTTTAAACCATCTGATTCAAATCTTAGAGAAAAGAAGAAGAGTTTCCACGCCTCCATCTCTCCTCCCTCTCCAGCTCCTTTCTCTTGTTCATTCCAGCAAAAGTCCAAGGCTTAGCCTTGATTGGCCATGATCAATCATGGACCTGTTCGCAAGCCAGTCACTGAGTCCAGAGGAGGTGGTGCTTTGATGGGCCAAGCTGGGTCACAAGAGCAATCCTGGAGTTAGAACAGAGAAGAAGCCAACCTAACTTACAGAGATTGACAGTGGGGGAGGGGTTGTTCCCCAAAGGAAACTCAGGACGCTGACACCCAAAGAAGGGCGGAATAGACGCTGTGAAGGCAAACCCCACAAACATCCCCTATTTAGGCCAAGGAAGATGGAGAAACATACAAGTTACAGTCATTAATACCTAATGGTAATAGGTGCACCAAATGACATGTTTGGAGAACAAAGGTGAGAAGCCATTCATTCTGAGAAATTCAGGAGTGGTTTTTTTTTTTTTTTTTTTTTTTTTTTTTTTCAGAAAAGATAACATTTGTGGTGGGCCTGGAAGGATGTGAAGGTGCAAATAGGTCAAAATGGTGGGTGACAGGGAGAGGACACTGTAGGCAGAGAGAGCAGTATATAAAGACACTGTGAGATGTCTAAGGGGTGATACATTTTGGAAGATATTACCAGTGTGTCTTGAGAGCACACAGGTTAATACAAATACAACATTTCTGGCCTTTGAGGACTGGCATCAGTGTATAAGTGTATTTACTGAAGATTCACATGTGTAAGGCTTCAGGTCTCAAATTACAGACAAGCACGGACATGTTATGTGCAAGGATGAAATCAGCAGGGACTGTGACTTTAGTCAGATTTGGTATGAATCCTGCCTCAACCACCTACCAGCTGTATGACTCTGGAGAAATAACCGAAGTTGTTTAACTCGAGCATTTCTATCTATAGGATCGTGATGTGTCTATGGTGTATTGCCTTTCTGAAAACAAAAACGAAAATAACTGAGATGGCTTACACCAACTACCCAAAATGGCATCTGAGCTGTAACAGATAATAAATACTAGTTATTCCCTCTTCCCATTCTCCATGAAGACACTCATACTCTTTCTTCTAAGAACATGAAATTGATTTGCTTCTGACTGGGCTGTGCATAAATACTGGGAATTGAAAGAAAAAAAAATTTCTTTTGCTCTCACAGATCCACTCTCTAGCTTTGTCCAGTCTGCCCAGTATCTCAAGATACCGGCCTTCAGAGAGTGTATTAACAGCTTCTCATGCCCTCTGGCTAATGGTAGGCTCAGCAAAATAGACCCTAGCACATGGAGGTAGGAAAGAATAGATTAGATTGGAGCTTTTATTCTCCAGATTCCTCCCCTATAAAGTTATCATGGTTCTTTTCAGACAGGCTTCTCCACCCATCTACCATCCTCTCTCCCTCTCTCTGTCCCCCGCCCCCTACCTCGTGTTTTACATCAGACCTAGAAATATACACAGTGCTGCAACCTGTACTAGATGTCTTTGTCCATTAGGGCTGGCATAAGTACATACCATAGACTGGGTGGCTTCTAAACGAAACTTATTTCTCAGAGTTCTGCACATTGGGAAGCCAGAGATCAAGGCACCGGCAGATCTGGTGCTTTGTGAGGGCTTCCTGGCTCATAGATGGTCATCTTTTTGCTGTGTCCTTACACAGCAGAAGGGGCAAGGAATCTCTCTCAAGAATGGTAAAAGAAGGGCACTAATCCCATACATGAAAGCTTGGCTCTCATGACTTAGTCACTTCCCAAAGGCCCCACCTCAAAGTATTATCACATTGAGCATGAGGTTTTCAACATTTGAATTTTAGGGGGAAACAAATATTCAATCGGTAGCACTAGCCCCATGTTATGGTGTAATCTCTGTGGTGTCATTATATCCCGCCCATGCCTTTGTTATTTACTCTTTTATTAATCTCTCCTAAAATGACCCAGTGTTACTATATTATTGTTTTCCTCTTGGGACTCTGACTTGCCCTGACATCAAGGAAAAACTTGATGACATCCTTACTCTAATTTGATATGAGCCCTTCTAAAAACAACCAAGACAAGTTCTTTCCTAAGTAGGGGGAAAACCCTCCAGGCAGAATGGAGGCATTTTGTTTAAATGTAGTTAATGTTTTAAAAAATAACATGTAGGGGGACTGGGTTGCTCAGTCATTTGGGTTCTGGACTCCTGATTTAGACTCAGGTCATGATTTCAGGGTCATGAGATCAAGCCCTGTGTCAGGCTCCATGCTCAAAGAGTAGTTTGCTTGAGATTCTGTCTCTCTTCCTCTCGCTCTGCCCCTTGCCCCTGCTCATGAGCTCTCTCGAGCTCTCTCTCCCTGTCAAATAAACAAATAAAATCTTTAAAAAAAAAAAAAAGAAAGAAAGAAAGAAATAGCGCAAGATTCATTACCTCCTGGGTTGAATGGGAAGATGGGAGATGTAATACCCAAGTCCTATTCATTTCCTGTTCTAATGGGTTTTTGATGGTTTTGGGGTCTCAAATTGTTCCATGTAGAGTGTCAGCCATTTTGAAGTCTATAAAACTCCACTCTTCTCTTTAGATATCGACAGCAAATCTTCTAAGAACAACTCTCTTTGGCTGCTGAAAGGCAAAATGTTTCAAAGGGACAAAGTAGGGAAATAGACCATATGGAGCCAGTGTTCATGGCATATCTTTGAATTGGTAGGCCAACTCAAACACCAGCAAAACTGGACCACCAATACCATCGAAACCAATTAATTCTAAGCAAACTACTAAGTAGAATAATAGAGAATTGCTGTCATCCTACCATTTTCTGACCTACAAAATGACAATTTCCTTTGGTTCAACTCACAGATGACTCTTGCTTTTCATTTTAAAAGAAATGACCTCGGGGTGCCTGGGTGGCTCAGTGGGTTAAGCCGCTGCCTTCGGCTCAAGTCATGATCTCAGGGTCCTGGATCGAGCCTCGCATCGGGCTCTCTGCTCGGTGGAGGGCCTGCTTCCTTCTCTCTCTCTGCCTGTCTCTGCCTACTTGTGATCTCTGTCTGTCAAATAAATAAATAAAATCTTTAAAAAAAAAAAAAAAGAAATGACCTTTATTTGCTTCCCTGTTTCTTGGTAGAATTTTCTCCTCACTTTGGTGGTGAATGCCAGATTTTTGGTTCCTTTGTTAAAATATCTGACAGATGGACATATAAACTTTGTATACTATTTAATTTATATTAGTAAATAGATAAGTTGCGGTGACTTTGTTCCCTCTATTTACCAATTGGGATTTCTGATAAATACATTCAAACAAAATCAAGACAATTCCAGAAAGTAAAAACAAAACTCTCACTAGAAACAATGGCTGGAAATCTATAACCTATTAATGATCACAGAATCCTATGGGTCATTAATTTTGGATATTAAAAATTCTATTCGCAGTTAAAATTTATTTAGAAAAACATCTAGTCTTTATCAATAAACACCATTTTATTCTGCCATCTACTTTAAATAACTATACATCCTCAAAAAATAAAGGGATGGCCTACTAATCTTTAACCAATACCAATGCAACCTTTCCAATGATGACTTGTATAGTTTCAAGATATAAACTTAATAAGAGGTGTTTTATTTAAGGTCAGAAAGTACCAGTCAATTACACCTAAGCCAAGATTATGCACTGAATAAATCCTCTCCTGGGAAGAATGAGGAGGCATTATTGCTACAGGGATTGCCTGGGGGTTGCAGTTGTCTCAAATGGAGTATGTCTAGCTTTTGGAGAAAGTTAAAAATAAAGTCATCCTCTGAAACTAGAGCTAAAATCAATAAAATGTCATAAAATTAGTTCTTTGAAAAAGTAACATTCCGGGCGCCTGGGTGGCTCAGTGGGTTAAGCCGCTGCCTTCGGCTCAGGTCATGATCTCAGGGTCCTGGGATCGAGTCCGGCATTGGGCTCTCTGCTCGGCAGGGAGCCTGCTTCCCTCTCTCTCTCTCTCTCTCTCTCTGCCTGCCTCTCCATCTACTTGTGATTTCTCTCTGTCAAATAAATAAATAAAATCTTTAAAAAAAAAAAAAAAGAAAAATAACATTCCAAATGTCAAACTATATGTGTTCTTTATAAGACAAGACACTGTGTCTTTAAAGACATCGAAAGGAAAAACTAAGGGAAAAATTATCTCCTAAATATACGTAAAATACAATTATAGGGGCACCTTGTTGGCTCAGTGGGTTAAAGGCTCTGCCTTCGGTTCAGGTCATGATCTCAGGGTCCTAGGATCGAGCCCTGCATCAGGCTCTCTGCTCTGCAGGGAGCCTGCTTCCTCCTCTCTCTCTGCCTGCCTCTCTGCCTAGTTGTGATTTCTCTCTGTCAAATAAATAAAATATTAAAAAATAAAATAAGATAAAATACAATTATAGTCCTGGTATGTTATCAAAGGTTATTTTTGGACCAAGAGTTGTATGTAATTACCACAACAGTCTGCGTATAAAGTATCTTGCCCCATTGCCATATCATGTTGCCTACAAATTGTCTAAAAAGGAAAATGTGACTTCTGGTTTCATAGGTGTATTACTTTCCTGGGGCTGCTGTAACAAATTTCTTCAAAGTTGGTAGCAGAAAGCTGTAGAGATTTATTCTTTTACAGTTCTGCAGGCCAGAAGTCTGAAATCAATATCACTGGACTGACATCAAGGTGTTGGTAGACCAGCACTCCTTCCAGAACATCTAGGGGAAAACTCATTTGTTGCTTCTTCCAGCTGCCAGCTGATGGCTACCAGCGTCCTCTGATTTAGGCAGGCGTCCCGCCAGTCTTTGAGGCCAGCACCTTCACATCGCTCTCTGCTGCATCTTCACACCACCTTTGCCTCAGTGTGTTTTTGATTCCCCCCTGCCTAGTTCTTACAAGGATATATGTGATTTCATTTAGAATCCACCCAGATGATCCAGGATAATCTCCCTATCTTAAGATCCTGAACTGTAAAACGTTTTCTCCATACAAGGCAACAGGGATTAGGGCATGAATCAAGTTTGGGAGGGATGGGGTTTTCAGACTGCCGTAACAAGGAATTGTAGCTAGAGCTGACTACTGACAGGAAAGACTAGAAGTCAGAATCCTGGGGTCAGGCCCTTGCTTTGTCACAGTCTTTGGGCAAGCCACTTCTTTGAGATGCTTTTGTCATCTTTGATATTGGAGTAAGTTTAGGGGAACAGATGTTCTCGAAGGTCCCTTTGAACTTCTAAATTATATTAGGCATAGATAAGACAGATCGGTCAGTATTTATATTTCGTTGTCACAGGGTGGGTGGAGAGGCAGAGACAGAGAGAAAGAGAAAAAGAGGAAGAGAGAGAGTAAAAGAGAGAGAGAGACCAAGCTTATATTTGGGGTATTAGCTAGATACTAACTTCTCAGCCACCAGAAATGTACCAGAAGGGTGGAATCAGGGTAAGTCTCTTTGTATCACACCTCCCACAAGACCACAGAGACAGTGCTCTTTGTTCTGATTCAAAGCTCACAAGCAACTTTCTGACTATTAATGCTATATTTCAAGTACCTTGATTTTAGGAAGTCTTGACCCCTAGAAAAAATATATCTCATATTATAAATTGATGATTTCCTTGGGCCTAACCACTACCCATTGAACAAATAAAATGTAGCTCCCTAGTGCCTCCAATTTGAGTTACCTAATGAGCTTTATCCTGTAGAAGCCTGGCATTTATTGTTTTATTCAATGTTCACTGATCTAAGGCAAATAATAACAACAGTAAGAACACTATTGCGCATGCATTGAAGACACATTCTATGCGGGCACAGGGCTAAACACACATCATGAGTTGTATCATGTGCTCTCTATAATTTTCCAGTGTACTTAGATCATAATCAACAAATCATCATTGGATACTGGCTATGTGCCAGGCATGTAATTGATGCTAGAGATACAGGGCTGAGAAGGATCTTGAATTTAAAGTAACTTAAGTCTAGGGGCACCTGGGTGGCTCAGTCGTTAAGCATCTGCCTTTGGCTCAGGTCATGATCCCAGAGTCCTGGGATCGAGCCCCACATGGAGCTCCCTGCTCAGTGGGAAGCCTGCTTCTCCTGTTCCCACTCCCCCTGCTTGTATTCTCTCTTGCTCGCTCACTCAAATAAATAAATAAAATCTTAAAAAAAAAAAAAAAGTAACAAGTCTAAAAGAGGAGACAAATATTAAGCAAAGAATTACAGAATAAATGCAACATTTATAGCCGCATTACGGGCTACCCATGGAGGTATATGATGCTATCAGACTCTTTGCAGAGAGAAATCACTTTTGAGAAAAATCGCCTGATTTGTCCCAGGTCACAGCTGAAGTGAGAAAAATAGCCTAAGTGGCTTTTGATTCGGGGCTGCTGACTTGGATTCCCCATTGGTAACCGCTCTGCTATGCCTTGCCCCATGCCTGATTTCTCGATCCCTGTTAGACATAACATGCTTGTCTTTTCTGTGGGCAATCTGTAAGTGGTCATTTTCCCACCATGACTGCTTGGCTCCAAAGTTTAGTTTTATTGACTTGATTGAACATTCCTAGTATGTGGAAATTCTAAAAAGAACCCTCAAGCCATTTCTGAAGTCTATGACACAGACTCTCTATCGCATTTTATTCAGAGTTTGATTCCAGGCCCACTTCTGAAAAGTGAAAGTGTGTACTTGGTAAATTCCTGAAACGGACAAGAACCCTTTGGCTATTATTCAAAAATGTCTAATACCATGAACGAAAGTGGTGAGTTATTTCCGCACTCCACACACAACCCCTACCCCCACCCTTCAAAGTAGAGTGCTAAACTATGTTTACCACTGGGTACAAAACCATTTCTCCTTGAAGATAATGTGAAATAATTTGATAATGATGGTGGACTGGAAAGCTATGTTGATACAAATCTGTTTAAATCTGCTATGTTTTAAGAAATTTGTTCTAACTGACCACATTTGTATGCAATAAACTATTTGTATAGGATTTTTAAATTAAACTTCACACACCGTTAACTAGATACGGCATTAGTAAACACAACCGTTTCCTCTTATGTTAACATAGCTACACTAAGGGTGAACTCGCTTTCAGTTTATTTGTTTCCCCAAAGTATAGTCGCTTTGTCATATATAAGCAATACATTTTATGCGGGCAAAGCCAGAAAAAGCCAACATTCCCCATGTACTTTATATTTCCTGTAAGTAACTACAAGCGGAAATGTTGGCTTTACATCCACTTTAATTAAAAAGAAAACAAACAAACTTGGTTTTAAGTCTTTCTTTTCCATGATAAGCAGGATCATAATATAATACAGATCAGTCCTTTGAAAAATTTGCCACTTTATTTTTTATGTTTTTTTAATTTGAAATAACTGGCAAATATAACTTAAAAGAGTTAATTTTTCCCCCCCGTTTGGAATAAGCAGTTTTGAAGAGCTTTCCTCTGAGCTGTGCCCCAGCAAATTAGTGAGCAAAGCAAGGAGTGACTCCACAGACTCACATACCATTACACACTCAACAGCAAGGGTAGTGAGTGAGTGGATCACGCAATTCGAATGGAAACACCAACTACACAAATGCCCAGTCACATTTAAACTGGTGACATATGCCCTTTAATTCCAAGGAACTGCTCTTCCATTCATCATTTCTTCCTATGTATCTCTACAATCTGGTAGAGCAGAAGATGCCTGAGAAATCATTTTCATTCTGCCTACAACTGGTGAGGATGATTTTAGAAATCCTAAAGTAAATACTTATAATCCCTGTCCTTTTTAAGTGATCAGTCAAAGGGGACATGACATGTTCTCTTAAGTGCCAAACAGCTGTTTCATTTCCCAATTAGGGGAGAGCACTGTAAATGATAGTTCTAAATAAATATATCGTGTAATCTACTGATAAGCACAATGTAAATATTTATGGCGATTAGGGAAACAAATGTACACATATTTGAATATTCCCCAGGGGCTGACATCCATCTATGTTAAACCTTTGCCAGCAAAAGTCCCTTTGGTGGGTTCTGCTGAGGAAGTGGGGTGTTTTGCTTTAATCTGGCTCAGACTCCAGAAGACGCGGACAGGAGAGTCCGAGGAAAGGAAAGCTCACAGCAAATAACCTTCCAATGGCAGCTGGATTCCCTGTTCCCTTGGTTTCAAATCCTGGATAGGGTGAAGCTAGATGTCCCCTTGGTGCAAGGCGCTAAGGGACAGGAGACAGAGTTTGCAGGGGCCTGGGCAATCTGTCTTTCTAATGAGAGCTCTGCTTTGGTTTTCGTGTATACATGGTAATGATAGAGATTCAAAACATTGCTTCACAGTTGAGGACTTTTTTTTTTTTTTTTTTTTTTTTTTTTTCCCCAGATAAGGTTGTACTTCATAAAGAAGAAAAAAAAAAAAAGGAAAAATAAAAGACTATCCTATGGGGAGAGGGAGGGATAAGACTATCCTATGCAACATTGCCACCAATTTTGTGTAAGCCTTTGTCAGAGTTTAGGTCACATTTGTCTGGGTCTTAATTTTTCCATCATTAAAAAGTGATTATAGGGTGCCTGGGTGGCTCAGTCGGTTCAGCATCTGTCTTTGGCTCAGGTCATGATCTGGGATGAGCCCTGCATTGGGATCCCTGCTTCTTCTCCCCCAACTCCCCCCTCCTCTACCAGCTCATGCTCTCTCTCATGTGCTCTCTCTCTCAAACAAATTAATAAATACATCCTTTAAAAAAAAAGTGATTATCTTTTCTGCTTCCCTTAGCCTGTGCTTTAGAAGACAGTTTGGGCATCCAAATACTATCTATACTTCAACTTTTTTAAAAAAATTTTTTATTTTTTATAAACATATATTTTTATCCCCAGGGGTACAGGTCTGTGAATCGCCAGGTTTACACACTTCACAGCACTCATCAAAGCACATACCCTCCCCAATGTCCATAACCCCACCCCCCCTTCTCCCAACCCCCCTCCCCCCAGCAACCCTCAGTTTGTTTTGTAAGATTAAGAGTCACTTATGGTAAACTTCAACTTTTAGAAAGTCTGATAGTTTTTGATTATAAAAATAATCAGTGATCATTACAGTACAAAGGTGAATGATTAAAAAGACAAAAATCATATTTTTTCCATCAGCCGTTTTCTCAATGTATGCATATATGTGTCTACACAGACACACATTTACATATATGGAGACTATATGAAATACATACACTCGAATCCAGCCTCCGTGGGTCTTGCTGTTGTGAACGTTTCCTCCCGCCATTAAGTACTCCAGGAAAGTAGAACTTTTTTTTTTTTTTTTTTTAATTTTACTTATTTATTTGACACACAGAGATCACAAGTAGGCAGAGAAGCAGGCAGAGGGAGAGAAGGGGGAGGAAGCAGGCTCCCTGCCGAGCAGAGAGCCCGATGCAGGGCTCCATCCCAGGACCCTGAGATCATGACCTGAGCCGAAGGCAGAGGCTCAACCCACTGAGCCATCCAGGCGCCCCGGAAAGTCGAACTTTTAATGCTGTACAATATTCCGCAGTGTAAGTGAATCGTAATATCGTTAAGGGTAACTCTTGTGAGATCTTTAGGTAGCTGCTAATGGAAATGGCCTCTTATCAAAATGTCTGTCCCTGTTGGGTTTCAGTCTCTCACATTGTTTTGTCTCTTGTGGTCAACTCAAAGACTAAGCCAGGGAAGACAGGAAGATGCAGTTTTGGATCCTTGCCTACTACTTACTTGCTAGCAGAGTGATCTTTGGAGAGGCTTAACTTCTTGGGGATCTTAGTTTCCCTATTTGCCAAGTGAGGACCACAAGCCCTGTCTTCCAAGGCCAATCTGAAGGTGGATTGATATGTGTGTTAAATGTCTGCTACCCAGAAGGTTCCTAGTAAGAATCAGGCTTTCTTTTTTTCTTTCTCTATTTTTTTTTTTAAAGATTCTTATTTATTTATTTGACACACAGAGAGAGAGATCACGAGTAGGCAGAGAAAGAGGGGAAGCAGGCTCCCCGCTGAGCAGAGAGCCTGATGCGGGGCTCGATCCCAGGACCCTGAGATCATGACCTGAGCTGAAGGCAGAGGCTTAGCCCACTGAGCCACCCAGAAGCCCCTCTTTCTCAATTTCTTAACACAGGAATCTATAGACCCCATTACTAGGTGGCAGGATCTCTGTAAAAACCCCTGGAATTTTGTGTGCCAAATTCTTATGTCCAGATATTTTTTCGTGGGAAAACCTCCACAAGTATAAACAGGATGGCAAATCCCCTTCATGCTCCACGGCTTTCCATTTTGCCCTGAAATGATAGGACTGGTCCCTGAGGACTTCTCTATGGGCTCTGATTTCTCTTTGAATATCTCTCTCGTCTGTGGGTGAACTGACTGTTCAACATGAAGCCGGCCTGATATACAGTCTCTGCCCTGACATTCCAAGACGCTCCGCCTGTTGCCTGATACAATAAGCTCCCAATCAATGTTACTTGTAGCTGATGCTATTATATCCAGGAGAACAAATTATCTCATAACCATGAGAACAAATTAAATAACTAAGTCAATCATGGAATATATGTTGCATATGAATGGATAGCATTCTCTCTTTCTCTCCCTCTCTGTCTCTCTCTCTCTGGCTTTTGCTCTCTTGCTCTCTCTCAAGACCTGTATGGATTTAGTCAAATCCTGAAACACTTCCAGGGTCCATTTATCTTATGTAGGGTTCTAAAGGGATCAAGTGAGCCAGAGATGACAATTTCTTTTATATAATAATAAAAAAGGGGATGTGTGCCGGGGAGAGGGATTTGGCAAGAGGCAAACATCAGTATAAAAGAGGAGGATGGTCCATCTGTCTTGAATAATTTAGACCACAAGTTGACTAGCAAAAGGGAAACTGCGGAGATTCTTTCCAACTTTGTGATTCTCTGATCTTACAGATGGTTCACTGGACAGATCTCTGAAAAGCAAGTACATTTCAGAATGTCCATGACGTAGCCGGGCTGTTAGAGCGAGTGGGATACCAAGGGAAAGGAAGTTCTAGGAGCAGGTCACTGATGCCACTGTATGCTTTCTAGACTACTGACTCCCGAAACATTTATGTCTTTCTGTTCACAGCAAGCGTACTCGTGACTTCACTTAAGGAATAAAAAAAGGGTGTGTGTGTGTGTGCGCATGCGCATGTGTGTGTGCGATATGTGCACACACATGCACAAGTGCTTGCTTGTCTTTTACTATGTAGAACAGGTACTTCTGCAAATACCTGATAACCAATTCAGATCATGAGAAAGGAATAATCGAGGAAAACAACCTCGACTCACTTTGTCCTTAGATCAGCTTAGAGATGCGAGTGCTTTGAAAAGACCCAATTTGTTTTGAGCAAGTCAGTTTTCAGCAGTGGGTCTGAGGACCTCATTGTGTATGGAAAAATTACCTGCATCATTTTGCCTTGTATTTTCTGAAGCCAACGCAGAAGCAACATCCCAAGTCTTAAAGCCCATTTCCCTTGTTCCTTTACCGATGCTACTTAAGTCAACTAAAAAAACTTTTTAAATTTTCCTTACCATTTAGCCTTGCCTACTGGAGTAGGTTATGACAGTCCGGTCCGCAGTGAGTCAAGACTTCATGCATCCATGGCCTTGCACAGTCCCATCTCATACTGACGGGGCTTGGCTCTTTGACTAATTTTGGCCAAGGGACATCGGAAGATATTTTGCACTCCGATGCTTGAAAACCCCTCGTGCACTGGGGCTTGTTTCTCAGCATGCTGATAGCATACGCAGAAACTCAGTCTGTCTTTCTGGAGACTCATGAGCTACAGCCAGTGCCAAGTGCCACAAATGAGAGACAGGCCATCTCAGAGCCTCTGGCCCCTGTGGGGATACCAGATGGCCGCACTTTCACGCATGATGCTGGCTGCCACCTACAGAAGAATTACCCAGCTGACCCCAAATCAGGAACAAATTGTCTTGTTTTCAGTTTTGGAGGCAGTAGGAGATGCCTGGACATGTCTTTCTGCCTGGGTGGAGATCGGCAAGTCCAGGGACCACTGACTATCTCCCCAGTATTCCTGCAGTTAACTGTTCTGTAGAGCCTGCGAGGGGCTAAGGAATGCCACTGCAGGGCAAACACATGAAGGCAGGAAGAGAGAGGATTGTACGAAAACAGGACACAGTTTTTCTTTTCTTGGAGTTTTCTCTAACCCCATTTTGCTCTTTGGATGGTTGTGCTGGATTCTGTTTGGCTGGGCTGCTGAGCAGAATGTTAATAGTAGATAAATAAAACCTGCTTCCCTAGCTCAGGCACTATTTCTTTGGAAGGCGGCTGTAAGGCGCCGAACCTTCGGTTTGATTCACATATTGGAACGAGGGGTTGTCTTTCCACAGAATGCCTCTGGGTCCTGCGGTCCAAAATGAACCGTTTCGTCATAGCCCAGCCTCTACTTATGCTCGAGGCTCTGAAATGTGACCTGCTATCCATCCCGGGCACAAATATCAATGTGTGGCTTTACCAAAGAAAGTTTGGGGGTTTTTTCTCTCCCTCGTCCATGAGAATGCAAGCAGATACCCGTTCAGTGATACAAAGTCCATTCCATTCACTGCAAAATTTAATAATAAGCTTAGAATGTTTGAAGACCTTTTTTAAGTTCACGAGCAATTTCTGTTTAAATTCAAAAACAAATATGCCGTAAAATAAAAGAAGGTAATATCCTCTAGGTCTTTAAGTTTTAATGTGTTTCCCAACACAGTTGGGAGCTAATGTCTAATACTTTGGCGATTCATCTGAAAACTCAATATATCTTCCTACTTTCCTATGTCAAATGCTCCTGTGCTTCCTCAAAACTGGATTCTGGAAAGGATGAAAAACATAGCTGGACGAGTCCCCATTATCCTCCCCCTTACCTATTATGTGAGGAAGGACAGTCTGGAATTAAAAAGCTCTTGTTTGTTAGGATTGACAGCTGTTGGATTCTTCCAAAGAACCCAACTCCTGAAACTACAGAGATGGACCAACCGCCTGAATAAAGAAATGAGCAAACATTCCCAAGAGCTTCCTTGGCTCACAGAGCCTCTGAATGGCAGCTGACAAGGTTTTCAATAATGTCAACTCAGCTGGTTCAGTAATGCAGGTGCCCCCAAACAAAATTGAAAGGGTTAACAGTTTCTTTCTTAGAACATATTCTCCCTACATAGCTCCAGGAACATGGTCACAACTACTAGAGACAAATAACTCTCTTGTTTTATATTATGTACTAAGGTCATTGTACACCAGGCCACTCCTTGACTGTATCATCCTCAAACCTCACAGACTCCCCAAACTGCCCAGATGGATTGCATGGAATTCTTCCAGCAGCATCGTTTTTCTCTCTTGGGATGACAGCAGACAATCAGGTCTCTTGGATATTTATGGAGAAGGGAAATGCATACAGTTTGGTCATTTTTTTTTGTCAGCTATTTTTGTTTCCATCCACACATGAGGGGAGTGAACTAGGCATCCTCATAGGATGGGTAGAGCCAGAAGGGACTGGAGAAATCATCAAGCTGCCCTCAGCATTTTACATTTTGGAAACTGAAGGCTATCACTGTGAAATGGCTTGCTAGCCATCTGCATCATCTAACTGCTAGGGCACTCTTCGCATGCCACAGACCAGAAATATAAGAATCGTATCTTTGCATCTAGAGCTGGGGTCGCCATGCAGACCTTGTAAGTCAAATCCCAGTTCTAAACATAGTTATAAGTGATCCAGATGAAACGATGCCACCTGTTCTTAAAAGATAAGAATAAGGACACCTGGGTGGTTCAGTCTATCGGGCAACTGACTCTTGGTTTTGTGATCTTAGGGTCGTGATCTCAAGGTCATGGAATCCAGCCCTGCACTGGACTCTGCACTTAGTGAGGAGTCAGCTTGAGATTCTCTCTCTCTCCCACTCCCTCTGCCCCACCCGCCCTGCTTGCACTCTCTCTCTCCCTCTCAAATAAATAAAAATAAAATAAGAGTAAATGTCTATTAAGAGCCTACCTAATGTCTTATGTGTAGTTGATATGGAGTAAATTTTAGTGATTATTTTTTTCTGTTCTATATATCATTTAAATGAACAAGTGATAGACTAGAGTGTTATCTTCTTTGTCAGACATGAATGAAACTCTGGTCAGGAATGAAACTCTGCCACCCTTCTGCACCGTGCCAGAGTTCATGCCATGACTCGATCCGAGCCTCTCTCCCCACTGGTTCTCACTGGAGCCCTAGAATTCTTCTGGAGAGCTCCCTCCAACATCACATCCACTCTGCCACTACCAAGTAGACTCCAAATGAAACTTACATATAATGCTCAAAGATCATGATCTGTGTCCTGCCCACTTCTGTAACCCCTGACCAAGACTCTAACAGCACTTTGTGCATCATAGGTACTCAGTAAATATACTGAAAACATACTATCAACTTAACACCAATGAGATAATTAAAAGAGTGCCACAAGGGGAAAATTAGAGGCTGGTGATTGCTGTTCATTCTCAAAGTCCCCAGGCTTTCTGAAACTTCTTGCAGGGTTGCAGAAAGGAACAACTTAAAGGACCAGGTTTGCACTAGGTCCAAGCGACATCTTGGCTCCTCAGAGCTCCCTTTGTAGTTAAAACAAAATAGCATGGGTCAAGGGGCACCTGGACCTGAGCTGGAGTCACGCGTTTCTACTTGGAGCTTCCAAGTTACTGGCGCCAGTGGTGGTTTCCCCAGTTATTCCAGACCAGCATCTCCCCTTGGCCTTGATTCCAGATCTTCGTGGCTGGACACTCACCCACCCTGGCTCCACATGAATAATTCAGGGAGGTGGCCCAAAGCCAGAAGCTGCCCCAGCACCCCGGACTCCATTCAGAGCTCTCAGATGGGCTTTACTTAATGGTACCAAGATTCACGGAGAACATGGATGATGACTCACCGTCACATCCCTTAAGGGGAGGAAAAAAGCTCAAGGGGAAGAGATTAGCATTTGTCTCCTGTGAAGTTAAGATATAAAATCATCATCCAACTATGTTCATTGGTAATAAAATCAGAGATGAATCAAATCTAATTAGACCTATTAAGATGGGTGAAATGTTTAATTACTCTTAATTGGCTATCTCTGACTGTAGCTTTGCCTCCATTTCTCAAGAAAAATAGAAATGGCACGGCTCAAGTCACAGACCATATGAGGGCTGTTGGCCTACACTGATGAATAAGTGCTAATAGAAACGAGATGGTGTTAGATGCCTTTTGATAGGGGTTCCAAATTGGAATGCCTTCGGGGAACGGGCCGGGTTTTCAAATGTGCAACTGAGCAGTAGGACAAGACGAAGGAGTGGAAGGCAGCTATAATGAACGTTTTTGGGGCTTCATCTTTGAATTCAGTATTTTTACATGCTCCTGGCCATTCAAAAACAAAACAAAACAAAACACCAAAAAACCAAAACCTTTTGCAGGCCAAATTTGACCAATCTATAGGAAATTGTAACCCTTATTTAGTTTCTATAAATGAATTTAAACTCTTTTTTAAAAATTTTCCTATATTCTAATGATGGATGAATCATCAGGCAAGGTCTCGTTAATGTCTAGTTCCTCATTTCCGTCTGTACTCCGTAACCCATCAATATAAAGAACTGAAATCTCGGGAGGTAAACTAATTCTTTAGGTATACACTGAGAGGCAGGTAGGGGTGATATTGGAGATATTTAACAAACAGTAGGGCAGAGATGTTGGCCAGTGAGAATGGCTGTCAGCTGAAAACCCAGGGGCTCGTTAGGAAGTGAGGCATCTAGTTCCTCAAATGTGAGGCTGTTTGGAGGGACCCAAGGGAGACGCCATAGGGACTAAGGTGGCAGAGGTAGACAGGTGGAGGGCTCAAGCAATGACCACTTACCTAACACTACTGAAATATTTAACCCCTTTGAAGCCAATTTGGCTATTGCGGTACATATTAACTGACTGCCCCAGGATAGGAATCCAGTTCTGAATTTCATCCAAGAATCTGTCCCATCAAACTTTTTTGCTAGCCTTCAAGACTCGTTTGCATACACCCTAACAGTAACTGATCTGGTATAATCTGGGCATACCCGCTGCTCCTTGGACTCTCTTCTATGTACGTCACCATGGGAAACCTTAGAGAACACAGAAAACTTCCAGCCTAATGACTTTCATTTGCATACCTGACGGGAGGTAAACTTACCAGAATAGCCTCAGAGCTAGAGACCATAGATCGTGCCATTATACCTTCCATGGGTCCCAAGTACTTGAAAGAAGCAAGATGCCTAGAAGCATTTCATCCACCTTCCCCAATGTTATATGGAGTGGATTCAGAAAGGACCGGGAAGTTCATGGAGGGGTGAGCTTAGGCAAAGTTGAACCTAAATTCTGTTCCAGGGTTTGGTCCCATTTGGAATAACCCAAATGACAGGCAGGCTCAAATGTCCAGGCAGAACATAGTACAGTGGTTAAGAGGATGCGATTTGAGAGAAGCAGACTTAACGTGACTCCCAATGCTACCTCCTTGCTGTGGGGCCTTTCAGCAAGGTCGTAGCTTTAAAATTGGCATAACAGATGTGTGGAGGGATTGTGAATATTAAATAGAATAATGTATGTAGTCCTGCCCCTGACAAAAAGAAAATGCAGATGGGTATGGTTCTGTAGTGTGAACTAGGTCATTTGTTATTTTAAGAGGGGACTGCTGTCTGTGTTACACAGAAGATATATTGGTTCATATGCGATTTTCTATTTCTATAGGCAGGGGCAACTGTATTAGCAGGAGTCCATTTAAAAGCTTCAGCAAGCCTGGGAAGGGTCCTCAACTTGAGCTGCTGCACTGGTAGCAGAAGTCCTTTTAGGTGTGCGTAAAAAATATTTTAGCCCCTGCACCCATGGCTCCTTCTCAGTGCGTGAGCTCCCACAACCTCGCTCAGCTCTGTGCTCGGGGCAAGCTGCCCTTCCTCCCATGCCCACTTTAATGGTCACCCACAATTCAGAACCCCACCGCTGTCCACATTGTCTCAGTAACTGCCAGCCCTGCTCCAGCTAAGGCACTGCCACCACTTACCCTTTATGTGTGTGTGTGTGTGAGTGATTGTGCGTGTTTAAGATCCACTGTGGTAAATTCTAGCCATGCCAAGCTGTCCAACTCAGCTGGCCAACATCTTTCCCCACAGACCAGTGGTTTTTGCTAGTGCTCTGGTTGCAAAGGGATGTAGGCTTTGAGTGGTCCGACCCAAATCTGATGTGCTCCAGAATCTTGGTTATTTTCAGTGCAATTTTGCCCAATAGGTTTTTTTTTTTTTTTTCTTAAGAGTGCATATAGTACATGATGAGGTGACCCCCCTGTGAATACTAGAGGAAGGGAGGTTCTCCAGTGAATGCTATTTTGATAGAGTAGGACTGAGCTTTTTTCTCATGGTCTCCAGAAAGGGGTAACATTTTTGGAACAGGCTTTTTCCTGGTAAGTGAACTGCTGTTGAGCCTTCTGGGTCATTCCTCAGGCTACAGCAAAGTAGAAAATTATTGCAGAAAACGGAAGCCCCTGCTTCCAACTATAGTGGTGATGGGACCATTCATTCAGTATCACCTCTTGGGATTACACTACTCGCTGTGCCTGTGTTCTCTCTCAGACTTGCAACAGTCCTAGGTGGTGCATTTTATAAGCCCCATTTTGTAGATGAGGCTACTGAGGGGTCAGACCTTCTAGAGATGTTCTTTAGCCATCAGACACAGAGCCAGAATGTGAATCCTAGCTTCTAACTCCACAGGCTGAACGCGGAAACGCCCACAGGTCTACAGATGGAAGAGTATTTCTGTCCGGCCATGCATTAAGCTTTTCTAGAGAAGCGCTATCCAAAAGAAATATGATGTGAGCCACAACTAAATTTTTTAATTGTGGTAAAATACACATACCATAAAATTTACCACTGTCACTGTTTTTAAGTGTATAATGAATTCAACGGCATTTACAGTGTTGTGCTACCATCACTGATAATCCTTTCCAGAACTTTCTCCTCATCCCGTACAGAAATTCTGCCTCCATTAAACATAACTCTCCATCCCCTCCTCCCTCCCACGCCTGGTTGCTTCTATTCTACTTTCTTTCTCTCTGAGTTTGCCTACTCTAGGTACCCCATATAAGTAGAATCATATAATATTTGCCTATTTGAATCTGACTTATTTTTCTTATATATAGGATAATATTTTCAATTCAATATTTTAATATATAGGATAATATTTTCAAGGCTCATCCAGGTAGCATGTATCAGAATTCCATTCCTTTTTAAGACTGACTAGTATTCCACTTTATGTATTTACCACAATTTGTTTATCCATTCATCTATTGATGGACTATCTGGGTTGTCTCACATATGAATTTTGAAATGTTCCAGTAGCCACATTTAAAAAAATTGAAAGGAACAGGTGACATTAATCTTAATATTTTGATTTAACTCAATGTATTCATATAAACTTTTCAACATATAAACCCTATGAACTTATTAGTAAGACATTTTATACCCTTTATTTATTACTATGTCTTTGAAATCTAGTGTGTATTTTATACTGGGGAAATATCCTAATCTGGCCAAACCACATTTCAAGTGCTCAATGAGCCCATGAGGCTAGGGTTGCTACAATGGACAGCTCGGCCCTGGAGATTTAGTTGGGGGTTTTCTCTTTAGTGATGTACTATGAGCCCCAAACCTTAGTGATATAAATTTCTTATTTAGTTTCTCTAACATTTTTAAAATTTTATTTTGAGAGCAAGAGAGAGCATGAGCACAGGAGTGGGGGGAGGGGCAGGGGAGAGAGAGAGGGGGAGAGAATCCCGAGGAGGCATGCTCAGTGCAGAGCCCAGTGGTTAAGATAGGGGGCGCCTGGATCGCTCAGGTGGTTAAGTGGCTGACTTGATTTCGGCTCAGGTCATGACCTCAGGGTCGTGGGATTGAGCCCCACATCAGGTTGGTCACACTACTGTCTGAGCTCTGACTCTATTATGGCAGCTTGGGGCTCTCTGCCTACTAGCCTAAAGAGGTCATTTCTTTAAGCATAAGACACGCATGGCAGGTACTGATATTTTTCCAATTTTTTAAGCTTTCTCATTGTGGATCTGAGCCAACGGGAACATTTTCTTGGGGGTAATAGTTTAAACAAATGTCAGCAACCAAGGGCATCTCATGGTGCAATGCTTAGTGGGGAGGCTACCTGGGCCCTGTGGTCTCTATGCCAGGAGCTCTTAACCTGGGCTAGAAGCTGCGGCATCTGTGAAATAATACCATTATTTTTGTTACTATCTAACTAAAATTTGGCATTTTCTTTGATTATAAATGTAGGCAATATACCACAGTATTAGTAGCTATACCTGTGAGTTTATCACTTACTTAAATTGTACATATTTTTCACATGGCAGTTCAGATGTGAAATACTTCCAATTATCATTTAAGCTTATCACCACTTTCTAATGACAGCAATTTTGAGACCTACCACTAACCCTTGATATGCAATGTATTAATAAACATGTGTACTACTGATCTGTTTTTGAAAAAAAAAAAACATATTTTGAGAAATGAAATTCAATATAATTACGTTGCTTTGAAATCTTATGTTCTTTATTTTACCCACTGTAAAACATTCTGTGAAGAAGTCCACGGCCCACAAGAGGTTAAGAATCCCTGCTTGAGCTGAGGGGTGACACACGAACCTCCTTAGATCAACATCAACAGATCTCACATCACCCCAACACCACCTCACCGAGCCATGGCTCTTTAGAGAAACTAGCTAGAGTGCAGCATTCTCAAGATTGAATCCAAGGTCTCTCGAAGGCTCTTATCTAATCCAGTTCAGTGGAAGGGTATTGGGCCAAAATCGACTAAATTTAGAGAATAAATATATTCGCTCTCTAGGAAGCGAGGGCCAGGGTTTTAAACCTGGGAAGGAAGAAGTCTCCCCTCACTCAGGGCAGCCCTCCCAATCCTTCACAGGCATTTTCTTTCTTGACCAATTGTGAGAGTCCCTTTGTGAATTACATGTCTGGATTAGTTTGCCGAACAATTGCCTCTTCTTAGTTAGCCTCTGATTGTCCTTGCTTTTGTGACTCAAAAATCCTTAATCTTATTTGAATGCAATTTAATTCCCTAGAGAGCTGAGTCTTTAGTCTCTTAGTTTTATAAAGTGAGTGCTTAGAGAAAATGCATGAGAGCTGGCATGGAACTCCTTCAAAGCTAGGTCAATCTACCAAGGAAATAATTAGATAAATGTGCACTCCAACGGGTGGGGGGGGTAGGGGGGTAGGGGGGTGGGTGAAAAAGAATTTCTCTACAAATTACTTTTAGGACATTTAAGTGGAATTGAATTAGAATGTCAAGGGCCAGACAGCTCTCAGGAGGTCATTTGATCTAGTCCCCTGTTGCTGGGCAAGAGCACAGATGTGAAAATCTAGCTCACACTCAAAAAGCTTTAGAGAGGAGAGCAAACATTTTACCTAACCAGATCCTGCAAGGTAAGTGGACGGGGATCCCGAATTTAAAGGAATATTCTTATAAACCAAATAATAGCATGCGGCTCATGAGTTAACTAGTTAATTAATTAAACACATATTTATTGAGTCCCTGTCATGTGTCAGAGACTGTCCTGGGCACTTGAGAAATAGCAATGAGCTTACATTCCAGTGAGGGAAGACACATAAACAATAAACCTAATAAGAAAATTACAAGGAATGTTGGAAAGAGATAAGTACATTGAAAAACAGAAGGGAAAAGGGACAGGGAACAGAAAGAGACATGCTGAAGGGTGGGCAGGGAAGAGTATCTTTATAAACTTGTAAGCATGAATGCGTTACAACACGTTAATAGTCGTAGAAGAGTGCTGAGTGTGGTAAACTCTCAATAAATAATGAAAATATCATATAGGTAGCAATATATATTACATATATGTGTATATATGTGACATTTTGGTAAATATATTAGATGGGCTTGTTTGGTGCAAGAGACAGAAATAGGCTTTGCCTAATTTAAGCTAAATAGGAATTTTATTAGACAGTAGTGTGGGCAGCCCAGAAGAACCAGAATTAGTCAGGAACCTGATACTTGTAGAGAACCCATCATGGCCTGGCCTCACCTGCCTTGGCCTAGGGTGAGGAGGGGGGCAGCAAAGAGGTTCCTCTCTGAAAGGACATTGGTGGAAAGACGATGCAGTGAGGCAGGGATAATCTCATCCTAGTTAACAATCTGAACTAGGTCTATCAAATGGATTAGGGTTACCAAAAAAGATACTGGAGGAGGGTGCTACACACCCCATAAACTAGCTACAACCCAATATGATGCCAAATTTGTTGGATGAGTTTTAATTTGGTAGCATAGAATATACATCATGATTTTCCTATCCAAAAAAATTATTGAATCTTATCAGGAATGGGGCTGAGTACAATCACAGCCACAAGTTTAGTCCCTCTTGGAAATGGACTCCTATGCGTGGACTCCAGAGAACCTGGCAGTCTCCGATGAGGGAATTATTGTTCCTTCCAAGTTAGCTGGGTAATAGATGAAGTGAAATGAAACCATACATGTTCTCTTGACTTTGGGTCGTCTCCTTTCACAACGAACAAAACCAATATTGGATAAAACAATTTTCCTGGCCCTTGGCTTCACTCCACATCACCCCTCTTTGCTGCCTTGGTTTAGATCTGTCCCCAGGAGTACAGCTCTAACACAAGAACTTGTTTATTACCCAAAGTGAAACCTGACCACATTCAAGCTGAAAGGCAAGGAGACTCTGTGATCTATTCAAATGTGCTGTAGTGTATCCATGTAATTACCAGTTCATTGTGATTTACAAAATCTGTCTTATCGAAGACATAATAGTGAAACACATAATAATTCTACTTGAGAATTTAAACACTTGATTTGTCCCTTTGGATTTCTCCCAATACATACGCCGACTACAGTCCATCGCCCACACCACCACCACTATCCACACACTTTACGTCCAATCTCTGGGCTTACAGATTCCCTCATCCCCGCGGAGCATCTTTTTGGACAGAAATCTCACACTTTCAGTGAGTCGTGCTTATTTTGGATGTCAATGTAATGCAGGTGTGTGAAGACTTAGAAGGATTTCAGCCTGAGATAGAAACAATTTGGGTTTCAGATACGGTAAGCCAGAGAGACTTACTTTTTTATGACCAAATGGAATAGTAATATATTTGGACATATGGAATCCATGTTATGTCTCATTTTCTTCAATGTTGTTGGCAGGAAAGCGTAGCTAGAGAAATGGTTTTCTTTTCCCCCGTGGTTTTGCTTAAGCAATGGAGAGTCATCAGTCAACATTTGGTTCTCACATTGATCCTCTGCACAGGCTAAAGAGTCACAAGCTGCCAATTAATAATGGGATCTTCTACTGTCAAGTTTTGAGGGAATTAATGCTATTCAAATACAGACTCCCTACCCATTCTAGACCTTAACATCCTCAGGAAATACCTGGAGAGAGGTGGTACTATAATAATTTTATAGGGGGAAAACCTGAACCAGAGACATAGAGTGTCCTCCAGTAATGGAGTCTCAGGACCCAGATCTTCTTCTCAGCCCCCTAAAGACTTCAGAGCCAAAATGGAACATAGAGACGATCCAGGACAGTGTTTGGTGAAGTGTGATGCATTTGTATATGTTGGTAGGTGTAATTCACTGAGATGCTGGTACACCAGGCATTGATCTAAGCACTGTACATATATTAACCCACAATAACACTCTTAACTATATTCTTATTATCTTGATTTTACAGATGAGGAAAATTGAGACAGAGCTATGTTAAATGACTTGCCCATCATCACGAAGCTAGGAAGTGGCAGAGCTGGGATTGGAACCTGGGCTTACCAGCTTCAGGGGCTGCTCTCAGTGACTACTCTGTACCTCCTGGTTTCATACAGGTCCATATTAATGTATATTTAAAATGAAAAGCTATTATAGCTCTAGATAAGCCTGAGGTATGCAAGGTAGTGGTAACCCATTTGGTATAGGTATGGTGCCCAGAGATACCCATGAATGGGTCAAACCTCCAGTGTTAGGATCTTCTATAGTAACACACTGGAAAGATGGGTATTTGTGATTAGGATACCTTATTAATAAAATTAAAGCCATGGGGCACCTGGGTGGCTCAGTGGGTTAAGCCTCTGCCTTTGGCTCAGGTCATGATCCCACAGTCCTGAAATCCAGCCCCACATCAGGCTCTTTGCTTAGCAGAGAGCCTGCTTCCTCCTCTCTCTTTGCCTGCCTCTCTTCCTACTTGTGATCTCTGTCAGGTAAATAAATAAAATCTTTAAAAATATTAAATTAAAGCCAATGCTATATTAAATTACAGATTTATTTTACATTTACACATTTATACAGATATGCTTAGTATCTGCATATATGGCTTTATTCTTTTCAAGGCTGTATTGCAGGGATATTCCGCCCCCCCCAAATAACACAAATTTTGAGGACTGTGTAAGAATGATTAAATTTGAGAAATGTTGGTTCTAGTCCAAATCTATTTTGAAAGTAAGAAATTGAAAGTCTAGGTGATAAAGCAACCTGCTTAAAGTAGCAGAGTTCATTGGTGTTAATGATAATGGTGTTTTTGAAAACTCACTATGTACCAAGTGCCATTTTAAGTGTTATTTTGAGGCATATAATATTTAAATCTAATTACAACATACAAGGTCAACACTACTGTGTTATCCCTATTTTACAGACACGTACACTGAGGCTGACATCAAATGTAACCTGCAGTGAGGTCACATGGCTGTAAGGGATGGAACTGGACATGAACTCTAGTCTTTCTAAGTCCACAGCCTAAGATGCCATCTCTGCAACAGTCTTCCCATCCAAGTGAAGTGTTCACGGTGGATCACAAAGCAAGCCCGCCTCCCCCTGCCTCTGTTTACTGAGATAAGCTGCCATGAAATGTAACTTTAGAAGGAAGAAATGGAAAGTATCACACTGAAATGTATTCTTCTCCCCTTGACAAATAAGTACTTGAAAAGTTCCAAAATGAATGCAGTTAAAGCAGAAAGCTATTAACATATTTGCCACAATAGCAAACATTTTTCATTTTAATGTGATGAAGTAATCCCATTAGAATACCAAAAAATAATTTAATGGTACGTTCACAAATGTTTTGTAATACCGTGATAATGTTTTCATAACACTATGATGTAACTAGTTATAGGTGAGCCCAACATAACTGAACTTCCCTAAGAATTCTTCCTCTCGGACCCTCATCTTGTTTTGTAGTTTTAAGACTTTACAAGGCTCTGATAAGGCTTCAACAACAAACTATAACCTTTAGGTGAGTCTTTCATCAGAAAGAGAATCTCCAGGTTTTCTTTATAAGCAGCACCTTGGTTGGCTGCCAGTCTTTGGTGATGATAAAATGAAGCCAAGTTCATAATATTCAGTTCACATTTCCAGAAGACAGTGGTGGGCAGAAGAAACACCAGTCCTTTATTTGCAGGCTTGAAAGTGTGCTATTTTGCTAAAAATGTAGAACCCAAGGAAGCACAGTTGCTATGTAAATGTGAGAAAATCTACTCTATGGAGAGTATGAGAGTTTCCTGAGGTTTCTCTCATCACGGTCTTATGAGACTCGGGAACTGAGGCCATACATCCAACTGGGAGTGAACCCCAGGGGGGATCCCCACCTGTGTCTGCTTATAAACCGAGCCTTCTCGCTGTCGTTTTGGGCTGAGGCAGGAGGGAAATCGGCAAAGGCACGAGACAGCTCTTCAAATACACACATTCACAGTGAGGACCCTCCTTACTTCAGTTTCCCAAACACTTCCTGTGATTAAAGAAGGGAATTAGTTCTTGATGGAGCGGCAGGCCAGCACAGAGCAAAAGTCCCACTGGGATCAGGTACATGCGGTGCCTCTATGGAGAGCTGCTGGGATGACCTCGGAGCATGGTTTCGCCCTTCCTTCAAGAAAAGGCCTGAACCACTGGTCAGAGCCTGGCAGCCTGGTCTTCAGGCATAAACTGTCATTGCCTTAATGAAGGGCTGTTACTCAGGCCATCTGGTCTGTTCTCCCCCAACAAAGTGCACGGCACCAGAAAGTAGATCATCTCAAGGTAGAGAGTAGACCTACAACCAAACGTTTCATCATTAATGACTAGGATATACCACAGTTCAAAGAAGGATTATTTACCCTAGCCAGTGGAGTGCAATTAATTATGTCCAGTCATAAGAAGCCCTGACTATAAGAACTCAGTGGAACAGTATCCAGTTGTCTTGGCATAGCTCACAATGCCTTCCATGATGTGCATCTACTTGTCTCTGCGTCCCCAGAAGATCTTGATCATTCCCACCCCAAGGCCTGTGCTGTTGCCTAGACTGGGTGCCTTACTCCATTGATCTTCTCAGGGCTGGCTCCCCTTGGTTCTGGTTTCAGCTGAAATGTCAACAGGGCACAGCGTTTGAAGTGACCCCATAATTTCTCATCTTCACAGCATGGAGGCTGTGTGAATACCCCTGCTTTGATTTCCTATTACTATCTGTCTGCATCCCTAAAATGAAATTGGCGGAAAGAGGAATAGTCTCCGGTCTGCAGGAGGGATTCTTGACTATCTAGAATCATGCCAGACATGTAGTAGCTGCTCAGTGATTTTTAATTAATGAAACCAAGGGCATATAGATTAATTATTTTCTTTTTGTTAGTTTGCAATAGAAAAACTTGGAGTTAAAAGGGAAGGGATCTATATAATGGGTTATCGGTGAGTTTATTATTACTCAGATCTTTATTAGTCTTAACTAAAATTTCTTATTTCCATTAAACATCATCTACAAGCTCCTTCTTTCCAGTTCTTGAACCCATGGACACAAGCCATGCACCGCCTTCCCTGCCCATGGACACAAGCCATGCACCGCCTTCCCTGCCCATGGACACAAGCCATGCACCGCCTTCCCTGCTCCAGTCCCTCATTCCTTCCCCAGCTGCTTCCCTCCCCTCCTGTTGTTTTCTATCAATCTGATCATACCAGTCTCAGCTCAAAGCATGTCCATCACATGCAAGTGCCATTAAGATAAAGTCAAACTCTGTAACATGCCTTGCAGAATATTTTACAACCCTGCCCGAGCTCATATCTAGCTTCACGGTTTGTCCCTCACTTTTCGTCTCTAGACCCCAGCCCTGTTTCCTTCACGTTCCTGAAATCACCACACTCTCTCTCTTTGCCTCTGGGCCTCTTCCCATTTTCTATCCTTCTTCCTGGAACCTCCACTTTACCAAACCAATATCTATTCTTTGAGCTTTAAAGCAGAGATCAATCACTTCCTTCTGGAAGCTTCCCCAACCAACATATCCTCAGTCTGGGCTTCTCCGCTTATACTTTCCCCATGACAGCACTCCTCAGACTATACTACAATTTCCAGCTTCGCCATCAGATTATTTTTGTCTTGCATCCTCTAAGAGCCCTAGCACTGAGCACTACGTGTGGCACTTTGTTGTTACTCAGTAATTAAAAATAAGTAAAATAGGGGTGCCTGGCTGGCAGGAGCATGTGACTCAGAGGAGCACGTGGCTCCTAATCTTGGGGTTGTGGGCTCAAACCCCACACTGGGTGTAAAGATTACTTAAAAATAAAATCTTTGAGAAAAAATAAATAAAATAAGATAAAATATAGGGACGCTTATTATATCGTTTTAAAAGGAATCTCAAAATTGCCACTTGAAGATTTTGCACCAACTGTCAAAGTATCTGATAAGTCCCCTGTGCCCAGAAATCCCTGGGCCTTCTTCCCTGTTGGAATGATTACCAAGAGACATTATAACCCTCTGGGGAGTCTTAGCTCCCAGACGCTGCCATTTAGAGTGTAATGTAAGAAGGCCGTTTCTGGAAACAACACTGTGCATGGTGGTATCTTTCAGCATAGTGAAAACTCGAAAAATAGGGTGGTCTCAGCCAAGGGTCAAATTGCAGATACAATGCTTTATGTATTTGGCAGTGCTCTAGAGACAAATACATAATCACCGAGGTATGCGATCTGGTCGGAAAATTCAGGCCAGATAGAATGACATGGGTAGAAACGCACACACACACAAACACACATAACAATGAGCACTCTTATTTGTAAAAACCACATTAAGGGTTGGCAGTTCCTTACCTCTGAAGTGATTTATAAATTAAAATAATTGCCTCTTTGAACTGTTCAGATATTAATTGACCTATCACTAATGTATGTACGGTCTCGAAACCATCCAAACATTACCTAAACATTTTTTATTCTCTTTATTCTGGATATCCAAAAAAAAAAAAAAAAAAAACAAAACCCCACAAAAATAGGCTCTTTGATCTGGTGCCAAGGGTCATAAAGGAAAAGCCATCATCTTTGATGACTTTGCAATTCTTATTCTATTTCTTCCTCAAATTAATTCTAAGTGAAATCGTGAGTACTCTGAGCTTGAATAAGCCTCCCCACTACCCTTTCTTTTTAACAATCTCATCCCAGGGCACATGGATCCAGTTGTGGCTCAGATTTCTGGTAATGAGAGCAGGGCAATTCATTATTCTTTTTTATTAATTTTAGCTTCGGGTATATATCCCAAACCACCCCAGACTATGGGTGGCAGGCATTTCCTTCCTAGGTAAAATGAGGGAGAAACTAAGCTGGACAAGGCCCAGATGTGCATGGGCTGTGACAAGCTTGCTCGGGGCCCAGTCCACAAGTTTGAACTTGACCGACATTGAAAGGCAGGCAGAAAAGCATCACAGTTAAGACAGGAGCTCTAGGGCAGTGGTTGTGAACAAGAGGTGATTTTGCACCCCAGTCCCAGGACATTTCTGGAGACATTTCTGGTGGTTACAACTTGGCCATGGTTGGGGGTTGTGCTCGTGGCATCTAATGAGCAGAGTCCAAGGCCAACGCTAAGTCCTCCAAGGCCCAGGCCAGCACAAGTGTCTGAGCTTAAGAACTTTTGCCGTAGAGTCTAAAACACTGAATTCACATCCCAGCTTTGCTCTTTTATGGCTGTAGGACCACTGGGCAAATTTCCTGACCTCTCTGAGCCTCGGAGGTTTCTCTTCTGTCAGATGGTAATCATGATAAAGTACTCTTTCGGTTGGCATGCTGTCAAACCTGGCATAGGTGAGGGTTTGAAAATAAATTCTATTTTTATTTCTCCATGACTGTATTTTTTTAAAGGTTTTTGTTTCTTTGTTTGTTTTTTTCCAGAGAACGAGAGTAGGGGGAGGAGGGGCAGATGGGGAGAGAGAGAGAGAAAATCCCAAGCCACTCCTCACTAAGCACCAAGCCCAATGGGGGCTCTGTATCCTGACCCTGAGATCACACACCACCTGAGCTGAAACCAAAAGTCAAGAAACTTAACTGACTGAGCCATCCAGGCGCCCCTAATGTATTTTTATTTTTTACATGATTATGGTAGGAAGAATCACATACATTTCTTTCTTTCTTTCTTTCTTTCTTTCTTTCTTTCTTTCTTTCTTTCAAGTAAGCTGTACACCCAGTGTGGGGCTTGAATTCATGACCCCAAGATCAAGAATTGCATTCTCGCTCTACCAATTGAGCCAGCCAGGTGCCCCCTCTCTCAATGTATTTTATTTATTTATTTATTTATTTATTATTATTTTAAAAGATTTTATCTATTTATTTGACAGAGATCACAAGTAGGCAGAGACCCAGGCGCACAGAGAAAGGGGGGGAAGCAGGTTTCCTGTGAAGCAGATAGTCTGATGCGGGGCTCTATCCCAGGTCATGATCCTGAGCTTAAGGCAGAGGCTTAACCCACTGAGCCACCCAGGCACCCCTATTATTTTTTTTTTAAGATTTTATTTATTTATTTGACAGAGATCACAAGTAGTCAGAGAGGCAGACAGAGAGAGAGAGAGAGGAGAAGACAGGCTCCCCACTGAGCAGGGAGTCGGACTTGATCCCAAGGACCCTGGGATCATGACCTAAGCCGAAAGGCAGAGGCTTTAACCCACTGAGCCACCCAGGAGCCCCTCCATGTATTTTAAATGACAATACAAATTGCCACAATTTGTGGGGAAACCTTAACTTTTAGATTTCATTTCCAAATCCAAATTTTATTTTCTCTTAAATTAAGGCATAATGGAAGGATTCAAAATACACAATTCAATCTATAAAATAGAAAGATTTGGCAATAATTGACTTTTCATTTGGTGTGGCTAAGTAATGTTAAAGATCCATTCTCTTTTGATTCACTAACAGGAAAAAATCAATTATGAATAGATATGTTTTCCAGCCTCTATACGGATCCAAGTCAGAAATCTAGTAATACTTGCTTTAATTCAAAAAGTTAAAAAAAAAAACAAACCCAGGTTTCGAGTGGGCGAAGAAAGAGCATTTTCAAATGCTTAAGAGAGTAGAAGAAAATGGAACTATAAATCATATATTCATATTTCTCTGTGTGATACTAATATGTAATATCAGGGTAAGTAAATATGACCGCTATACAAAATGTAATATTTATTTGAATAAGGTCATCAATTTGGACTTCTAACATGTTTACACAAAAGCTTTCCTTAAACTGTTATTTAAAATCAGAAGTGTTGGGGCGCCTGGGTGGCTCAGTGGGTTAAGCCGCTGCCTTCGGCTCAGGTCATGATCTCAGGGTCCTGGGATTGAGTCCCACATCGGGCTCTCTGCTCAGCGGGGGGCCTGCTTCCCTCTCTCTCTCTGCCTGCCTCTCTGTCTACTTGTGATTTCTCTCTGTCAAATAAATAAAATATTTAATAAATAAATAAATAAAATCAGAAGTGCTTTGGTATTCCATAGAAATAGTGTGCTAATACTTTATGTCAACTGAAAATACAGTCTCCAGATAACCTGATAGATGAAAATTATGACCTTCCGAGACATCTTAAGGCCACAACACCTAGTTCCTTGGGTTAGTTCTTACGTAATAGACTAAAGAGAACGCTCTTTTGGTCATTCTGAGGATATTTACTGAGTACTCATTACGTGTGTCTCCTGGGATGGGTGCTGGGGATACACCACGTTTTGGAACAGGCAAATGATCAGGAGATAGCCCAGCACGGTGAGCGAGGACTCTACATTCTAGAGTCAGAGAGAGGTGGCTTGACTTCTGACTAAGCCATGTTTTCGCGGTGATTCTTCAGCCACCTCTTCAGCTTACTGGAGGCTCAGTTTTCTCATCTGATAAATAGGCTGAGAGAAGTTTTTCTCCCTATTTTGTTGAAAAAAGAAATGCTGGTAAAAGCACCGAGCAGGTGGGGTTGCCTGGGTGGCTCAGTGGACTAAGCCTCTGCCTTCAGCTCAAGTCATGATCTAAGGGTCCTGGGATCAAGCCCTGCATCGGGTTCTCTGCTCAGCGGGGAGCCTGCTTCCTGCTCTGCCTCTCTGCCTGCCTCTCTGCCTGCTTATGATCTCTCTCTGTCCAATAAATAAGTATATAAATCTTAAAAAAAAAAAAAAAAAGCACTGATCAGGGAACTCGCTATTTACTAAGAAAATTGCTCAGAATGGCTAACGGTATTATTGTCAGGGCCACAGTGTTATTTTTCCAGCCCAGAAATGGCCCATTTTTGGAAAATGGAGGCCATTTTCCTGCACCAAGGAGATTTAAAAAGCATTACAAATGAGAGGTTGAATAAGTCCTATTTCTTACCATAATGTGTGTAAGCTTACCAAAAGGAACCTGCTGTCACAAAACAATCAGGGTTGTTGTTGTTGTTGTTGTGGTTGTCTTAATTCTTAAACTTCTTATGGCCAGCTGGATGCTTAGTCCACTAGCTGGACAATCTTCTCTACACTGCATTTTTTACATATTTTCCTTAGACATGAGAAGTCTTATGAAACAAATCTTTCAGTGTGCACACACTCAGAGCTGGCTTCTAACTTCTGATCAATGTATTTTTCATAGGCAGCTAGCTAGGGCAAAATTCTAAATGGTTTAGAATAGAAAAAGCACAGATGGTAAATAGCCCTCACTGGCTTTCTTACTAGGAAATGTTTCTTGTGAAAAATACACGAGAAACACAAAAAGAAGAATATTAAAAAACTCCCCTCTAATAGCAATGACCAGACATTGTTTGTCTTTTCTGTACGTGCCCATGCACGTGGGTATACACATACAACATTTATTACTATCCTGAAACAGAGGTCAGCAACCTCTTTCTGTAAAGGGCCAGATAGGAAATATGTCAGACTTTGGGGGCCATGGCATCTCTGTCACAACCATTCGATTCTGTTGTGGTGGCGTGAAAGCCACCAGAGACAATCGTGTGCCTGGATTAAATGAATGTGGCTGGACTCTATGCCCTGTGAGCTGGAGTTCTCCCCCAGCCCAGAGTTTGCTGACTCCTTAGAATAGATGATTAAGCATCATTATACTATAGTGTCATCACTAATTATATTTTATTACATTTATAAGGAAAAATGATAACTTTCCAATTTTGTAAAAGATTTTTTGAATTTATTTTAAATTTTATTTTCTTTAAGTAGTCTCCATAACCCAGTGTGGGGCTTGAACTCATGACCTGGATATCAAGAGTCACCTGCTCCACCATTGGAGTCAACCAGGTGCCCCATTCTGTAGATTTCCTAAAGGGATGTCATGTTAATGCAGAGTTTGAGGAATGCAATGTCAACAAACAACAAGCAATCATTCAAGAAAAGCAGGTCAATTAAAGAGGCAAGGACTCTTGATACTGCTCACTATTCAGTGTGCCCTTGTGTTGCAACCACACTTCCCTGAATTCCTCATGTGGCTGGGGGAGCAGCATTCCCATGGAACGCCGAGAAACACTCCTGGTTCCTCCTGGCTATGAGAGTCTGTGTATTACATGAAGAGTGTGAATCCAACTCTTGCTGCAGCTGCTCCCAAGATCCTGTAACTTTCTCAAATAATAGCATCATTTGTTACTAGGTCATTCAAATGGGGGGAGAGAAGTCCTTGAATCGATTGCTTTGTGTTTAATTCTATTGAAACATAGAGGCAGGGGTTATAGGTTGGGCTCTGGAGGAAGCTAACTCAGGGTCAATTATTAGCATTTAGAAGGTTTATTAGGAAGTGCTCTTGGGATCAGCACCTGTGGACAGGGGTGGGACAAAAGCCGGATGGGACACAGAGAGAAGTGGACTGTACTGTGTTCTCAGCAAAGGCCTCAGTGGACCCCATTAGAAGCTCTGGAGATGCGGAGGTCCCACAACAGCATCCTGAGTTGGAGAGAGAGGACCTGGCTTTTATAAACTCGTGTTAACCCATTATTGGCAGACGCTAGTCCTGCAGTGGCAAGGCAGCTTCCCTTACTGGTCTTTCCCCAAAGGGGGCAGATAACCGAGGGTTGCTGCCTATCTGTACTGCCAGCAGCTGGGAGAGGAAGTCCTTCACTCCCAAAGGAGTCTATGAGTGGTGCATCAGGGCATCTACTATCTCATGGGCTAACTCCAGATGAAAAACTTGCCCAAGTCAATACTGTGTTCTTAGTCTGAAAAATTAATATAGTAAGGTTTGGGGGGCAGTGTGGAATTTTAACTCTGGTTTAATTAAGCCATTTGGTTCAGAAATTTCGTTCAATCATCCAGTGAGTATCAAGACCAGGAAACTCTCTACATTCAAGGTACCGTCAAGATCATGTAAGTTAGGTACAAAAACAAATTTAAGACATAGGTCTTGTCCTTGGGGAACTTACAGTCTCCCTGTAGAATGCAGAAATTTCAGATACAAGGTAAAACAGTAACAGTATTGGGGATGATATAACAATTCTTGGCCCTAGGAAACCACAGTTTACCCACGCCAAGTGCACGCAGAAGCATTCCCATTTTACTTTTCTGTGCCACTACCCTTTACAAGTTTATTAATAAAAGGCATGAGTAATAATCATGGCTCATTTTCTGCTGCAGGGAAGCCTGGGGTCATACATAGATTGGAGATGTGTGGCAAGACTTTGAGATTGGTATCACGGCCAGGATTTATTATCTCTAGTAGACACTTCGTTATCTAAAGTCCCCTGTGCCAGCTAATCCAGCTTTCAATACCGTGATCTATAATCTTCATTGGGGTGTCACTTTTTTCTTCCCCCAAGGGTTGTATATATTTTACCAGCATATTATAATACATTGCAGATATTACTCAAGGGCCCCATTGAATAAGAATACTGTATTAAAAACATACTTTGACTCACAAATGGAATATAGCTTCAGCTCATTTTCACCTGCAAGTTAAAAATGAGATCCCTGTACAATTAAAAAGCCAAAGAGGGACTTTATACTGGCACCTGGAGGGTTGTGGACCAAGTTCAGGATTATGAAAGAATGTTTGTGGAATTCAAATAAGAGCAAAAACGATCTCATTTAGAACAGACAAAATGTGCAAATAATCACTTCTGTGTGACAAGTATGCAGGACGTATATAACTACATGGAATTTTATAGTTTTTAGGAAATACTGGACATCAAATATCATTTTACCCACAAAGATAGTTCTGTATCAATGGTTTTATTTACTCATTCATTTATTCAGTCATTCTGTCTTTTAATACAGGGCTGCTGTATTGCCCATCACGGGGCAGCACCACTGATATCATTGTTTATGTGGAAGCTGCCCCTGGAGATGGACAGTACACAGCCTGCACAACTGTATTCTGCGGCCCCAATTCAATAATATGTACAGGGTGAGTATGTGCCAGGTACCGTGCTGGGCACTGAGAGCAAAGTGGTGAGCAAGGCAGAATTGGACCTTGCCCTCATGGAGCCTTATTTAGATAAAGTCAGACAAAAACAAGTAATGAAAAACACCCAATAAATACAAATTGAGGTAAGTCCTATAGATTATAGGAATAGGATAGGAACAAGGAGACCTAGGCTGGGCGGTTAAGAAATTCTGAGGAAGCAACATTTCAGCTGAAACCTGAACGACAAGTATGTTTGTGGACGTGAAAACTGAGATAGGGAAGGATATTTCAGGGAGAGGGAACAATGAGCAGATCAGGAAGGAGTATGAGATAGCCCAGGAATGGAACTAGACCAGTACAGATGGGGCACAGAAAGGGGAGGGGGAGGAAACGCGGCTGGAGCTGCAGACAGGGAACAGACCTTACAGAGCTTTGATGGGTGTGTTGAGAATTTTGATCTTCATCTTAAGAAATATTGGAAGACAGGTGTTCTGTGCAGAAGAGTGACCTTTAACAAGATCGTGCTTCCTTATTATAGAGAAGACATTTGACATGGACAAGCATACATATGGTTGACGGTATGGGGGCTGTTTCAGTAACACAAGTGAGAGATGATGGTGGCTTGTCTAGGGTAATGCCAGAGGAGATGAGAAGAAGTCGACAGATCAAAGAGATTTTCAAATGAAGTACCTTCACCTAATTTCATCCTGCTTTTGCTAACCAGTACCACCGAAGTATTTTGACTTATGAGTGAAATATCAGCTCTTATGAGTGATGCTGTGAGAAGCCAAATTATTTGATGTTGACATCAAAGACCATTGCCATCAATGTTGGGCTTGCCTGTTAGAATGCCATGTAGCCAATAAAACAGTCATTCCCCCTTTTATTTACCAGAAGCCTATCTGACAGCCTAAAATTTAATCCCTTCTGGGAAATGTAGTACTGACTCATTTGGGCTTGCGGTGAAAATTCAGAGAGACAATACATAACGGAAGCGTTTAGCACCATGCTGCTGTGCCGGGATTATTGTTAGCGTCTCTTTACTACTGCTGTTAGTCATGCATATGTTAGAGCTTTAGGGGAAGAACGAATCACATCGTTTTCCCTCTATATTGAGAACCAAGATTTAAGAAAATAGATAGAGGAGTGAAGCCAAGAGAGATGAAAATACTTGTTTTATTGCCGATATCGCTCATTTCAAGAAGATGGATTGGTTTTTCCATCCATCTCTGCCAAATCTCACAACCCGTACCGCTCACCCAAAGAAAGCCGTGTACCTGCACACAGAAATTGCTTGTTTTGCTCCATCAGAGACAGAGAGGGTATGAGCAAAGCATGGATCCTGTCTCTGTCCCAGGGATGCTTCTATCATGGCAGAATAGAACAGAACACTCTCAGGTCTCAGGTGAGTCGTAGAGCAGAGTTGAGAGCACGGATGGTGGCATTAGATGTGTGAGTGCAGCTGCCCGCGCCATTCATTAGCCAAGCAGCAAGCCCCATCTCTCCATGTCCCTGTAACAGTCTCCTCATCTGTCAGAAGGGGATGGTAATAGTTGCACCTCCCAGGAGTGTCACGAGGATTGAACAGATGAAGATTGCTGTGTGGCACAGAGAAACTCTAGTAATAGATGTTTGTCACTGTCATTACCTAAAACGAGAATACAGAATACAGAAAGCCTGGCACCCCTAAGTTTTTCCAGTCACTCCTACTAAAGAGGTTACCTTCTTCCCAAAAAGGAGAGCAAATGAGGAGCAAATACTTCTGAAAGAGAAGTGGTCCCACGCATGTGGAACCCTAAGCAGTCGGGTATAAAGTTTGCCTCCGGTATATCCCATCACTTGACACTGCTGGGTTTGAATCTATCCCATCCCTGTAGGTCCTTGTTGCCACCTGGAGAGAAGGGGCTTTATCAGATGCATCCCAGACCCTTCCTATAGCACAGAGTCACGAACTGTGCTTTGCATCCAGTCAGCACTCAATCAATGCATGATGGGTTTGAATAAGAGCATCTTCCTCTGAGAGATTTTTGTTTCTTTCTTTCTTTTTTTTTTAAAAAGATTTATTTATTTATTTGACAGAAATCACAAGCAGGCAGAGAGGGAAGCAGAGAGAGAGGGAGAAGTGGGCTCCCCACCGAGCAGAGAGCCTGATGCGGGGCTCAGACCCAGGACCCTGGGATCACCACCCAAGCTGAAGGCAGAGGCTTTAACCCACTGAGCCACCCAAGTGCCCCATATTATTGTTTCTGATATGGTAAACTGTGAAGGGCTAATGCCCAGTGGCAAAATACAGGACATCAACAGGAAGTGTGAGTTCCCACTTGTTAGCTCCCTTTCTTCAAAACTATCCAGGCTTCTGGAGCCTGATTTTTAAGACCACCCTGAAACTGTAGGATATCTGACATGGACAAATTCTTTTTTTTTTTTTTTTTTTTTTTTTTGCATAGGGAAAACACTTCTTACATTTACCTTCCTCATGTCTGCTTTTCTCCTTATTTAGAATTACTGGACTTATATGGCTAAAGCAGAAACAAAGAATTAGAAAGTTTCTTGTAAGATGAACACCTGGATTTATTTGTTTCCTTCATTTGGATGCTTACAAATTAGGTTTAGCTAAATATACACAAAGAGGAAAGATTAAGTAAAATATGGGATAAGCAATGAGGCAATATAGTGTGAGGCCAATAAATATGAAGATAGTGTAGCTATGTATAAAACAGTCACAAATTAATATTCAGTAAAATAGAGCACCAAATTGAAGGTATACTATGATTCTAATTCATCGTACTTGTTACTTGTTATTGTACTTGTTACTCTCTGATACTTTTTGTTTGTTATTATCTGTCTCCTTCAACTGCAGTGTATGTTCAATGAGATTTTGTCTACTTTTTGGTCTCAATAATTCCATGGCCTTGTGGCAGGGTTTGGCCAACTGTAGCCAGCTGGCCAAATCTGACACACTGTCTGTTTTATAAATAAAGTTTTATTGGAACACCAACAAACATGTTTCCTTATTGTCTGGGGCTTCCTTTGCCCTGCAATGGCTTACCTGAGCAGTTGTAACTGAGCCTGGGTGGCCCCCCAAATCTCAATCTTTTACTATGTGGCCCATCATGGAAAATGTTTGCTGATCTCTGGCCTAAACCACTGACTGACACATGTTAGTGCCTAGTAAGACTTACAGAATAAATGAGTGGATAAATGAATACAGGTAAATAAAGAGAGGAAGAAAACGCAGATAAAGAAAAACGTGTATAAGAGGGATAAAACTATGCTTGAAATGTTTTTCTTTTGAAATCCTGTCCTGTTTAACAATGGCATTCTTTAAAACAAAAAGAGAAGCAAATTTTTTAATGTAATTCTACCATCTTCGTGGATCATTGGAGAATAGAGTTTTGAGGTCTGTGGCTCATGAATGGCTGCAATTCTAGATTATTGAGCTATTCACTCATGTTTTCATTTTTAGTTCAAAAGCAAAGCGCCCTCATTACTAATTATCCTTCTAATTGTGAGTTAACAGTGGGGAAAGCCAGTCCGTGGGGATTACTCGAGAGGCCACACCACAGCAGACTCTGTGGGTTGTTCAAACATGAATGGAACAGAGCCGACTTGTGTAGTAATGTAAATAATATTTACCAAACTGGTCATTCATCAGAATTAGATTGATCCAAGGCCCCCATGAGGCTTGGTTATCTCGGTCTGTACTCCAGACATAACATTTACCTGATAACTCACAGAGCCCCCAGGCCAGCTCCATCTTCTTTAGCTGGGTTCTTTTTATAATGGCCTTCAAAAAGAGTCTTCTTTGTTTAAAAATGTATCTGTTAACCAAGAAAAGAGTGATAAGCATATACCTTTTTAAAGGATCAAGCAAAAAAAAAAAAAAAAAAAAAAAAAAAGAAAGAAAGAAAGAAAGGAGAAAGGACATTTTGTTTGTTTCACACAGGATGAAAATTGGTCTCACTCACTGATTCCATCCATCTCCATGCTCCCGTGAATCTAGTTGGCACTTTTATAACTATTTGCTCATTTGCTTAACACTCCTTCAGGGGCCTTTCCAACTAGTAGCACAAGCCAAAAGAGGAAAAGCAATCTATTCACCAAAAGGATGCATTTTTAAAGGACATTTTGCATACTCCATTTCACAAAGAAACAATGGTAATCAGAGCTCTGGGACATTAATTTTTCATAGGCAAAATATTCATCTTTAATGCACATGGCCATAGGTTCAAAAAGTAATGTTAAGCTTGTGTATGTTGGCTGGAGTAATGCTATTCAAGACTTCCTCCTAGTTCCCTATTGCACAGGAGTTTTATCCAACAGTGTTCTGTGTTTTCCTTTGCATTTCAGAACCCCAGAATCAAATGTAATTGAAATTGTATGCTAGATTTTGGTAGAGGTTTGGGTTTGTGCATACTTAAATGCATTTACATCCCTAATTACCAGTAGTGGCATTTTCTCTAAAGTAACTCAACAACAAGGTCCAGATTATTTGACCCTTTTTTGCAAAAAGTCAGTACAAGATTGCAATACCCAAACGAGAACCTCGGCTACCTGAGTGACCTCATTAAATATGGCCACCCCACCCCTCTTGGAGCTCCCATTTATAATTAATCATTAAAATGGCTAGATTAAGCAGAATCCAATTATGATGAAGGCACAACTTGCTTCTTTAAGTGAGAGAATTGAAATGCCTCTTAAGCTGGGGGAGATTCAGCTCTTGGCAAAGTTTCACTTCAGAATTGACCTTTCTTGAGTGGAGAAGGGAAATGTCTTTGACCAAACAGAAAAGACAGCAGCCCCAGTAAAATAGCACCAATGTATACAGATGCACAGAGAATGAAGACACCAAGTGAGACAGAATGCCAAAGACATACAGAAAGTCACACCAACAGAAACAGAGCAGGAAGGCTATTTGTGAATCTGCTTTACAAAATACATATTTACTTAGGCCACTAACATATCTTTCTACACAATTTCAAATGTAGGATATCACATAAGCCTCTCTTTGCTCTATATCTAAAGCTACAGGAAGTTCAGCAGCCGTGTACTCTCGTTTTATTAGGTTGAGTATATCCAGATGATTTTAATAAAGTTTTAAAAGGACATTAGTTTCCTGCTCTTTCAATGAAAACCACTTGCAAGATGAATTTAAAGCAATAGATCTATTTCTTGTCAACACATGCCCCTTTTATGCAAATATGCCACTCTTTTATAACAGCCAGCAAAACAACAAACACACACATAATCATCAACGGCATGCGGCATGGAAGAAAAATGTCATTGTTATAAATGTTTAAAGAAAGAAATGGAGAGTGTGTTGGGTGCCATGTATGCCATCCAGATTCCTCATCCAGGAATGAGGTTCTTATTACCTCAGTTGCTGTAAGCTCAGATTCTTGACCCTGGAGTCCTCCTCTGGGAAGTGTTAGCCAAATAGTGCCCTGTCCTAAGGGATTCTCTAGGGATGGCTCACAATCCAATGACTGGCCAATATGTGTATGTGGATGGGAGGGAAGGGAGAGGGACATGAAGGGCTGGCTCCCTGACATCAGGTGACCTGAGGGCCATCCCAGCCTGGAGCGACTGATGCCTTGCTGTGATTTCAGCATCTCCTGGGGCCCAGTTCTGTTTCTGCATTCCCCCATGGGGTTTCACCTTGAGAGCATTGCATGCAAATCTTTACCCCAGAGCCAATTTCCTAGGGAGCCCAACCTAAGATAGTGAAGAATATTCCTTCCCAATCTCTCCTTGATTTTATTTTTAACTTCTTATTATGGAAATATGCAAGCATACACAAAAGTCAAGGAAATTATCTAACTCATTAGCCTTATCAACATCTTGCTATTCCTGCTTCACCTACTCCTTTTTTAAGAACTGCATTCTTTTAAAGGAAAACATTTTGCCCATAAATATTTCAGTTAAGTATCTAACAGATGAAGATTTTTCTAAAATCACAATGGAGATTTTTCTAAAACCACAATGCTATTATAATATAAAATTAACATATAAAATAATTTCTCAAAACCATCTAAAACCCAGTCTGTGTCTAGTATTTTGCTATTGTTTCCAATTTTTTTTTTCTTTTACAGGGCACAGTGATTTGTGAATTTTTATTCCCACTTCCAGAACTCATCTTTAGGTCATCATGACTCCTCGCCAACATGCCTACCCTGACCTTCTATCTGCTCTTCATGTCTGCCTCTCACCTCCTTCTAAGGAAACCTTTCCCACCATTATCAAACCAATTTTCCTAATGTTCATTTCTGTTAATATTTCCCACAGCAAACAGCATTATTTCTCTTACATATGGCCTATGGAACATTAGTCTGTCAACTGCTTTTTAAGAAAGGAAAAAATAAATGGATGTTCTCTGGTCAAATAAATCTGAGAAATGCTCTGAGTTTTATTCCCTCATAAAGCACATCGACCTATTCAAGGCTCTGCGCAGTACTGTGGTAAACTGCCTGTCAAACCTTTTAATCCAGCATTTTCCAAACCCATTTGACCATAGAACACTGTTGAACCCCGGCTGACATCCAACAGAGACGGTGCTCTATGGAACACCTCTTGGGAACTGCTGGTTTCCTAGAATGCTGAAACAGCAACATCCTCCAAGTACTAGGTCCAGAATTTTTGTTCCACTTTTCTTCTTTTGTCCTTTGGTTCCCTCCACCGTAGATAGTCTTTTTGTTGAAATCTATCACATGCTTGAAATCCTAAATTCTCCAAGAAGCCTTCCACAAATCCCCAACCAGAGTCAACCTTTCCTTTCTCTGAGTTCTCAGAGTACCTGTGCATGGCAGGCAGAGAAGTCTCAGGCTCTTCTGAATCACTGTTTTGCAGGTTACCAGCAACAGGACTTTCTCATTTAAAAAATGGGAATAATGTAGTGTTTGCCACAATAGAACTGTGTTATGGGTTAAACAAAAAGGAAGAATGTGGGTACAATTAAATAAGATATTAAAGGCAAGGACTGTATAGAATTCATCTTTGTAGTTTCGTGTGAGTCTTGCACACTTTTGAATACCAACGATCTTTATTTATGTTTGTAGAATTGTTACATTCAACTGTTAATAGAGACTGTGGGTGACACATTACCTTCATAACATAATGATGAGATAAATTATTTGTGCTTGTGGAGGGGAATTCTGTGTTTTAGGGCATGATCATTCATCCTAGTTGTGCCCTTATAAACTGGATGGGCTTTAGAAGGTCACTTATCCTTGTCTGGAGCTCAGTATCCTGATGTGTAACATTTAAGGGACTGTGCTAAGTCAATAAGACTCTCAAAATCCTTTAAACATGGGGTGTCTGCATAGCTTAGTAGGTTAAGTATCCAGCTCTTGGTTTGGGCTCAGGTCATGACCTCAGAGTCATTTAGATGAAGTCCCATGTGGGAGTGGCTGGGGATTCTGTCTCCCTCTGCCTCTCCCCTGCTCACACATGTTCTCCCTGTCTCTTTCTAAAGTAAATAAACAAATCTTAAAAAAAAAAAAATTCTTTTATACCACCAAGAAACTTTAAAAATTAATTCTCACATGATTTGAGATACTTAAAAAAAAAAAAAAGAGCAAACAGCACTAATTGAAGTAATAATCAATGGTGTTCCTATTTTTTCTAATCAAAATTATATTTTAAAAACCTGATGATTTTACTTGCTTATTCAGTCTTACTACAAATGAGTGAACAGTTTTCCCCTGGGATTTCTCTAATATTGAACCACAGCACTTAGAGACAGATTGCGGCCTTCAGTGATATGGAAGGAACATATGTGATGAGTAAACATCACCTAGACAGTTAAGGCAATGAGAGAATAGGGTAGGAAAAGTGATCTGGGCAGAAGGAACTGGTATGTAGGTCCCCAAACAAGCAAGATCCAAGCAAATGTGATCCTCTGGGGGAACTCTGTGTATGTTTGTGTGTGCACATGTTTGAGAAGAGCATACATTTATAAAACAGGTAACGGCGTAACAGTTATTATTAACTATGTGTTCAGGTCAAAAAAGTTTGCTCAACATGACTCCAGGCTTCTGGAAGCTCTCTTAAAAAGGCCTGTTCTGAGTCACCATAGGAACCAGGTGGTAGACATTAACAAAGCAGCACAAATCCCTCTCTCCCACTAAAACACGGGGTTCAAGGGAGCATGTCCTGTTGCTGTTACATAAGACTCTACTGACAAGTTCAAGTTGAAAGAAGGACTTCCCTCACAAGCCCAGCAACAGACTGCTTCAGAGAGATGTATAGGCTTAATGCATCTCCTGTTGGACAGGGGCAGTTCTGGGCCGTGTCTGTGCTGCTAGATATTTGTGGTCTCCTCAACTTCCTGTGGCTCAGTCACTTTTTTTGCTCTGCATCTACCATGGGAGAGCCGGACCCGCCATCTGTGCTGGGAACTTCAAAGATGTGTTTTGGTTTACATTCTGTTACAATGAACTCAATGCAAATTGTTTTTATGTTGTTTTTTTAAAAAAAAATTAGTTATTTTACTTGTTTTTGGAAGGGGAAGAATAAGGGGAGTGAACTAGTACTGTGTTGGCTTGACTGGGAAAAAAAAGAAGAAAAAGACGAAGAAGAAGATCAACAGATGTTAGTTTTGATTCATTGTTTTCTTCTGTGGGAATGTAGTTTTTACTATTTTTCACATTCTATTTGGATCCAGATTTTTCTTGGTAGGGGAAAATGCGAAATTTCCATTTAGATAAATTCACTTAAACGGTGGCAACTTGCCATAGACTCCTCCTTTCTTGCCTTATTTTTTTCGAAATAGCAGGCACTTCCTCGAGCTTCAGGCTGAGCTGAACTTTACTGAATGGTCTTCAAAGGTCAACTGAAAGGCACTATTTCTCACGGAGGCAAAGGCTCTCAATCAGAGTTTAGAGTGAAGCAGAAGAGAACCTTACCATGAATTTAATCCCATTCCTACTGATTTTGCTGGTAAGGCAGTCAAGCTTAAGAGAAGTGACATGAATTGCCATACTCACTGGTGACAGAGCTAGACCTAGGACCAAGCTCAGGGAAACCACACAAGGCTCTTCCCATTTGGCCTCACTGCCTCTTCGAATGCTTGGCAATAGCTTCTCTAAGCTGGAAGTTTCATGGAAAACACTAGCCATGCTAATCAGATAAAACTCAACATACACTGTATTACTGGCAAGCAAATTTCCAAAGTAATTAATGTTGGACATTGTATTTATTGGTTAATTAAGTTTATTATTACAGTTGGAATCTCCAGAGAAAATTGCTAGTTTATTAAGGGTTTTCACTGTGGTAGATAATAAGGTAGAAGGAAGGTCCCTAAGAATCGTCAAGGTTTCTGATATTTAGAATTTTTTTTTTCTGTTGGAATTATAATTATTGGAAGTATGTAAATTATAATCAGAGGAATTATCCAAATCACCACTGGAAGTTCTAATTGAGGAAAGAAATTTTCTAATAATTTAGACCAGAGTTTCTTAACATCAGCCCTATGAACAGTTTGGACCAGAGAATTCCTTGTTATGGGATGCTAACCTATGGTTGTACGATCTTTAGCAACAGTCCTGGCCCCCTGCCCCATAGATGCCAGTAACACCCACCACCAGTTGTCATAACCCAAATTGTCTCCAGACCCTGCCAAATGCCCCCTGAGGGGGGTGTGAAACTACCCCCACTCGAGAGTCACTAATTTAGACAAAGATGGATGTTTAAAATTAAGGACCTCGCTCATTTCATAAAAGAGAGAGGCAGAGAGAGAGGCTAGGAGAGAGGGGTATTATTCCTTCTGATTATAAACGTAATAAATACTTATATTTATAAAATATTGAACCATGTTATTTAAACAATACCACATTACCTCAAGGTCAGTCTCTGCACGTTGTCAAAAATGAAGAATGTCACAAGCCTGAGGGGCGTCTGGGTGGCTCAGTTGGTTAAGCATCTGCCTTCGGCTCATGTCATGGTCCAGGGTCCTGGGATCGAGCCCTGCATCAGGCTCCCTGCTGATCTGGGAGCCTGCTTTTCCTTCTCCCTCCACCTTTCCCCCCAGCTTGTGTGCTTCCACTCTCTCTCTCAGATAAATAAATAAAATCTTAAAAAAAAGAAGAAGAACATCACAAGCCTGATATCCCAGAATCAGTGTAGCTTGTCCCCAATGTCTCCCTAAGAGATGGAGGGACAGCAAATGCAGGTCCTGGCTGTGACTCCCCCAAATCCCTCTTGGATCACATATTAATTTTCTCATCAGAGGAGGTGCTCTTTCATTCTCTCTTCTCCCTCAAAATCAACCCCAAACTCCAGCTCTCTCTGGCCTTCCCATCTCCTCTTGCTGCCCCTGCTTCAGGATCCACCAACTCCTTCCTTCCATGTGTGGTTCCCGGTCTTCTGGGTCTAGAGCCACATAACCTCTTACCATGTGGCCACCTGACCTACTGCCTAGACCCACACTACAAAAAAACCGGAGTCCAGTTGAACACTGAATCACCCTTGGAACGTTCTGAGCTGAGAGAAGGCTCGAAACTTTTATACAAGACTGTTTTTATCCTGATCATACAAGAAAGAAGAAAATAAGCAGCAGTTCCCCAACTTAACAAACAAATCTGGTGCCTATCTAGGCAGGTGGGGTGACTCCTGCAGCTATTAGAAGAGCATCAAGAGGAAACTATGCATTCCCCAGTCATGGAGGGAAACTAAAATGATTCGACCTTTCCTTCCATCCTTTTTCCCACTGAATGATGAGGCTGACTACAGGATGTTTCAGTTTTCCATGGGACCATCACCATCCTTGCTGCCATCCTCATTCTTTATTACATACTTCCTACATGCCCCAGTGTAAACACTTGCAAGAATGCAATACTTAACTCTCTTTACAACGGTTAACACGGGTACTATTAATATTTCCGATTGGTCGGAGAGGAAACTGAATCTCACAGTGGTTACGGTAGCTCTCCAGGATGAGAGCTCTTGTTAAGTGCAAGAAAAATTCCCTTGTTCCAGAATGGTTTGCTTCACTTGGTCCTTTGCCGTGTCTTTGAACCCACGCTGTGGTGGGTGGCCAGGTGAGGAACATCCTGTGGCCATTGTGTCTTCCAATAAAAGTCCCTGGATGACAGCTAGAGAAGGGCTGCTCAAGGTGGGGCAGTAAGAAACACTTTGCCCAGGATTTCTATTGCGAAAACATAACCAAATATTCTTCCCTTGCATGTTAGCCATGCCTGTTCTAGCTTTGATTGGAAATGTCTTGTGGTCTTGCTACTCGAAATAAACTCCCCAGGCCTACGGCATCAATGGCACCTGGAAACTTGTAAGAAATATAGCCACCTGGGCCACACTGGAGACCTACTGAAGAGTATCCCAGGTGATTTGAATACAGGATCCTCAAAGATGTTGAAAGGTGGTCTCAATACAAAATTTCCACGGTCCCGTGGTTCTCAAACTTGTGCATATATCCAAGTTCTCTTGGAGGGCTTGAGAAAATACAAATTGCTGGGCTTCCCCAGCGCCCTAGGGTTTTGGGTTTGGTAGGTATGGGGTGGGGTCCAAGAATCTGGATTTCTGATAAGCTCCCAAGTGGGCTAGGGGACCACACTTGGTGAACCACTGTTACAGCCAAATACACTGAAAAGCTGCTAAAAGTTAAACCAAATTAAATGATTGGTTTTCTAAGAGGTCTCAGAGCTGTTAACGTGCTAATACTTGGTTTCCCAAATTCTTGGCCCATTTAAACTATTCTGGGTGGGGTGGGGGGACAAGACAAAACATCACTATAGATGAGTGTTCTACAAAAAGAACTTTGGAAACCACCGCTCTGCAAACAATAAAATCTAGCAATTTTGACAAAAAAAAAAAAGCTGAATGTAGTAAAATAACCACTTCGGTCAAGTGAAGGGTAGCCTTGGTTTTGGTAGTGTCAGCACAGCTGTTGTGTCTTGTAGCAAATGAGTAGCACATTTCTCCAAGGGATTTCTACAGATTCCAAATAAATGATAAATTATTGAGATTCACATAACATAGATCAAAAATTAAAAAGAGACAAAAAAAAAATCTTCAACAACATTTGAATTGCTGCTTCATCCGCCCTATTGAAATACAAGCCAAGAATAAAACATTGATTAAATAGAGAGCATTGACATTTTACTCCTGTGGTGCTGGATACCAGCCTAGACAAAGAGCCGGTTAAACTCGAAAGACAAAGAGCCCTTTTGTGAGGCAGTAAGTTCATCTGGGAGAAATATTAAGTGAACTCTCAAAGGAGAGAGTTCTCCAACATCTTTACCTACAACACTCATTGAGAGGGAATAGGCAAAATCACATTCAGAATATATGGGGGAAGGAAAATGAAGGAATTTATTAAAGGATGGAATTGGAGGATACATAAAACATAGCTTTTGCCTTCAGGGATGGAAATTTGTATTAGAAAATGAAAACCCAAAATGAACAATAAGGAATGAGCAAGAAGATCCATTCTTTTGAGCAAACAAAACATGAAATGTCCATTGTCTCATATTCTCTATGGCTTGGAAATACAGCAGTGGACAAAATAGACATTTTCTCTCAAAGATCATACACTGTAATGAGGAATACAGGTTAAAAATAATAAACAGGAAGTCAAATAAGTGTCTTGTTTGAAAATAAACAAAGAGAGGAGACACAAAATAAGAGGGATTGGGTAGATGTGCTTTCCAAAGCATGCTCAGGGAAAGCTCTGCTGATTTGTTTGGGCTAAGAAAAAAGAGAATAAAAGTAATGACCCACATAAATGTTTGGGTAAGGAGCTTTCTAGAAATTCAGAACAGAATATGAAAAGGACAGTAATCAGGAAAGAAACAGGTATTCATGGAACTGAAAGGAGACGACAGTAAATGAACACTTGCTTTGTACAAATGACCTCACAGAGTCACCTGTGAGTGTGTGCCTGCATATGTAGCCGGTTGGAATGGGGTAGAGGGGTGATGGTGTTCAAGATCAAGTTAGACTTTGGTCTTCTGATTTTGACCATTCCACTCAGTCCCCAAATGCTACCACTTGGTTTCTGCTATGTCAATACAGAACAAATAATCATGTGACTGTGTCCGGTTCTACCTGGAGAGTCATGTGTAGCATTAGTAACTGTTATTCTTGCTAAAGGATTCTTTTACATCCCCAGCCTGTGGGTAAGAGTTATTCCTTAACATGAATACTAAGTTCAAGTTTGGGCAAACACCTGCATCACTTCAAAGTTGCTCTACAACTTCAAATCCTTAAGGAAGCTTACATCTCTTTAAAGTAGAGCTACCATGAGAAATGAATTATTACCGAATACTCAGTCGATGATGGCCCAAGTTCATTATCCCTACTACATATTATTGTAAAAGACTTTCCGATGAATAGAGGTATTAAGTAGATCTAAAATATAAATAAATGATTGGTTGCCGTATTCAGCAAGTTACAGAAAAAGATTTCTTAACCCAAGACTTACAAAGATGAGCATGAAAAGGATATAAATATATCTGAAAATGATTTTGTTGGAAGAACATTTCAGAAAATGAATACGCAGAAGATTTTGTGTTATTTAATACAAAAGCACTCAGAAAAATCCCAAAAGTTTGGAATTAATTATCAAATTGTTTTACTCAAGTATCACTGAGTAGTCATTCTGGAAAAACAATTCTGGCAAGTGAATTCAACGAAAGCCACACAGCTCAGATTTGCAAAGAGAAAGCATTGATCTTCCCTTCTGTGATTTTAAGTTCTATGAACCTGAGCATTTGCCTTCTAAACTCAGATCCTTGAAATAGAAACTCTCCCACTGTCAATAGTGGAACACGGGCCATGGGGTTGCTTCATCACTCAGAAGCCTCAAATATTATGTTTGCTCTGCGCTTTAAAGTGGCATCAAGTTCTTTGAGGCTGGCTGAAATCATTTGAGGCAGAGGCAAAAGTCTGCTTTTCCTTTCCTTTCTGTAAGATGGCAAGATTGTGTAATCATATCCCAGCTAAATCTGGCTTGTGTTGTTAGAGGAATTATCTCCTCATTAAAAACAAATCTTAATAGGCCTAATTTGAAGGCTGCTTTTGTCTGTAACTTGATCAAGAGGGTAATGACTGTGAGCCACGCTAAACAGAGGGAGAGTAAAAGAAAGTCAGAAACGTTAAACAGTGCAGATCACAGTCACATTACAGCGCTTTTGATATGCAAATGAAGCGCACAAGGCAAAAAAAAAAAAAAAAGAACCGGGCTTGTTTTTATTTCATTTCTTGATACTGTCCTTAGGGCATCCAGGAAAACCCAAGTCTTTAAGAAATGTCTTGGTTTGAGAGACATGTAATTGTTATTTTCTGAGTTTTGGTGTTTTCAGGTGCAAAATGGGAATACTAATGTCTGTAATTATGATAGGGTAGCTATAAGGCTTAAATGAATTAATACATGTGAAGCATTTAGAACAGCGTCTGGGTTTCTAATCCATCCAGCACATAGTTACTGATAGCCCTTACTCCAAGGTTTAGCTATTTTTATTGGTGGTGATATTAATTATGACTATTAGCATTTTTTCCTATTCTATATGAACTAGAATACAGTCATAGATACAGAGAATTTGGGAACAGAAAAAACTTTAGGGTGATGTTTTCAGAACTGTATTCCATGAATACCCACTGTTACCTAATAGGTTTTCTCTGACTGGTGACTTTTGGGGACTTCTAGAATTTAAATAAAATCAAGACCATTTCTGTGATTTGGGGTCCTGGGATTGAGGCCCTCAATTAGGCCTAGCAGGGAGTCTCTGGTTCTCCCTCTACCCCTTCCCCTGCTTATGCATATGCATGCACCCGCACCCGTCTCTCTCTCTCAAATAAATAACATCTTTTAAAAAAAGATCAAGACCATTTCACCACAGAGATTTCAGACCCTTTAAGATGTCGGCAATGTGAATCTCAAAGAGCATGATGTTCTATTCAGCCTGGCCTAAATGTATTTGACCTCAAACCCATTTCTCACAGAATGTCTTGTAACCCCTTGAGAAACATTAGTTCTTAAAGAAAATTATGGATGACAATTCAATGATGCCCACAGGAAAAATGACTTCTCTTAAGCCCTCTGCTAGTTAAGGGCAGAGTCTGGGCTTAAGCCTGGGTCTCCTGGACTGATGCCAATTATTGATAAAGAGTATTTTAAAAGATCCCATATAGGGAAGGGAGATCTGATGACCAGACTTGTCTTTAAGAGTTTTCCAGTGGAAGTTCCTCGAAAATGCTTTTCTGTAAGCAATGCTACAAAGCTCTCTATACTTTGAACCAGCCCTGAAACAAATCATTTCCCCTTTTAGATCAGATAACGAAGAGACAGGACTGTTAACCAGTACTGGCAAGGTGGGAGACTGGCCTAGGCTTGGGGTCTTTGAATTGTGCTGCAGGAATTTCTCACATAGGAAACCTCTGTAGGACCCCCAGACTGATGCTACTTAGTCAGGCTGGGATTGCTATAGTGGGCCATGGGATCAGGCTTGTCAGGGAACTTCCACGAACCAGTCCCCAGTGAGGTAAGTATAGACATTGTGAGTCAACATTTGGAAAATTTTATAATAATTTGCAGAGGAATTTTGTGTCTATGCACATGTTAATCTAAGTAGCAGTTTTTTAAAAAAATAGAGCTTGTATTTGTATACCTTTTCAATATTTCATTTCTCTAGTAATATATTTTTATTGCATTTTATAAAAACATCAATCCAGGGCAGATTAAATATTTAAAAAAATAAATAAAACTTGCCCTTTACCGTAGATAGTTTGAGAGACTGGTTCTCAGAAGTAATGACCCCAGACCAGCAGTGACCGCATCACTTGAGATCTGGTTAGAAATGCAATTCTTGGTCCCACTCCAGACCTACTGCATTAGAAAATCTGGGGTAGGACCCAGCAATCTTTATTTTAATTAACACTTTGGGTGATTAATATGCACACAAAATTTTAGAATACATACATGCATATATACATATACAGACATATATATGCATTCGAGAGAAAGAGAGAGAGACAGAGATCCCAAACTCTGGAGTGCAAAGATAATATGACATTATTTCTCCATAATCAAATTAAATTATACTCCTAACCACCACTTACTCGGGTTGGAAGTAACTTCAATGTCAGTTAAGATTAGGTTCAGTTTTGAGTAATGGAGGACCCCTCCTCCCCCCACAAAAAAACAGTGGCCTCATCAATAAGCAACTTTTGGGAAAAAAGCCAAGCAGCAAGGGTGTTTTTTTAAGGTGATTTTGTTTTCTCCTCTACCATAAAAAATCCTCTGAAACAACGGGACACAGAGACCTGCCTACCTTTTTTATTTTATTATTTTTTAAAGATTTTACTTATTCATTTATTTATTTTGCGAGAGAACATGCATGGGGGGAGGCGCTGGAAGGGATGGGAGAGAGAGAATCTCCAGCAGACTCCTGGCTAACCATGGAGGCTGACACAGGGTCTGATCCCACGACCCTGAGATCATGACCTGAGCTGAAACCAAGAGCCGGACATTTAACCCACTCAGTCACCCAGGTGCCATCCCAACCTTTTTTAATAGAAGAGGAAAAAATCAGGGAGGAACCAAAACAAGGCTCAGGTATACTATTCTGCCATATCAACAATGATATTTAATCATCCTGTGTGGTAACCTCGGAGCCAGACCAATACCTAGAAAGTCTAGGGCCTCCTCTGGATATGCTGGAGTTCTTTCTGCATCAGAAAGTGTTTCCCTCTTTTAACTATTGTCTGCTGAGGTCTTTAAAACTCCCTTCATAGGTCTTAGAATCCAAATTATTTCTTTCTTACTGGCCTGTCTAGGATTCCCTCACTTGTCATAGATTTTTATTTTCTTGATACATTTCTTTGTAGCTGGAACCCTCGAGCAAAAAAGGTGGGTGGAAGCACATTTTATCAATTCATTTCCAGGCCTCTGGTATTGAAGTCAATCCCTAATTGAAAAACTAGTCTCCAGGGGCCACTAATTAGCTCTTGAGATTGATGCTTTGTGCAAAATTTAGAGCCTTTCTGGTCTGCCACATTTTTGTAGGCTCCTTTTTTCATTCTTTCTAGTTTGTAGCTAAGGGGTTCCATACTTCCATTGGTCTGGGCTGCTAGGAACAAAGCCTCTATAGAAATATTTTTGAAAATATAGGTAAAACATTGGCAGCTTTGGAATGAATTGTCATACATTTCCCAATGTCTCCTACCGTCTCTGAATGTATTATGTAACTTTTAAAAAACGTATTAGATAATTATGTGTTTGTCATATATTCATTTAGTTGTAAGGTTTTCAAAAAGCTATATTCAGAAGACTGAATTTGATTTACTCCTGTTTCTTTTCCAGTGTTACCTCTGTTCCATTATATGAATCTCCCGCTTTTGTTTCAGAATTTAAAAGTCCTCAGAAAATATAGGCTTTCTGAATTTGGCGTCTTGAAGCTGATTTTTCCCTGTTTACTTCTCTAACAAAAATTTTTAGGGAAAAAAGCTAGGAAAAAAGTGGGAATCTTAGCAAACTAAATATTATAACTATGATATCACTTACCCTGATTTTAATAGAATAACTCATACAATTTGGATCACAACCTTATCCTTGTCCCTCATTTTTCTCGCTCAGCTTTTTAAAAGGAGAATAAAATTACCGGCAGTTTCACTCAGGGACATCCACTTGTGAGTATTTTGGTTTATTTCCTTCTAATCTCAAAGAAAGCTTTGATTTTAGAAACACTGCCTTTATTTTTTAACGAATTTATGTATTTTCCTTATATCCATATGAATTCTTTTTTCCCATTTATAAAAGCAATACATGCTTATTGTCACAAAATCAAACCCAATAATGTGTATAAAGAAAAAAGTTGCTTGTGTTTTGTTGCCAAGTCCTTAGACGTGCTTGCCCAGAATTTTAGGCAAATTTGTGTGGCTTTAGCAACTATTGGTTGACTGCTAGTGAAACTCTTCTGCCAAGTTTACAGGGAAGATAGATAATCCTCTAGGCCTTCAGGTCAATTTGGATGGACCCTTTGTGAGTTTCAAGGTAACATTTATTTTTTATTTTTTTTTATTTTTTATTTTTTTTAAGATTTTATTTATTTGTCAGAGCAAGTGAGAGCGAGCACAGGCAGACAGAGTGGAAGGCAGAGTCAGACGGAGAAGCAGGCTCCCTGCGGAGCAAGGAGCCCGATGTGGGACTCGACCCCAGGACGCTGGGATCATGACCCGAGCCGAAGGCAGCTGCTTAACCAACTGAGCCACCCAGGCGTCCCTCAAGGTAACATTTAAAATACACATTGTTTTGCAACAACTTCTCCGAGTAGATAGTGTCAAAACTCACTCCCCTGTTTTTCAGAGAGCAAATTACAACAGGGCAGCCTAGCTAAATTGAGTGTGAAATTTAAATTTCCATGTTTTAATGTTTCTCTATTTAACAAGAAGCACTGGACAATTAAAAAGTAAAAGGCTTCAACTGTGAAGTCAAGAGAGAAAAAACACATGCATTTTTTTTTTTTCCCCACACAAGGAGCAGAACAACAAGACACACCAACCAATATTAATCACATATATTACCACATGCTAAGGACGGGGTGAACCTTGTGCAGACAAATTAAGTTACAAAAATGTAAACCCTGGGCCTCTCCGCCGTTTGAACTTTGCAGTTGGCTTGGTCTTTCCCATTGTAGTAACCAGGCAGAGCCACCGTGGTGGCGACGAAATTTCACTGAGCTGTCCCTGATTCACTCGAAAGAGAATCTGTTAGCTCTTTGCTCTCGAATGCCTGAATATAGATTCAGAAGAGATGGGGATTTGTATTTCTGATTACACCCTGACAGCCACTCAACTTATTTTGAAGACTGAGGGGCAAGAAGGTTTACCCAAATAAATAAATGAATAAATAGGCAGGACGAGAAAGAAGGAGGGTAAAAGTAGTAATAAAACTTCATGTGTCGTCCCAGAAGGCGGAATACGCAGCACATTTGGTTTTACCCTCTCCTGCCCTGGATTTGCTAATGAATCCGGTGACATTTCCCACTGAGGCTGGATAGAGACTCAGACTCTTTCTTGGTCTAGCCTTCTGGGCAGCTGCTACAAATCTCTCTAGGTTGGCTTAGGAGATTGATTTACGGAGCGCATGATTTATTCATTTATTCAGCATTTATTGAACATCTAAACTGCACCAGGCATGGTAAAGGCATTCAGGACTTGGTATGCAGTAGGTGCTCAATAAATTTCTTTTGTCACCTTGCATTGAACTGGCTTGTGAAGAGGAGCCTGGCACCAGACGTGGCGTGTGGCCACGGTTCTCCCTCAAATAATGAGAACATTTGTTCTGCCTCAGCTCACTTCCCGCTCAAGGTCTATTAAAACAAGCTCACCGTCAAGATCAGTTCTCAACTGGATATGTTTCGAGGGGCAAGGCGAAATAGCCAAGAGACAAATCATACACGGAAACCCATCTCATTCCTTAAATCTGACCCCTGAATGTCTTTTAGAGCTGCTGATTAGATTCTTGCTAGCGCACAATATCAGACTCGATCCTCAAAGGAAATAAATTAAACTGCACCGCACGAGGATGAAGGGTTGACATTGTGCTCTTGCTAGCATCTTGTGTGCAGCTGTGAACAGCTGTGTGAGTGCCAGTCAAGCTGGGAGAGTATCACTGGGGAGAGAGATAAAGGGCAATTCATCGACAAAGCACTACGGAAAGGGCCTTGCAGGTGTGTTCTAAGGATTGACTTTCTGCTATCCTCTCTCTCTCTCTGAAATTTATCCTGAGATAAAGTGATATGATATAATGTAGAATTAGAGTCTTCTCCCTCCGGGAGTGGTGTTTTAGGAATACATGCTGTGACATTCACAAACAAACATGAAATAGGGAAAAACAGGCTCCATTTGACAAAGAGGATTAGCTTCTGACTCCAGAGTGATTCTTGGACCATTTAATCATTCCCCTATGAATAAGCCTCCATTTTTCCCCCCTCTGGGAGAGAAGGAACAAATTGTGCCAAAGAGAGTGGCTCTTTCAGAGAACAGCTTTATTTACCACCCCGATTTGCAACTTCACTCCCCTACGAGAAGCCATCAGCTGCTGATCCTTTGACTACAAATGGTCCGGCTCCTTTGACCACAAGGACGTGGTCAGATGCTAACTGCCAATGGAAGGGACACAATGACGTAAGAAAAGGGCATCTGGGAAAGAGATTGCAGTGGCATTTGGATGTTTGTTTGAAAAAAGACTTGAGTAGGCTGCTTGAAGGGAAAATCGTGTGTATCAGTTGCCCTCTTGAGAAATGGAGTGAGAAGGTAAAGCAGTAAAATTAAAATTAGATAGAAATCCTAGGTCAGTGTTCCTAAATGCTGGCCCAGGACAGGGGTCACCTCCGTGGGCGCAGTTGCCTAGTAACCTTGCTAAAGCTGCAGCTTCCCAAAGGACTGCCCTAGTTTTTGTAATCAGTTCCCCAAGATGAGTCTAGTGTACATGACTAGGTTTGGGAATTACTGGCAGATCCCAGACTAAACAAAGACACAAATTAACAAACAAAAATAAAGCAGATGGCCAGGTACCTCGTGGCTCAGTCATCTGAGCGTCCAGCTCTTGGTTTCAGCTCAGGTCCTGGTCTCAGGGTCTTGAGATCGAGCCCCGAAGTTGGACTCTGTGCCCAGTGGGGAATCTATTTCAGTCTCTCTCTATCCTTCTCCTTCTACCCCTCCCTCTGCTGACTCACCCTCTCCCTCTCACTCTCTCTCAAATAAATAAATAAATATTTAAAAAATAAATAAAGCCCATGTGTTATTTAACAGGGGAAAATGATAAAGCAAGCCAGAAAGATGAGATAGCAGGGCTGCCCCTCTGTATGGACCCAAACCAAGAAGTGATATTTTGTAATCCTAAATAGACTGATTTTATAACCAGGACTGATCTAGTTCCTTAAATCTTTTCATTTTTAAACTGTAAGGAATTTTACACGAGAGGCGGGATCCACGAAGCCCCATGCCCACCTGAGACACACACATTTTTAAGACAGTCAGGAAGATCACACAGCTGGTAGCTGGCAGAACCAGGCTTCGGACTCGGGAAATCTAATTCCAGAGCTGGTGGTTAAACCTGGACCAGAAACTGTCTTTCCTGTGCAAATGGCAGGCCTTGGGGAAATGAAGTTTAATAAGGCAGTGTTGTCCTTCAAGGAGCTCATGGAAACTTAGAATATAATGTAGAAAGTGCAGTGAGTAACGTGCTAAGAGAGACTCTGAGGTGTTTGCAAGATCACAGAGGAGGCCTGACCAGTATGCGGAGTGGGCTTGCTGGACCGGAGCTGAAATGTTAAAGGGTGAGAAAGAGTGAGTCACAAGAAGACTGGACCCAAGGAACGTGTTCTTAGAGGAGGCAGCACCAGCAAAGCCTTCAGAAAAGATAAGAGTAGTTCCTGGCTTCTCTCAGAGAGCTATTATCAGAAGAAGGGTGAATGCATACAAGATGGGAAGGGTGATAACTGTATCCTAGATTATGGCAAATAATTACTAATGATCATTACTTAATTGGGATTAATGTTAATAATTATCACAGTCATTTTAGTAACTGACATGAATAATTGTGGTGTTTCATAACCTATTCCTATGTTATCCCCAAATTATCCTAAAACTTAGTTGTTTTGAAACAACAATGCTTGGACTGTGCTCTTAGGAATCTATGAATCAGGAATTTTGAGAGGATATAAGTGGGATGGCTTAGGTCTGCTTTCTCGTGTCTGGGCCTCATCTGAAGGTGACTTGAACAGATGGGGCAATGAGCTCCTGGGATTGGCGGGTCGTCTTCCAAGAAGGGTGGACTGCCACTGTTGGGGGGGTGACTAGAAGGATGTATTGAAATGGGACTGTTGGCCAAAGCACTTCCATGTGCCCTTCTCAGCCTGGTGACTTCAGAAAACTGGGACTTCTAAGGTAGGCCAGTGTCCCAGTGATCAAGGTGGAAGCTGATATCTTTTTGACCTAGCTTGGAAGGCACAAAGTGTTACCCCACTCTACTCTATGCACTCAGTCATAAGCACATCTAGATTGAAGAGAAGCCATAACCTTAGGAGTGTCAAAGAATTTGAGCCAAGCTTTAAAGTCACTACATGTGGTTAACATTTTGGGGTCCTTTCTAAGTGCCAGGCATTGTGCTAAATGCTTTAACAAGGATATCTCCTCTAAAGTTCATCACGATGGTATAAAATATATGCTATGGTTATCCCAGTTATAGATGAGGGATCACAGGCTTAGGGAGGGTGGGTAACTTGTACAAGGTCACGAATTAGTGGCTACAAAGGGAAATGAACTCCTCTTTGTAGGATTTGAAAAGGGTAAGCCTAAGCTACATCACCTTGGTATTCTATGTAACTCAGCCCTGACTCATGGCCCAAACTACATAGTCACCTCATTGTTAGTGTTTGTGGGAAGGAAGAAAGTCTCAGCAACTGAACATCTAAGGGAACTCAAATAGGGACATTTAGGGGGAACATCATGGCTGGCAACTACTGCACTCTCTTTTGCCCTCGTCAGAAGTGAAATCTTCAGGAAGCAATGCTATGTGGACCTTGGGCCTGACATTTATATTTCTCATGTAAATGCTCACCTAATTCTCTCCCTGGAAGTCTCATCCCCAAAGGCCTTGGGCCTAAATCCCGAAATCAAAGAAATGGGACAAATAGTCTTTGGAAAATGCTTTCTGAATCAAATTTCTCTCAGATCTAATAACTCAGCAGTCTAATAACTAAGTAGGTGACTATTCAAGTATATAATTGCTCATTCCCCAGTGTGCTTTGAGAGAAATTAATGGGATAAGATAAAAATAAGACAAGAGTAAGGTGAGAAATCTGTATGTGTGCTGGTTGGATTAGGTTTCTCTAGGGACGTGATATTTAACCAGAAATCCAAAGTAAGAGAGGAAAAGAAACACTGTGATCCTGTTTATTTTTATTATGTTCTTTGGTTCTAACCTCCTTTCCTTCAAGTTCAGACCTTGTTCCAAAGGGAATTAAGCTACAACACAGAATGATGAAGGAAGAATCTAACTAGTCCTCAGTCCAGTATCAAGTTCATGCTCATAGACTCTTAACAGGCAAGTGTAAAATCTGACATTTAAGCGGTGACCTTATTGCCCAGCTGCATAGAAATCTGAGACCAGCCCTAGCCAACAGCCTCAAAGTGTTGGTCATTAGTGTGCCCACTAAGCCCCTTGAGTTTTCACCTAGAGTTGTGGTGAGCTAATTTGCTTGTCTTCCAGAGGCACCTTCAAACAGCAAGTGAGCTAGATCTTTAGGCTAGAAGATATGCTTCCAAAAGCTTCATAAGGGTACCTGGGTGGCTCAGTGGGTTGAGCCTTTGCCTTCGGCTCAGGTCGTGGTCTCAGGGTTCTGAGATCAAGCCCCACATTGGTCTCTCTGCTCAGCAGGGAGCCTGCTTCCCTCTCTCTCTCTACCTACTTGTGATCTCTCTCCCTCTCACTGTCAAATAAATAAGTAAAATATTTTTTTTTTAAAATCTTCATAAATTTTATTTTCTAAGATCAAATGCGATTTATCAACATGAGGGTACTGATATTTAAGAAAACCTGTCCTTGGGGGTCATGATGTGGTAGAGAACCCTACTAATAATTATGCCTTAATTTAGTTATTAAAATGTAGGGATTCATTGATCTGGTAAAGCGTCTAATATTTGAGCTCCCAGCATCTATGGCAGTTAGAAGAAGTGACACGGATTCAGCATGATGGAAGCCTTCATATTGCTGCAGTCTGTGGACTGTCTAAACAAGTAGTTATTATTTAAGGCCATTCTTTGGAAATTGCTTCCTCATATGTGTGTCTACATAGGTAAATATGTCATATGTATGTAAATCTTAACTATAATTTGCATGTATATGTGGATTTATTAATTCCCAAACTACCAGAGCCAATATCTTATTACACACTTACTTATCTCACTTAATTTTTATAACCACCCTAAAAAAATTATTATGAGACACTCTATAGGTGAAGAAGCAATAGTACAGGAAGTAAGAACATAAGTAGTCCAATAGAAGAGCTACTAGATATATGAGGCTATTTAAATTAAATTTAAATTATTTAAAATTAAATGAACTCTCATTCCCTCAGTCATACTAATCACATTTCTTAGTACAACTTTTTCACCATCATAAAAAGTTTCTGTGGAGATAACTCTGGAGACTATAGGCCAGAGTTACTCAACTTTGGCCATCTTGACATTTGGGGCCAGGTAATGGCTGAGGGGGGCTCCCTTGTATATTAGTGGGTCTTTGGTAACCACTACCCACTAGTCAGCTGTAGCCCCCTCCCTTAGTTGTGGAATCAAAATTGTTTCCAGAGAGTGTTCCCCTGGGAATAAAATCATCCCTGGTTGAGAACCACAGCCCTAGACTCAGTGTAGGGTTTATAGGCTCTGTGGGAACATGGGTAGAGTTGCTTTCAATTCTTTCAGCTTAATTTCCCTCAGTGGTTAAATATTTTAAAAATGGAACACGTTTTCATGAAGTTTTGTGAGTGTTCAAGGTAAAGCATTTGGTAGGTAATAAGAGCAGGTTCCATGGTCTTTAGGACTGCAGTGCTCTAATTCCTCCTTACCTGAGGGATGTCCAGATTAGCTGCTGTGGTGTCTGGAATCCTGAAAACCCAAATTCCTGTGTGCTGTTCCAATGCTCTATCCATGAACTCGGGCTTCTATGTTTAGGCACCTGCAGGGCTGGAGACAATGACAGATTTGACTGATTTGTTTAGACAGCAAAGTTTGAGGACCTAAAAACTGAAAAACCAAACAAAACTTCAACCCAACATAGAAAACCATCTTTTAGCCTCGCTGGCCTGAATTTTGTCATAATGGCCTTGAGAACATGTGGACCAATGAGGCGATCAAGTAATGAGGAGGGTTTTTGAATGTCTCTTAAAAAATGAAATCAAGCATTTAGATCAATTATAGTGAAAATGATTAGAACACATCAATGGACAGCTGTCAGGAAATTAACTGAAGTTTCAACCTCCAATGTCTAAATAGGCACATTTAGACAATTGGCCCTATCAGTACAGCATATCGGGTTCAGACTAACACATCAGTAGGATGGAAAGATAATAAAATGAATATTTGAAGTTTGTGCTTAGCCTTGCCTTGAAGAAAACACATGCAAGTGTGTTAATGGGCTTACAGAGGAGACCATCATCAATTTATTTTAACCTTGAGATTTTTTGTGTTTTGTAGGAATAAGCTGAGTATAACCTTCTAAATATAAAGCTATCCTTACATTGGACAATATGAATCAACATTTGACCATTTTTGACCCGTAAGAAGGGACATTCCATCAGATGTAAAACTAATGCATTGAAGAGAGGAGCAAAGAGAGAATAGTTCATTTCTTCAATTTATGTTTCCATATTTGAATTCTTCAGTTTATGTTCCAGTAATTGATACCTGAAAGGTCATCTCTCTCTTAGAAACAGAGGTCAAGTTCACCATTCACATAATAACCTGGCCATTCATCATGCATTTACATTGTATCAGGCCCTAGGCTAAGAAATAAGCATTACCTCATTAACCTCATTGAAACTTAACAACAGTGTGAAGAGGGTTGTATTTTTTTCCCCGTTTGAAGATAAGAAAACACACTGAGGGGATTTAGATAACTTGTAGGTAAGAGGTATAGCCAGATTTCAGTCTCAGGAGGACAGAATTTCAAAGCTTTGGTCACCTGTCACACTGTAGCTACAGGTGAATGGTGGAGAAGATATTGGTCTCCATGTTATAAATCACATCCATAATTAGTACTCCTCTGCAGCATTCACCCACTCACTACATCTGGATGATGTGGGACGTGGTCCATACCATCTTTTATGATCTGACTAATTTTGCCGTATTCATTAAATCAGATTATGAATGAGACTTCTTTCACACTTTTACTCCATGAAATATTTCCTTCTTAAAATGAGTCAAACTGCCAAAATCTCCACATTTTTTTTTTTCTGGTTTCTTATTCCTCAGAGAAAAAATTCTGACTGGCCATTAAAAAAAAGAAAGAAATTCTCAACAAATCAATCAAACCAGAATACCCCCAGGCCCAAGATAAGAAAGATATTAAAGAAAAAATGTCTCAAAGAAGGAACTTGCTAATTGAAGAGTAACTGAAGGGAGAGACAATCCTGAATTAATAACCTGTCTTAATTATAGTATGAGTTAGAAGAAAGAAAGTCTTATTACCTTTTGAAATTTGATGGATAAATGAATCAATTAAGTTAGAGTGTGAGAAGTATGAAATGACATGAACTGGGCAAAAATAGAACCCCGTGAAAGTCTAACTGGGCCTATTTTGATGAACAAATGTGGTTTAAGTAAAGGGAATATAGTTTTTTACTGACTTCTAGGTCAAGGTGCTACTATAGTTTTAGAAAACAATAGTTCTTATAAGCAGATAAACATTCTTCTTGCCATCTTTTTATACTGTAGCACGTATAAATTATATAATCTGTACTCTATATACATATAAAAATCTGTATTATGCATATAATATATATACTACATAATCTTTCCAATGTACTAATATATACTAATGTGAACACTAATACCAATCTATACTATATACTATGTACTATATAACCTATCAGCCTGTCTACCTATAAACTCACAAAGATAATGAACTGGCCAGACTCTATCCAGATAATTAAATTTTGAATTATTAGGGGTAGAGTTCATGAAGTCTTTTAATAGAGTCAAACTTAAAGAAAAAAAAAAACTGAAAAAGGACAATAAAGTATGGATTCTTGTCTCTATTTGAACCAGTAGCATTTTATTCCATCAAATTTATCACTCTTCTCATACCAGTAACACATGAAACCTAATTCTGGTTTGATGTGTTGATATTCATTTCTGGCTTGGAAAAGCACTTAGTCCTACCTCCAATATCTGTCTAGAAGAAGGAACCATTTTACTGATAGCCCACACTCAAGGAGAAGGGATTGAACAAAGGTATGATACCAAGAGGGTCATCTTAGAGGCTGCCCAGCGCTGTGGGTTTCTTCTGTGCTGATACCCACATTCTGTGGAATATGTTGAGATTGTCATCTCTGAAAAGCAAGTCCTGGGCATACTCGAAGGAGAAATAAAACAAGGAGTAAAAGTATCTAAGCCATATTTTGGTGCTCGTTTGCCCCATGCCCTGGAATCTTTCTCCTAACCCTTAAAGAAAAAAAAAAAAATCTGTTCTCAGATAGTGTAACTATTCACTCAGAGCTGACAGCCCAGAGATACATACGTATTGGTTGGTTCCACTGTGTGACTTGAGAGGAATCAGAGAGCACTCCTCGTAACATCTTAAAAGGAGCTGTATGATCCCAGAGATATAAAAGATACATTCTTAAAGGGGACAAAATCACCCCCAAGGGACCAACAATTGGTTCTCGGGGCAAAAAGTTCTTATTCTTTTTATGTAGGAAGCATGGGTCTACATACAGTACGTAAACAGATATATGGTATATCTATGGCATTAAAATTTTATGGAAGGAGTGATTAGAGGAAAAAATGCCTTCAATAGTTACTTCAGGAGTGGGCGCCTGGGTGGCTCAGTGGGTTAAGCCGCTGCCTTCGGCTCAGGTCATGATCTCAGGGTCCTGGGATCGAGTCCCACATCGGGCTCTCTGCTCGGCGGGGGGCCTGCTTCCCTTCCTCTCTCTCTGTGATCTCTTCCCTTCCTCTCTCCTACTGTGATCTCTCTCTGTCAAATAAATAAATAAAATCTTTAAAAAAAAAAAAAAATAGTTACTTCAGGAGAATGATAATGAGAAAAAAGGCTGAGAACAACTTGATGCAGGACAAGCCAGTAAAGAACATTCTGAGATAAAGAAGACTTCAGGGAGGGAGGGGCTGGGCTGCAGATCTGGCAGGGAGTGGACAGGAGACAATATTTGAAATTTGGAAGCATGTAAATGGACTTCCCTGGCCCATACTGGGGGATTGGTTTTACTCCCCAATCTGATTTTATCTCCTTTATTTCTTTCAGGAATTCCTCACAGCATATGACCCACTGAGAATCCCTTTCTGGCTTTGCAGTACAACTATGTACAGTTTCATTTTAATCATGTTTTCTAATGTTTCTGAGAGATTTGGGGTTGGTGGGGAAGGCTGTAGCAAATGTTCAGTTCACCATCTAGAAATGGAAGGTACTCATTACAGTGTAAGAAAAGAGAGGCTCCACTTTCCCTCTCCTTCTTCCTCCTACTCCCTCAGTTTTGTAGAGGCAAAGTGTCTGAGTTGGAGGAAGAAAGAGTCTAGAAAATCAGCAGAACACCGTGGTAGAAAACCTTTCCTTGTCAGCTGCCATGTCATGCAGTGGGTCTAGGTCTCATATTTCTTGTGTTTTAAATGAAGAGTTTGTATAAAATAATACTTCAGGTTGACTCCAGCATCAAAAATACATCATCCCATAAAATACCATCTGCATTTTCACAACAATGTCTTAAAGTATAGCTGTTAGTTGTGTAGTTATATATCTTTGGGTGAAGGTTTTGATTCTTCTGTTGCAATCCCAACACTCAATAGACCCATGAAAGTTGAGCTGTTAATCTAGAATTGTGACCTTCATGTGATCTACACGATCAGTTCAATATAAGGGGAAAGACTCCACCTCTGAGCCTGTAGAGATTCAATATTCAAGTTCTCTAGACTTGGAAGCCTCTGAAGACGTATTTATCTGAAATCATAATCTTGCCTATTACATGGAACTACAAGACATTCCTGTTTTTATGATTAAGAAATAATTGAATATTGGTAAATGTAGAGTTCAACCTAGAGCTTAACCAGCAGATCAGACTTCTTTAATGAGAAGTGACCATTTTTATGAAATAAAATTTTAACCTATGTCATGACAAAGGAAATAGTTGTCACTGATTTATTTTTATTTTATTTTTAATTGAGTTTTTATTTTCATCACCCAGTGCTCATCATGAGCACTCCACTTTGAATTTGTTTTTATGCATGGTATAAGAAAGTGGTGTAGTTCATTCCTTTGCATATAGCTGTCCGGTTTTGACCACACCATTTGTTGAAGAGACAGTCTTTTTCCCATTGGATGTTCTTTCCTGCTTTATCAAAGATGAACTGACCATACAGTTGTGGGTTTATTTCTGGATTTTCTACTTTATTCTATTGATCTATGTATCTATTTTTGTGTCAGTTTTTTTATTTCCACTTTATTGTATTGATCTTTTTGTGTCAGTTTTTTTTCCACTTTATTCTATTGATCTATGTATCCATTTTTTGTGTCAGTCATTTTTGTGTCATACTCTTTTTAATACTACAGCTTTGTAGTATAATGTGCAGTCTGGAATTGTGATGCCTCAGATTTCCTCTTCTTTTTCAAGACTGCATTGGCTCTTCCTGGTCTTTTTTGGTTCCTTAAAAATTATAGGATAGTTTATTCTAATTCTGTGAAAAATGCTGTTAGTATTTTGATAGGGAATACATTAAATGTGCAGCTTGGTTTGAGTAGTATGACATTTTAACAATATTTGTTCTACAATCCATGAGCACGGCATGTCCCCATTTCTTTGTGTCATCATCAATTTCTTTCATCAGTTTCTTATAGTTTTCAGAGTAGTTCTTTAACATCTTTGATTAGGTTTCTTATCATCTTGGGTACAATTGTAAATGGGATTGTTTTCTTAATTTCCCATTCTGCTGCTTCATTACTGGCATATAGAAATGCAAGAGATTTCTATAGATTGATTTATATCCCTCAATTCTAGTGAACTTATTTATCAGTTCTAGCAGTTTTTTGGTGCTGTCTTTCAGGTTTTCTATATGTGGTACCATGTCATCTGTAATAGTGAAACTTTTACTTCTTCCTTACTGATCTGGATGCCTTTTATTTCTTGTCTGATTGCTGGCCAGGACTTCTAGTACTATGTTGAATGAAAGTGCTGGGAGTGGACATCTTTGTCTTGTTCTTGACTTTAGAAGAAAAACTCCATTTTTCTCCATTAAGAATGATGTTAGCTTGGGATTTTCATATGTGGCCTTTATTATGTTGAGGTGTGTTCCCTCTAAACTTACTTTGTTGAGGATTTTTATCATGAAGGGATGTTGTATTTCATCAAATGCTTTTTCTGCAACATGGGAATGATCATATGGTTCTTACCTTTTCTCTTATTGATGTGATGTATCACACTGGTTGATTTACAAATATTGAACTATCCCTGCAACCCAGGAATAAATCCCACTCATGTTGAATGATTTTTTAATGTATTATTGGATTCGGTTTCTTAGTATTATGTTGAGGATTTTTGCATCTATGTTCATTAGAGATGTTGGACTATAGTTCTCATTATTTTTGTGATGTCTTTATCTGGCTTGGTATCAGGGTAATTCTGGCCTCAAAGAATGAATTTGGAAGTTTCCCTTAATTTTTTAATTTTTGGAATAGTTTGAGAAAATTAGGTACTAAGTCTTCCTTAAGCAGAATTCTTCTGTTAAGCCATCTGGTCCTGGATTTATGTTTTTTTGGGAGTTTTTTGATTACTGATTCCATTTCTTTCCTGGTGATTGGTCTGTTCTTTTTGTTTTGTTTTGTTTTGTTTTTTGTAGGCTACAAATTTCTAAGAATTTATTCATTTCTCCTAGGCTGTCCAATTTGTTGGCATATAGTTTTTCATGATATTCTGTTATAATTATATTTCAGTGGTGTTTGTTGTTATTTCTTCTTTCTCATTTGTGATTTCATTTTCTTTAGGGACTCCTAAAATATAAACATTAGTAAGTTTGTTGGTATCACTGATTTCCCTAAATCTATTCTTGTTTTGTATAATTCTTTTTTCTCTCTTTTGTTCAGTTTGATTACTTTCCATTATTCTGTCTTCTAGGTCATTAATTAATTCCTATGCTTCTTCTATTGTTCATTCCATCAAGTGTGCTTCTCATTTCACTTACTGAACCTTTTGTCTCTGCTATGTTATTCATTAACTCTGTTAATGGTTTCAGTGATGTCCTCCACTCTTTTCTCAAGTCCAGTGAGTATCCTTATGGTCATTGCTTTAAATTCTCCATTAAGCAGAGCACCTGGGTGGCTCAGTGGTTAACCATCTGACTCTTGATTTTGGCTTAGGTCAAGATCTCAGGGACAGAAGATTGAGCCCTACATCAGGCTCCATGCTTAGCTGGAAGTCTGCTTCTCTCCCTCTCTCTCTTCCTCGGCCCCTCTCCCTACTCATGCACATGTGCACACACTCTCTCTCCAACATAAACAAATAAATCTTAAAAAAAAAAAATTCTCCCCCAGGCATGTTACTTATCTGTTTCACTTAGATCTGTGGTCTTGTCCTATTCTTTCATTTGAGACAAATTCCTCTGTCTTCTCATTTTGTCTAAATCTCTACACCTATTTCTCTGTGTTAGGAAAGTCAGCCACATCTCCTGTTCTTGCAGATATTGGCTTTCTGAAAGTCCTGTGGTGCCTGTAGTGTAGTGTCCCCTGGTCTCCAGGGCTTGGCACTTCTTGGGATATTTCTAATGTGTGCTTCTTATATTCTGCTGTTGTGTCCTGGCTGCTTTATCCTTCAGCCAGTCATCTACATGGCCTGTCTTTGCCTATTGTGGCAATGTTTGGTCCCTGGCTTGAATATGGTGGGTTTAAACTAGGTGTGCTCAGGTCTGCTTGTGAAATGAGACTTGTTGCCACTACCACCTGAACTGAGGTCTTGCAAAACTCCTGGGTTGGGAGATGTGGTGTGGGTAGGGTGGGTGTGGGTCAGTCTTCTGGGGGAGGGGATCCTCTGTGCTGGGACTGAGGCAAGCATGACTGGGAAGAGAGGTTCTTCCGGAGCATGGGGGATTGGAGCTAGGTGTTAACAATTTAAGTAGCCAGTGTCAATGCTGAACCTGTTTGTGCAGATGACCTTGTGCATGATGAGGGGTGGGGGAGGGAAGTGGTGCCTGCCAGTTCCTTTGTTTCTGGAGGAGTCTCTTCCTGAACAATGCCTCTCTGGGACACACCTTGTGATGAGCAAATAAACTCCCTACTGTGGGTCCCAAGCATTCTTCAGGCCACTATTTCCGCGTTGTATGTCCACAGGCTATTTACCCTGTCTTCTCTCCAAGAATAGCTCAGTGTCCTCCAAGCTGTCCCAGAGCCAAGCACACTGATCTATCAGACTCCAGAATTTAAGTCCTACTGATTACAAGAACTCACAAAATTCAGGCCCTCTCACTTGCCAAGCTAGTTGCTATGGAGATTTGTTTTCCTTGTGCACTCCCCTATTCATTAGTCTCTCGTCCTTCTCTGCAACTGCAGCTCCCTCCCCACTGTAGTGACCACTTTCTGTTTCTCTCCCAGGCCGCATCTTTGCACGTCTTCAGTGTGACCTCTTACCTACTTTTAATTGTCTAGTTTGTTCTGCCAGTCCTCAGATTGAATTCTAAGGTATTTAGTATTATTTGATAATTACCTAGTTATGTTTATGGGACAAGGCAAGTCTAGTGTCCTCCAACCCCACTGCTATCTTCTATCCCTGTCACTGATTTTTTTGTTTTTTACCATTTTTGTTTGTTTTGTTTTGCCATTTCTGCCCCCCACCTCAGTTAAAACCAAGGTAAGAACTAAATTTGAAAGTGATACAAAAAGACAGGTGTTTATTTATAATGAGTTGGCTTGAAACAACAAAAACAAAGTTATTTCCTGGCTCTAAAAAGAGGCTATGTGCTAATAGATGTGGTCAACCTGCTTATAGCTTGAGAAGACTCTGTTTTATCTGTGCCATATTTTTTTTTTTCCCCTGTAGAGTTTGTGACAATTCCTAGTGGAATTGCCCCAAGAAAGTAAGAGCTCTAGCTTAGTGATCACAAGAGAAAGGATATGGAGGCAGAGGTAGAAGTATTGTGGGTGAATTGGCTCCTTCAATTCTAGCCTGGTTTTACTAGGTCTTCTTTGGGATTATGAGGGGGAAAAAAATCTAGATCCAATTCCTAAACTAGAAAATGAGTAAAGATTTGTAGACTAAAGCTAAGGGTTAAAGGGACAGGAAATGAAAGAAGAAAAAAGAACTAAGATAATTAGAATGGGATGGAAAATAATGAGAAGATTAGGAGGAATGCTGGAAGGATCTGGAGGGAAGAGTCATTGAGAAGGAAGTGGAGGAGAACTGAACTGAAGAAGGAGATGGGGACACTTGGTTTCCAATCCCTGATCCCTATATTAGTCACCTAAAGAGAAGGGAAGTGAAGATGCCTTCCTTTCTTCTTTTCCTCCTACCTTTCTTTCTTTCTTTTGTGATTCAACAATTCTATACATTAGTCATCATGAAGGCTGTACTCTATACATTACTCATCATGAAAACTGTACTTTTAATCCCCTCTGCCTATCTCATCCATCTCCCCACTGACCTCCCCTCTAGTAACCATCCATTTGTTTTCAATAGGTAAGAGTCTCTTCCTTGGTTTGCCTCTTTCTCTCTCTCTCTCTCTTTTTTCTTTTTTTTTTTTTTTTAACTGTGTTCATTTGTTTTGTTTCTTAAATTCCACATATGAGTGAAATCATATGGTACTTGACTTTCTCTGACTGGCTCTATTTGCTTAGCATTATACTCTCTAGCTCTATCCACATTGTTGCAAATGGCAAGATTTCATTTTTTTTTAAATTCTTTTTTTTTTTAAAGATTTTTTTTTATTTATTTGACAGAACACAAGTAGGCAGAGAGGGATTTCATTCTTTTTGATGGCTGAGTAATATTCTCTCTATATAGAATTCTAAATATATAATATTCTATATATACACATGTATATTCTATATATGCATAGATATATATATCTATAGATATATATGCATGTGTACACACACACACACACACACATGCACATACATGTCACATCTTCTTTATTCGTTTGTCAATTGATCAACATGTGGAATGCTTCCATAGTTTGTCCATAATAAACATGGGGTGCATGTATCCCTTTGAATTAGTGTTTTTGTATTTTGGGGGTAAATACCCAGTAGTGCAATTATTGGATCATAGGTTAATTCTACTTTTAAATTTTTGAGGGATCTTCATTCTGTTTTCCACAGTGATGGTTAACAATTTGCATTCCTACCAACAGTACACAAGCGTTCCTTTTTCTCCACATCCTAGCCAACATTTGTTTCTCATGGTTTTGGTTTTAGCCATTCTGACAGGTGATATCTCATTGTGGTTTTCAATTGAATTTCCTTGATATTGAGTGATATTGAGCATCTTTTCATGTGTCTCTTGGCTCTCTGGTTGTCTTCTCTGGAGAAATGTCTGTTCATGTCTTCTGACCATTTTGGGGGTTATTGGGTTTTGGGTGCTAAGTTTTATAAATTCTTTATATATTTTGGATACTAACTAACCCTTTATTGGATATGTGATTTGTAAATATGTCCTCTTATTCCATAGGTTGCCTTTAGTTTTGTTGATTGTTTCCTTCACTGTGCAGAAGCTTTTTATTTTTATATAGTCCCAACAGTTTATTTTTGCTTTTGTTTTCCTTGCCACAGGAGACATATCTAGAAAAAAGCTGCTACAGCCAATGTCAGAGAAATTATTGCATATACTCTTCCCTGGGATTTTTATGGTTTTGGGTCTCACATTTAGCTCCTTAATAGATTTTGAGTTTATTTTTATGCACAGTGTAAGAAAGTGATCCAGTTCATTCTTTTGCGTATAGCTGTCCAGTTTTCCCAACACCATTTGTTGAAGATACTTTTTCCTATTGCATTTTCTTTCTCCCATTGTTTTTTAACCATGATTCTATTTCCCACCTTTTCCCAAAATAAATTAATGTGACCAGGAGAGCAAAGGAGCTAGGAACATTGTAGAGCTGCTTTGAGAGAGAGAAAGTACAGCTTTCAAAGAAACATCTCCTTCTTGTTGTTCTCCCAATGTTGTACAATGACCCAGTAAAACTGAATTAAGAAACTCATATTTTAAGAAAATAGTTACGGTTGCTCTCTGGAATTCCCATCTCGTCCTTTGCAACCCAACCAATCCCATTTGGTATTTATGTATTTCTATGAATTCTGACCTTCCTGGTACTCAACGTGGATATGCCATATTCTGGAAAGAGACTGGAAATGTTGTTTGACATGTGGATTAGGCTGTGTTGACAAATTGTGGTCTGTCAGATAATCCACAAAACACTGCCACCTGTAAAAAATGAACCCCTGAGTAGTTGTGTCTTGTTTCCCAGTGAACTCAAATCTGTCTCATTTCTGAGCAAAAGCACAGCAGGAAAGGAAGAGTTGCATGCCACTTTTGAGGCCATTTTCTTATTTACATGTCACTCTAGTCAATAATTCCCAGGATAACACAATCTGCTATTCTGACAAACAAATAAACAAACATAAGAAATAAGGAAGTAATTCCTCTCAGTATGCCTTCTCATGGTCTTTCTCCCAGAACAACTTTCTTCTCTCCAGAAGCCAACTCCAATGCCCTGGTTCATTGGCAGTATATATTTTCAGTTTGCCAAAAATGCAAAAAGGAATCATGCTGAATTTAGCTTCCCCAGAACTGAATTCAACTCGATGTCTTAACTTCTAATAAGGCTTATAAAAGTTCCACTGGTGTTGGCATCTGTAGCTAGAGAAAAGAGACAGCTGTAAAAAACATCTTCTTGCCAAAACGTGATTTGGGAAAGGTCATTTTATTACATGATTTATTTATATTGTTTCTCCATGGTACACAGTGTTCTGATGTGGAGGCAGAGCTGAGGGGAGGAGAAACATTCGAAGAACCCCTTAAGACCTACCAGTCATAGGCAGGCATCTTATGGGTCAAGATGTTTGGTGTGTACACTCTGTAGCTAAAACGGTGTTCAATTCAGTGCAGCTCTTTTGCATCAGTCAAATTAAAAAGAAAGTTCTATCATAGCATCAATCTTCTCCACTCTCCTCTGAGGCATCATCAGCAAGGAACATGATTAGTAGATCTTGCTTTTATAGTCACCAAGAACAATCAAGATACTCTTCCCCTCAGAAAAGAAAAAAAAAAAGAGTCAAGTTAATCAAATTTCTAATGGTTTAGCCTTTTTTTACACATGGTGTTGGCGTTTTAAAGGGCATAAATTTTTCTCTTCTGGATTTCTTTGCCTGCAGAAGCTTGTGTTAGTTACATTCTGAATAGACCTCCATATTTAATATGGGAAGCTGAATATCTCTTTAAATGGAAACAGATGGGCAATTTTGTTTATCTTCACTTGGCTCTATCACTGTGTCCTAAACATGCGGGTGGGATTTTTTTAATACCAAGTTTATAATGGTGACAAGTAGGATTTACTGGAGAAATACTTTTTTGACCATATATTTTATTTAACCTACCCCTGATGTGGAGTCCAAACTAACCGTTTGTGTGTTTTGTTTTTTTGTTTGGTGTTTAATCATTGCTTCTCTTTATTTATGGCCAGCATGTCTCAGACATTGAGGTCAGGTGTTTGAAAATAAAAACCAAATAGTTTTTATTCTTGCCTTCAGAGTGTTGCTAGTATTTTGACTTTATTAAGCTTCTTGTTTTACTTGCAAAAAAGTACTTCAAAGAAATGCAGCAGAAGAACCAAGTTGAGAAAGTAAAGAATCTGGCTTGGCTTCAAGCCGTTGCTACCTTCAAGCCAGCCAGTTACGTATTCCTTTTTGCTTTTAGGAATGTTTCTATAGGTAGCAACTCTCAGGATCCTCTAGCCAACTGTAAGTTATCTGATAGGGCAGACTTTTATCACCAGATCTTCAAAACTGGCTCACTGGGGAAAGCATGAGGCAAGGATCATATTCTCTAATGGAGTCAGTCTATGGCCATGTTTGACTGATTTGCTTCTTAGATGATGAAGTATGATGTCTCCATGGAATTCCATTTGAGAGAGATTTAAAAATTAAACATCATGAATATTCAGTAAGCCCTCCTGAAAAGTCAGTTCTAAGTGACTTAATCATTTTCTCTGCATTTTTCCTTAAAGAAGACTTTGTTTGAACGAGGAAAGGTTTGAGTATTGTTTGTTTGTTTGTTTTTTAATAGAAAAGTTTAAAGTTAAAGAGAAATAACATGTGAAACAATTCCTTAAAATGTTGAATTTTAATGCCCTTCAGAAACTAAGTCCCCCTAGCAAGGCCACTCAGAGGACAAGGTTATTTCTCAATGCCGTCTCTCTGCTTGCAGGCACATTAATTTCCAGAGAACACAAGGCCAGTGTAAATTTGATCTGTATGAAGTCCATTTTGCTCTTTTTTAAAATTTCCAGTTACAAAGAGAATCCCAAATACCAAAATGTCATATATAAAATTAAGAAGACCACCCCAAAATTTCGAATAGAAATAATAAGTAGGAAAGGCAACAGTGTTCTGAGAAATTACTTGAAATCTGACATAAATTAAAATGTTCGTGTTTGCCCCTTCAAAGTCATTATCAGATGCTCTACCTAGCCCACACAAATGGATCAAAGACAAATAATATATAGATAATCTCAAAGACTAATGAGAAAAGTATTTAGATTGAATGTTTACATATTTTGTAAAACAAGAATGTCAAGACTGTGTCCAGTACTTCAGGCTGTAAATGGGCCATTGCATTAGCCAGACCACCTTTAACTGTACTCCTCCTGGTAATTCAACAACTCACCCCCATTGGACCAAGTTGGAAGACAGGGGATCTTATATTAACTTGTTCTCTATGGTGGATAAAGAGATTTCCCACCTATTATCTGAGCCAGACATATCAATTCATTAGCATCCAAGAAACTAGAAAAGACACTAGCTAGTGAACATTGCATTTCTGAGAAGTCTGGGTACCCCAACATTGGAAGGGAGATCTTGTTCTCCTTATTTTGCAAATAAGAATATAGATGCATGGAGAGCCCAAACAGCTATTTCAATATGCAACATCCAGATCTGGGAATGAAAATCAAGACTATTGTGAGCTGGAAACAAATGTATGGAAGTTCAACACACTTGGACTCTAGTCATAATTTCAGTAAGTACTAGTTGAGTCTCTTTGAGGAATTCACTTAACTTTTCTGAGCCTCAGTGTGTTCATTTTTCCTAAGGAGAAAACTAACACTAACTCAGTGCTGGGAGCATGAAGGAGACATTCACTTAGAGCACTTAGCCCAATGGCCAGCTCACAGGAAGCACTCGATCAGCCTTCGCTGGACACAGAAAGAAAATGAGATGGTAACGCAAAGTGGGTTTCAGAAGAATCCCCCAATGTGTTCAAGGAGAGGTACTCAAACTACTGAATGTTCAACTCAGTCGCATTTCTCTGAAAGGGGACATTACTTGGTGGGAACTCAAGTGGAAAATGATGAGATACAGGCATAGCATGGCATATGACATTACAAGAAATATCTGATGCATCATGTTTACTGTGATTATCAAGGCAGGAAGGTGAACATACACTTGAGAAAGCCTTTGAACAAGAGCAGTGAGACAATAAACCCATTTCTAGTTAGTCTTCAGTTAGCTTAAAGAAATCAATGGGGATTCTGGATCATGTAACTTATATATGTTTCTTTTTTTTAAGTTCTATATGTTTCTATAGACTTCTTTTTTTTTTTAATACAAGGGGCTTAAAAATAATTAAAAAGTAAAATTTCAAGACTGTTTGAGAACAATCAGGACTCTCTTTAACTTTCCTCTTCCGGACCCTCTAATGATTTAGAGCAAAGTCCGCTTGACCTTCGATAAAGTGTTCAGTTATCTGAGGGAACAAGAAAGTTGGGAAGATTAAAGAAATTGAGTCACCCCAATTGTCAGGGCTGGCAGAGTGATTCCAAATTTGGAGCCCTTGTGCCTTGAGCCCCTTTCAGAAGCAGGCTCCTAGCATATCCAGGGCAGAACTCCAAGCTACTGGCAGGCGGGTTTTAGTACGAAGTGAGCCAAATGTAAGTGCTTAGATCCCACTGTTCTGGAGGCATTAACTCCATCCATGGATTGGTGAAGTTCTTAGGGTTGGTCACAGAGGGGCTTAAGAGAGGCAAAAGTGGGCTGATGTAGCCAGAAACATATAAGCAATAAATGTTTCTATGATACAGTCAGCTTATCTGTCCCCCTTCTGAGTAAAGTAGATGAGGGACCAATAGAGGCTCCCCTTTTTTAATCTCCATCATTTCATATAGCTTTCCAAAATAAATCAGTACAAATCCTTCATGCGTCCCCTTATCCTAAGCACAACGTATTTCCTTTCTTTTGTGGGGCGGCGGAGGGGGGGGAGGTTACGCCAGCTATTTCCTTTATGAGAGATCTCTTTGGGAACTTCAGTGATAACCAATTAAAACCTCATCACCCTTCTACCCTAGAATCTCCTTATCAGAAGCCTTTCCCAACCACTAAGATTACAAAAGTTCGACATTTAAGAGCAGTTCATTCTGGACTGTCTGCAATGAAGAAAGGGGGTGAGAACCATTTTCAAGGGCTTTTCTCGTGACATTTACTCCTCAGCTCCACAGGAGAACACGTCAGCTCTCTCGGGCCACAGCTGTGTGTAATGTCCATCGTGACTGCAGTGCCCAGGGACTGCGTCCTCCGTTCTCAGAGGGGCCATCAGTTTGATCTGAAAGCTGGATGAGAGCCACCGGTGGGCAACAGTCTGTAAACAGACTGTCCCTTCCTGCTCTTCAGAGCAAAGAAAGAAAAATAAAGGTTAATGGAAGGAACGGTAGGAGAAACAAAATTGTGAGGAAAAATGCCCTGAAACTTGGAAATAAGGCCGAAGATGACTATGCGCCCTTTCAATGTCTCACTAACTGTTCTAATTAGGGTCATCTGATACTCCAGAGCTGCACTAGTATCGTTGCCATTAGCCACATGTGACCCCTTAAAGTTAAATTGGAATTAAAATGAAATAAAAGTTTTGTACAGTGAAGGCAACCATCAACAAAATGAACAGATCACTTAATAAATGGGGAAAAGATACTTGTAAAAGATATATCCAACAAGGGGTTAATATCCAAAATATATAAAGAACTTATACAACTCAACACACAAAAAAACTTATACAACTCAACAACTGCCCCCCCCCCCAAAATAGCCCTGATTTAAAAAATGGGCAGAGGGCCTGAATAGACATCTTTCATTTCTTTAAAAAAATTTTTATTTATTTATTTAATTGACAGAGAGAGACACAGTGAGAGAGGGAACACAAGCAGAGGGAGTGTGGGAGGGGGAAGCAAGCTTCCCGCAGAGAAAGGAGCCCAATATGGGGCTTGATCATAGGACCCCAGGATCATGACCTGAGCCAAAGGCAGATGCTCAATGACTAAGCCACCTAGGCAACCCCTGAATAGACACTTTTCAAAGAGGACATACAGATGGCCAACAAACACATGAAAAGATGTTCAACATCACAAGTCATCAGAGAAATGCAAAACAAAACCACAATGAGATATCACCTCAGATGGGTCAGAATGGCTAGCATCAAAAAGAAAAGAAACAACAAATGTTGGCAAGAATGTGGAGAAAAGGGAACCCTTGTGCACTGTTGGTGGGAATATAAACTGATGTAACCACTGTGAAAAACAGCATGGAGTATCCACAAAATATTAAAAATAGAACTATTATATGATCCAGTAATTCCCTTGCTGGGTATTTACCCAAGGAAAATAAAAACACTAATTTGAAAAGTTATATGCATCTTTATGTTTATTGAAGCATTGTTTACAACAGCCAAGATATGGAAGTCCCCAAGTGTCCATTGATAGATGAATAGATAAAGAGGATATGTACATATGTGATACACACACCCTGGAATATTATTTAGCCATAAAAAAGAGTGAGAACTTAGCATTTGTAACAACACAGATGGACCTAGATGGGTGTTATGGTAAGTGGAATAAGTTAGACAGAGAAAGATACTGTATGATTTCACTTATATGTGGACACTAAAATACAAAAGAAATGAAGAAAGAAACAAAAAATGAAATAGTCTAAAATACAAAGAACAAACTGGCAGTTATGAGAGGAGAGGCAGGTGCAGGGAGGGACCAAATAGATAAAAGAATAAAGATGTACAAACTTCGAGTTGTAAAATAAGTAAGTTATAGAGTTGAAAAGTACTGCATAGGGAATATAGTCTATCATACTATAATAATATTGCATGGTGACACGTGGGATTACACTTATCACGAGCACTGAGTAATGTATAGAAGTGTTGAATCATATATTGTACACCTGAAACTAATATAATATTATATGCTAACTATACTTCAATAAAAAATAAGTAACTCAATAAAATTAAAAAGTTAGTTCTTGGGCGCCTGGGTGGCTCAGTGGGTTAAGCTGCTGCCTTCGGCTCGGGTCATGATCTCGGGGTCCTGGGATCGAGTCCCGCATGGGGCTCTCTGCTCAGCAGGGAGCCTGTTTCCCCCTCTCTCTCTCTGCCTGCCTCTCCAACTACTTGTGATTTCTCTCTGTCAAATAAATAAATAAAATCTTAAAAAATTAAAAAGTCAGTTCTTCAGTCCTTCTAAACACATTTCAAGTGTTCAATGGCTACAAGAAGTGGTGGCCATATTGGACAGCAGGGATAAAGAGCATTTCCATCCCTGCAGAGAGTTCTATTAGATAGCCATTCTAAAGGAAGGTAAATTTGTGTTAAAATTTACTATTAATTAGAGCTTGGACTCTAAAGTCAGATGTCAGCTGGTAGGAAACTGGTAAGTTGTAAACAGATTTTGTTCTGTAAAGATGCAACTAATTTTTGTTCAGAAGAAAAGATAACTCCATAATGTCTGGTTTTATTGCCCTGAAGGAGATTAATCAGTTTTTTAAAAAATATTTTATTTATTTATTTGACAAACAGACATCACAAGTAGGCAGAGAACAGGCAGAGAGATTGAGAGAGAGAGAGAGGAGGAAGCATGCTCCCTGCTGAGCAGAGAGCCTGATGCAGGGCTCGATCCTAGGACACTGGGATCATGATCTGAGCCAAAAGGCAGAGGCTGTACCCCACTGAGTCCCCCAGGTGCCTAATTAATCAGTTTTGTATCTATATTTGCAATCTTGTTCCAACATGTCTGAACTGAATAAATATATATCAGCTTCTTGTATCCTCCTTTGAACCAGCTTTGTCCCTTGTTACTGAACTAGAGAAATCCTTAACATATCCCCACTATATATTTTAGAGTATTATATTTCTAAGTTTTAAAGAAATATACACTGACAAAGGGATTAAACAGATGCATGTAGTACGAATTTGATTTAAAGAGTGTCTAAATTAAATATGGGGAAGACGACTCTCTTGGCAAAATTAGTGGAAGTGATTCTCAGCTTTTCCAATAATAAAGCAGCACAGCGTAGAGATTAAGAGTCTGCTTTGTAGATCTTGGTCAAGGTCCATAGAGGTCACTGCCAGGATAATACACAAGAAAGAAATAAAAACAAAATAGAAGAAAAAAAGTTGAGGAAGACTGAAATTTGCTTCTTTTATATTTTCTAGAATATTGTATGGTTTGATTTTTTAAAGATTATTTATTTGAGAGAGTGAGACATGTGAGAGGAGTGAAGGGCAGAGGGAGAGGGAAAGAGCCCTCAAGCAGACTCCCTGCTGAACATGGAGCCTGACATGGGGCTCGATCTCACAACCCTGAGAGCAGACCTGAGCTGAAACCGAGAGTTGGATGCTCTAACTCACTGTGCCATCCAGATGCCCTAAGATTAAAAAAAAAAAATAACAATAATGAGTATACACATCTACATAATTAAAAATAAAGTTTTGAAAATTTGCATAAACAGAGAGGTAATATAATATTAAATCAGTACTCTACCACTTACGAGTGGGCAAGTTATCTAATTTCTCTGAGCCTCAGTGTCCTCGTCTGTGAAATGGAAATCATAACAGATACAGCATAGGATTAGTGTGATGAATAGATTAGATGAAGTCTGACACAATAAATGTTAGCTATTACTATTGTTGTAACTCCTGGAAATCTAGGACTATTCCTTACAGTTACTAAGAAAGAAACATGTAACACCTTTCATCTGATTTTGAAAAGGCATGGGAATTCTGCCTGCTCATCCATGATGATTTTCTTTTCATTTGATCATAACTTGTCTCACATTCTTCCAGTAAGATGTTTCATATTGATCTTGACTTTGCCTGTTCTTTGTGAGCTTAGTGTATCATCAGGAGTATACATACCCAAGACAGGAAAGCATGGCATCTGTGATAGACAACAGACTTCCCAAAGAATAGTTGGAAAAACCAATATACCTAATCTCAGTTGACTGTTGCCTGGCTAGCTCAGTAGGAAGAGCATGAGACTCTTAATCTCAGTTGACTTTGAGAAGTCAAGAGTGTCAGACAAGAGGTACAAATACACAAACATACACATGCCTCTAGCACCAAAAATAGCACTATCCAAACAATGCCCAATCCAACAACCCCAAAACTTGCAATTTGGACAATTATTTTTGGGAAAAGAAAAGAAATAAGAACAAAGACACCATACATGACATAAAATACCAACCCTCCCCCCACCCTCTGCCCCCTACCCTTTCCTAAATTCTTTCATTTTCTTTTCCTTATACCAGAATACATACATTTAGAATAGAAAGAACCACAGAGAGGGGAAGCATATAATAAATGTATCAGCAACAAAGAACCAGTCTTAAGATGGTCAAAACCCAAAGTAGCCCAGAGAATGTCCCTGGGAGCATGGAAATTCCTCCTCCCGTTTCCAGTCCCCACAGCGTATAACTAAGGTCTTCTTGCCCTGCCCCTGGCAGATGGTAGGATGATGATAATTGTTCTGTGTGCCTGTGGATTCATCAAAGAGAAGATAGGGGAGGAGGAAAGATAGATAAAGTCTTTTGCTCTTATGACAAGAATGGTAAAGCTATTTGTAGCAAGTATTGAGCAAAAAGGAGATTTTGTTGAAAAAGACCTCTCATCCACATTTATCCAGTGCCTTTAAAGGATTGTTTAATATTTTTATTAATATTCAGTATTAACAAAATTAATATTTACTATTACTTTTTAAAGATCACTTTCTTTGGACTTAAATTGATGTTAGCTGTAAGTGCCCCTCATGGCCTGTGACTTTGAGAAACATGTTCAGACATCACTTCCTAGGTATCTTTGTGTACAGTGCTTAGCGCAATCCATGGGGACATGGAAAGCCCTCAGGAAGCATTGACTCCCATTGTGATTACTACTGATCTTGGGTCACCATAAAGAGCCCAATTCCTAATATTTCTTAGACTTATTGAGGAAAAGCCAGTTGGGTGGTTTATCAGGATCCTGGCAGTAAAAAGGATGCACCCCCACCCCTGAGGTCGGTTGTAATGATGAGGTGTTAGAGAGAAGGTACAGAGAAGCAGGAGGTGGCAGGGCACTAAAAGACTGGCAAACCTATGTAGTCATGGCCATTCTTACTGAATGTTTTATGCCCCAAAATTCAGATGTTCTAATTCTAAGTCCCAGTTATGGCATTAGGAGGTAGGGTCTTTGGGAGGTGATTAGGTCATGAGGATGGAGCCTTCATGAATGGGATTAGTGCCTTTCTAAGAGCAGACGGGGGCTTGTTTCTCTCTCAGCTCTCCATTCTAGGAGGATACAAAGAAAGGTCCATCTGTAAACCAGGAAATGGTCCTTCACCAAACACCAGATCTGCCAGCACCTTGATTTCAGACTTCCCAACCTCCAAGACTGTGGGAAAAGAAATTTCTTGTTTCAGATATTTAGGCCACCCAGGCTATGGTAACTTGTTAGAGCAGCCCAAGCTGACTAGTACAACCAACCCCTGGGCTGAAGAGATAAGTGGTAGCCTTAGTCACTGCCACAAGGGAGATGACAAACAGTAAGGGAGGAGGGAAGAAACACTGTGACTTCTTTCTCTCCGGCCTGCTGATTTCCTTGTCAGTATCACTGTCTAGCTGAACCCAACCGGAAGGAGCCCCAGATGTAGCCTAGAGGCACCCTCGTGGGCCAGAGATGGAGACACAGGAAGTTGGGGGGAAGAGAGACAGAGCGTAACTATGTGTTAAGACTCTGGAATCCAATATATGGTTAATTTGCCTATTCACTTCTGAGAGTTGAAAATCACTTTTAACAAGAGGCCCATCCTGGCCTTCTGTCTAGCCCTGTCAACCCCCTTCTCTTCAATAGTACATGCTGCCATTAAAACAACAACCTAAGCAACTCAGCAGATATACAAAGACAACTTGTGCTACTTAATTTCAAAGATCTAGCTCTTTGAACAACATTAAAGTCTGTTTCTCATAGAAGGCAAATTAGTTAATTTCAAATGTGCTCTGTGAATATCAACAGACCACCCAAACGTTTACTTATTTTAGGCCGGTCCTCTTAGTAGGTTAAAAGAATCCATTTGCTTTGAGAGAAAGAAGGGGTGGGCATTCATGCATATAAATTGTCTAAATTAAGGGCCAGTTCCATATTACAACAACATTAATTATTCATTTAGCAGAGGAGAAAAATTTACCTATCACAGAAAACCCCTAGGGTGACATTCTTTTCTACAAACCTGCTTCTAAGCTAAATAACATCCCAAATACTCCTCTTACTCAATCTCGCTTCCTGAAAATAAGAAAAGCCTATGGAAAGAAAAACAAACGAATGCTTCATAGTCACACCGTGTCTTAGAGGTTGGTATATGCAAGTTCACTTGTACCAGGAGGTCAGAGCCAGAATTCTGGAGCTGAAGAACTGTTCATGGAAAAATCCCTAGGCTCTGCCTCTCTAATAAAGCTCAAACTTTGGAAAAAGTCAGTGGGGTCTGTTCCAGTACTGGGATTCTGGGGACTAACAGAAGAGGACCCCTGAGGAGGTGTCTAACACCTGGCTGAGTTACAAGTCCCCTTCCTCTCTCTGCCCCCACCCTTCCCCCACTCCCGGGATTTTCTGGAAGCAGAACAATCATTGTCCGAACTCAACTCACAGTTGTCCACCACGAAAACAGTCTATTTTTCTGCCAACTGGAATGTTTTAGATTTGCAACAGCAGACTGAAGGCATGTCCCAGGGACTCGAGGAAGAAGAGTATCCAAAGAACACATTTTTATTTGCTAGAAAACAAGCACCTTGTTCGCTTCATCATAACATAGTCAGGGATCTGAATCTTTTTACTCTCTTGATCTGAACAAATTGGGCTTGCCACTGCTCCCCCCCTCAAAAAACTGTGGAATCATAGCAAAGGCTTAAAGAATTTTTGTTGTTGTTCTGGTTTTAATGAATCGAAAAGATTACCATGTAGCCATTTTGTAAAGTCTTCTGTATGAACTTGACATTGCTGAAACCCAGCGTGGTTGAGATTTTCACAGTAGGAGCTAGCCACCTGGAGTTGAGAAAGGAGCCTTGGGGAGGCTCACTGACCTACCAAAGATCTTCCCTGTTACTTGGAGCATGGTCTGAAATTCAACACTGAGATGTATTTCTTTGGTTCTTTCACTCTCTAGTTTTCTGGGAGACCCATATTCAAATGCAAATACCACTATTGTTGGGACCCCTGGCAGTTTTGGGAAAGGTGGTAGAGGGCAGCCAAGTGTTTCCCTTGGCTTGAAAAGACGACATTGAAAAGGTGCCAAAAATATTTGCACCTCCTTCACGACTTTTCTGAAATTTTATCCCTGTGGCACAAATTTCTTTAGGAAAAAAAAGAGAGCCTTAAGGTTCAGAAGGCCCTACATATTAGCAACATATTGCCTTAGGCAAATCTCTTCATCTTTATAGGCTTCAGTTTTACCATCAGTAAAATGGGGCAATAACACCTCAAGTAATTTTATGGGGGTCCCATGAGATAATTCCTATCAAGTCACTAATATGGTGCTTAGAACATAGTAGGTGTTTGGTTAAGTGGGATATGGTGATGACCATCCCATCTGTTCCCTACAAACAGAGGAATCAGGAAAAACATTTAAATGTGGACAGAGGAGGGGGAAATGAGGAAGCAGCAGATGGTCAGAACATTTCAATGGCAGCTGGCTCTCAATGCTACTCAGGCGCTGCCTCTATCTCTTGCTGGGAATAGGGTGGTTTTATAAAGGAACTGTCTTCTGTAGAGCTGATTTGACTCAGAGGAGAGAAAGAGACACAGGGGAAACCATAAATAGTTGCAGCTGTCTGATTCCTCAGGTCCATCCCTGGGAGAATATTTACTTAGCTCCAAGGAAACAGTTTTATTTGGCATATTATGGTTTTAAAGTTTTGGGGTGGTTTTTTTTTTTTTTTTTGCATCTGAATGCTCACATTTCCTCTCTCTCCAACTAACTGCTTTGTAACTTTCATAATGTGGCCTTGTAAATAACCTTATCTGGGACTACCAGCCTGCTCAAAGTTTAGCTAGCCAGAGGTAAGCCTATCTCACACTACATTGCCTCCTGGAGTGATGGGACAATAGTCAGGGAAAACCCTGGAAAACGAAACAGAACAGAAAGCAATGGATTGGGGGTGAAATTGTGGAGTGCGGGTTTTGGTTGACAGTAACCCTAATATGCTCAGCAACAGGGATTACAGTGGAAGGAAAATGGTGTGGATAAAGGGTCAGTCCTCATGAGGAGGGCTTGAAAGCATTTTGCCAATTTTAAGTGATGGAAATCATTTCAAGTGCTCAATTTCTTTGTATATCAACCTTCTGGCTTGATTTTCTGGTGGTATGTTCCGTGTCCTAAATAAAGAAAACCTGTTTCATTGAACAAGTAATGCATACATGGGCATATGTGAAATCATGGAGGGAGAAACAGGCATAGAACTGAGCTCTGATGTTCACTGGTCTGCCAGCTCTGCAGGTCCCAATGCGGGACTATGGCTTCCTGAATTTCCTGCCATTTTCTTTCAGTCAAGTTTAGGCTTGTAGGGACAATGCGCTTCCTTCAAGCTAAGTGTACCTCTTTGTCACTTGGCCCCTGATGCAACACTCTGGGATCCCTACGTCTCAATGATTGCCTGGAAAGGGGCTTCAGATGCAGAATATGAGACTGTACCATGGGCGTCCTCGTATCCATATTCTGTATCCATCCACCTGTGAACTTGAAGATCTACCTATAGGCTCCTCTCCACTCAAATGCAGACAAAGACATTGGCTCCTTATATTCATGAAATACTCTAAGACATGTTAGAAATCCTTTCAGGCTCACCTACGATTCCAAAGTATATAGATCTGTAGGGCTGCTTGCTGTTTGTCACATCCATATCCCCTGGACAACAACCAGCAACTTTCTAGCCAATAACCCCTATTTGGACAGATGCTACCAATATTATTGCCGCTCTCCATCCTTCCTCCCAATCCTAGTAATGAAATTACGAAACCAAGTAAATGCCATGTATCTTCTTAGAAGAGCTTGGAAGTTGTTTACAAATGGGAAGACTAGTTTACTCCTACTATCCCAAATCCTTATTAATAGCATTTCTTTACCCTTAAAAGTGTCACCATTTCAGTGATAAAATGTGTCATCATCGTTTGTTTAGAAGAGTCACCATTGTGGAGGTTACTTGAGAAACCATATTCCCCCATATTAGTTAAAGCGAGGGCTTGGTTGTTATAACAAAGAGACCCCCAAAATACAGCAGCTTAAAAAATAGAGAGATTTTGTTCTTTCTTGTCTAACAGTCCTGAGATGAACCATTTAGGATGGCAGGGTTTCTTCCCTACAGAGTCATCAAGAAACCAAAGCTCCTTCCCTCTTGTTGTTCTGCCATATCTTAGGGGGTTGAATTTGAATTCAAATTCAATTCTACATATTCGAATCTCCGTTGTAGTGGGGGTTCCAGCTACAAGGAAGGAAAGGAGGGAGTGCAAAGAGGAGAATGCCCAAAGAGGGTAGGCCTAGAAATAAAGGCAGCCCACGTTATTTCTGCTCCTATTTCTGGCAAGAACCTCGTCACACGGCCTTGTGGGTTAGCCTAGGTTTCTTTGAAAGCAAAGCCCAGGGCAAAAGATTTTTTGGTATGTTATTAACAAGTGCAATGCCAAAAAGCGAACGTGAGGAGGATAATGGGATGTAGCGAGGAAGGAGTGAAAACAAGTATAACTGTGCATTACTGAGTTGGCCAACACTTGGTATCAAGTGTGACAAGTTATTCTGGTGGGGCCATCCTTTGGGAGGTCATGTAAGCCACAGGAGAGGAATTTATTCACTGTTTTCTATTTCCTGTTGGTAAAACATTCAGAGGCATTAAATTTTCTGAAGTTTGAAGTTGCATAGCTTTCCTTCTTTCTCCCAATCAACCATCCATCCATCTACCCACCCATCCAACACAGGTCCACAGTGTACAGCTCTGTGAGTTTGGACCAATGAATACCGTTGTGTAACTTCTAACATAAAGATAAGGACTAATATCTCATCTCAAAAAGTTCCTTTTTACCCATTTGTAGCCAAACCTCTTCTCATCTCACCCCTTCATAACATTGGTCTTTGTTCTGTCTTTGTGGTTTGGCTTTGGCAGAATGTCACATGAATGGAATTATATTATATGTAGGCTTATGATTCTGGCTTCATTCACTTAACATAATGTAGCTGATGTTCATCCATCTTGTTTCCTGTATCAACTTATTCTTCTCAGGGTTGTGTAGCATGAATGCAGAACACTCTTAGGGTCCATTCATCCGTTGAAAGACATTTTGGTTTGTCTCCAAATGAAGAAAGAGGTTATAAATATTTACCTGTGTGTTTTTGTATGAGCAGGTTTTCACTTCTCTTGTAAACCCTGCACCAATCTTTTGGGTTACATATTAATGTCTCTGTAATACAAATGGAAAAACTGGCTTTCAGGGGAGTTAAATGACTGACCCATGGTCCCATAGCTAGGTGAGTGGTGGAAACTGGATTTGAACCCAGGTATCTCAAGTTCATGGTCTTTGAGAAAAAGACCCAAACAGGAGTGCCTGAATACTCAGTCGGTTAAGCATCTGCCTTCAGCTCAGGTCACAATCCCAGGGTCCTGGGATTGGGCCCTGCATCGGGCTCTCTGCTCAGTGGGGAGACTGCTTCTCCCTCTGCTGCTCTCCCTACTTGTGCTCACTTGCTCTCTCTCTCTCTCGCTCTCTCTCTGTGTCAAATAAACAAATTAAAAGAACACCTCAAAAGAAAAAAAGACACAAATAATACATTACACATAAACAAGCACATGTATAATAAGTTATATAATAGAAAAATGGGTGCCAGTAAAATACAATGGAATCTGAGGAAAGTGTGCCTAACCCTCTCCCCTACTCGAGGATCATGGAAGCTTCCAGGGTGGGCCTACAACTCTCTGTCTTAACGCATGAGCAGGTGTTCTCTGAGGAAACAAGGTCGTACAAGGACTGGAATGTCAAGCATCACAGGGAAAGGGACTGGGTTTTGTTGTCTTCTGCCTTCCAAGCACCTGGAATAGTATCTCGCATGTAGTAGACACGCAATAGATAGTTCTCATATGAACAACGGGATTCCAGGCAAAAGGCATATCGCGTACAAGGGTGAGACACTTTGCCTGCAATGGGTCCCTTTGCCTGATACATGGCCTGTCTTCCAGGTTCAAGGGGCATTCTCCAGCTGCTTCTTATGGAAACCCTTGTGGAAACCTGAACATGATTTTTAAATGTCACCTGTCCAGTGGTCATACCCTGTGCCCTGAGCCCTGGGAGTCAAGAGGTTTTATCTCTAATAATCCTCTTTTAACGAGCCAGGCTTTGGCCTTTGTGGGCTGCCCCAAGGTGCACACAAAAAGGAGAGGTGAAACTTTGGGGACAGGCTTAGAGTCCAGTACTCTGCCAACTCTTCAGATGCCCTGGATTCTGTTTCTTGTGTCTAAGGCACCAGCTCAGAGTCTGGCCAAAGAAAGCTAAAGCCCATGATGTGGCAGGTCCCAGAAGGGAGAAAAGGGCCGACAAGCTCTTGTTCCAGAAGCTCACAAAAGGGTGTTCAGGCAGTTGCCCTGGGAGCCATGAAGGCAGAGGGAGACGCTGCTATACTTTTGTTCACAGAAATTTTGAAGGCACTAAAAATCAAAAAAGAGCCTCAACTTCTCCCCATGCCAACACTGAGAGAATAGCAGCCACCAGGTCTGAAGAGATACTTCTGTGTTTTCTCGGGTTACCTACAGATGCAGACAATGGAAGGATGCCTGAGCTCCTGCTCTCACAGAACAGAGTATCTCGAACGTTCTGATTCGTCCTTAATTACTTTGTCTACCAATTCATCTGAAATAGCTGCATTTTGTTCAAAATTTGATTTAACCAGTGGTCAAGACCCATTTTTATTGAAACAGTTTTATCGATTTCAGAAAAAATAAAAAATCTTGTCTCGTGGTGCTAATGAGAATGGGCCTTAGTGTGGATTGGAGTGTGGTCTTCTCATGCTTTCTGGTTGCATAACCTTAGGCAAGAGGCTTATGTTGCATCACCAGTAAAATGAGGGTGATAATAGTACATATTTCATAGATGTCTTTGCAAGGAGTCAATGAAGTGATTCCTATGAAACATTTGGCTTGGCACCCACAGGAAATGATACCCACATAGGAAACCCTCCGTACACATTAGCTATAATTATTAGCATTAAAATAAAAACAAGGGGGGAAAATATAAAATTTTAAAATTCCCTGTAACCCTACCCCCAAGAGGTAATCGAAGGTCACCGTGTCACATTACACGGGTGCTTCTACAACAGATAGACTGCAGCCATCTTTTCCTGCCAAGCCCCACAGGTCTGTGGTCCGTCCTTTCTACTGACTGCAGAACATCCCACTGATGCAAATATACCAGGAGGTATTCTTGATGCAGGAGAAAATAAAGTTAAGCCCAGCAGAACACCAGCTCCAGCTTCTATTCCTGGCCAAATCCTCATCCTGCACATTTCATAACAGCAGCTAAGAAAAACCTCACCACAAACCCAAACTCCACAGTCAGGAAGGATCTGTGAACTGTGTCCCAATTTCCTAATCAGCGCTGACCTCCATTGTTTCAAGACATCACCCTTCACCAGCATACTCTGCCATGGGCACTCAGAAGAATGAAAAAGAGAAACCGTCAGCTCCCACTCACATCTGCTCCGGGGCTCTGCTGACTCAGCACGCGGGGGTCTCCTGGAAAGTGGAAAGTATGGGCACTTGGACTCCACTGAGACCCACAACCTCCTGGGGTCCAGACGAGGGGGGGCAGCTGCTTGTTTATACTGTGTCCCAGACCAAACAGCTGGGGAAATGGTAACCTCTTTCATTTTCCACTGCTGCCTTAGAAACACATTGGATTATCTCCACAAAGAAGAAATTTCTTTTCTCGTTCTTTGTTCTGCCCTCTCCTTCTCTCTACCTTCCTTCCGACTTTTCTCCTTGCTCCATCTCTTTGTCCTTCCAAGCTCCCTTCCTCCCTCTTTCTCTCTTTTTTTCCTTCCAACGTCCATCTGTCGGGGAAGGTTTAACAAAGGGATAGATTCTTTATTTTCTGAGCCAGAAGGATTTTTTGGTTTGTTTGTTTTTTTGGCCAAAGATTTATTTGGAACTGAAACAGCTAGTGAAATAAATAGGCCAAAGTCCTCTGCTATTCAGGCGAAAAGTCCGTGGCAAGCCCAGAAAGGGTTGAACTGCATGGTGACCTCAGCAAATATATTTTTGGAGAAGAAGGACTGAATTTTGGTTTCTACTCATGCCCATGTGTCTCTGGTACTCTGTCCCAGGCCTGTGGGTGGAAGAGCCCACTCCTACAATCAAAGGAAAGGGAGCAGTTGTGAAGATAGGGGTCTAACACCCCAGCTGCATATCATCTTCCAGTCTGACAAGTATTAGCTCTATGCTTGCTTCTGAGTCACAGAATATATATCAATATACTGCAAGAGATAAAGACCTGTGGTCTGCAGTGAAATCCCTCATTTGAACCCTTCTTTATTAGAAAGGCAAAACGACATTAATAGTTAAAAGCAAATTCCCATCTCTGCTAGTTATACACAGGCTGTCTTCAAGAACACGACCGACTCTAAGCCTGTGTTTCTCCATCTCTTAAGATAGGAATCACAATGGCACCCATGTGACAAGCGTGTGTGCGCAAAGGCTTAGCACAGTACCTTCCTCACTCAGACGATACGTAGCCGCTGGTAATTTAGATGAATAATTCAGGTAGCTGTGAATCCAGCTCTTCAGTTTATCATCTAGCCCACGCTTTCCACCAGGAGAAGCACACACCTGTTTATCAAGTGCTTGTGCTGGAAATAAAGTGCACGATGTCTGCCATATTTGATTGGTCTACCAAAAAGAAAGTATTGAAAGAGGAGATAAAGTTCGGCCAGCATGACCCGGACCTCTGCAAGCTCCCAGCTGCCTGGGGCTGAGTTCTCCTTCCTAAATGTCTGTAGAGCCCACGTTGAATAATCGGGTTCCGAATGCTATATCCATTGCCTTATAGCTTTTAGAATCCACATTTTTCTCATTTTTGAAAACTGGAATAACATATTCCCATCTCCAATTCCCTGGCTTCACTCCCAGTCTCTGATTTCTCTAAAATTGCTGACAGTGGTTTTGTAATCACATCTGCAAACCTTTTCTCTATTCTAGAATTGAATCCAACTTGAACTCATTAGGTGTCTAGTTCGCTTTTTATTATCTCTTGCACTATCTCGGGCTTCAGTTTTCTCTTTAAAAGCATGTTTCTTTAGATATTACACATTATACATATAATACATGTTTATAGCTGAAGATTTCATAAATATGGTTAGGCAAAATGATGAGGTCAGAAGTCATCAGTAATCCTAGCGTGCAGACATAATAATGGTGCTTCCTGATTTACTCTAACACCTTCTACTATATTTCTTTGTAGAAACAGATACATGTGCTGTTGGGTAAATAAAGCATGAAAGTTTCCTTCCTAGAATTCTTTTACTACCACCTTATTTTTGATGTCAGCATAGGGCTTCATTGTGGTAATATGAGATAATTCATTTGAGTATTTTGACTTTTCATCTGTTTGCTGTGTTTCCAATATTACAGTCACTATTCTGGTAAAAGGAGTAGGTGCTTAGTACATAGGTGCTGATATCCTGGGGCACCTGGGTGGCTTAGTCGGTTAAGCATTTGCCTTTGGCTTGGGTCATGATCTCTGGGTCAGGAGGAGCCCCAAGTCGGGGGTCCCTGGTCGGAGGAGTCTGCTTGTAGTCTTCTCCCAGCCCCTCACCCTGCTTGCACTCTCTCTAATGAATAAACAGATCTTTAAAAACTATAGCTGTTGATACCCTTAAGTAGGGAGGCCCCAGGGGCGTGAGGTTGTAGACTTGAGAGATAGAGGTACCATGTCCTCAAGCTTCTCAGCCCCTGCTATGTGGCTGCCCTCAGGCAAATCTCCTCTTCCCCCCAGGACTCCGTTTTCCTTCAGAGAACTCTGCTGTTAAAGGGCGCTCACGGATAGTGGCTCCCACCGAGATTATGAGCCTGAATAGAATGTTTGTAGCAGAGCGCTTGGTTCTTAAAGAATATCCAAAAATAACAGCTATTGTTGTTAATATTATTTTTGTGATAAGATTCTGTATGGTTCAAGGTCTATGTACTTTGAAAGCAAAGATGTTATCAGAGGTCAGTGATTCTCTTAATTTAAGGAATTAATATTGTTAACTCCATGTGAAGGGAATAGAAGGCAGCAGTGCCCTGTAAATGCATTCAGCCTAAGTCTCCCTGTGGAGACTCACTGCCTACGGACAGTCCCTTCTCCTAGGATGGGACACACGCATTCCTAAAAATTATCATGCTGTGCAGAGTACTATGATAAGTACCACAGGGCTCAAAGGAAATGGGATTATAGCAGAGGTTCTCAATCACTCGTCAAACCTCAACATCTCATATACTTTGGCCCCCCTCCTCAGCGGACAATGACGATGTCTACAGACAGTTTTGGTCTTCACCCTGGTGGGCAATGGTGAAGAGAAGGTGGAGGAGAAAGGCCAGCGATGGTGTTTAGCCCCGTGGTTAGCATGGGACACTCCCCACGGCGCAGAATTACCTAGCCCAGAATACCGCTAGTGTCAAGGTTGAGAAGCCCTGGGTGAGAGACACAACACCTGGAAATTTGTCCAGGATTCATTAAAGAAAAAATGCTGACAATCTAAGAAAAGCAGTCACACAGCTTTCCCACATTCAATGATTAAGAAATGCAAATATACTGCAGTAAATATTGCACTTTGCCTTAGGAAAGACTGGCGTTTGCTTATGGAAATGGACATGGGAAGGGTTGCAGCTCCTGGGCATTTGTGAAGGGGTGGAAGCCAGTTTATCTGAAATGGGACAGAAAGCACCAGATGTCGATAGGTGTGGCTTATGACCTGAGGTGGGGGGTGGGAGTTTGAGGGGGTGTGGGGGTGGGGTGTCTTTCCACGCAGCCCGGTTCCAGCAAGGGCCCGTTTTGTCATTCATGCGCTGTTTCCTGGGATGAAATCATGCATAAACAAACATGAAATACAGTTATGTCCGAGTTGTTCCTTAATATATCAGTGGAATTGGAGCAAACTCATGTTTTCGAAACATATTTTATAGCACGACTGACTATACATACATAATTGCACTGAACTAATTTCCCTAAAACTAGATCTCACAGCAAGAATGAACCTCAACAGTGTGACAGCCTTCATTATCAAAAAGACTTTTTAAACCTATAGAAATGACCAGATAGAAATGTTCCAGAGAAGCAACTAGGGCCTTGGTAAATAAAATTCTTTCACATGCTGTTGTATATAGCACAAGACTTTTCCATGACCTGGCAAGTGGCCTGTGCTATTTATAACGAAGTCTTCTTTAAATCCTGTATAATGCTGAAATATTTAAGGGTGAAATTATATACATGGGATTTGTTTCAAAATAATTCAGGTGGGAACAGTGAATATTGGGGCTAGGCAGAAAAAGAATTGGTCATGAGCTCATAACTGAAATTAGGAGATAGGAATGTGGGGCTTGGTTATAATCTCCTCCCTGCTTTCGGATAATAAAAAGAAAAAGAACAGTTAATTTAGAAGATTGTATGCAGTGCACTTGCAGTTAAGTCCATATAAATATTGGCTTGAAAATGGTGATACCACGATTTGTGAACATCGGGTTCACATGTAGCTATTGTAGTGAAATTTCACATTAAAAAAGATGGGGTGGGGGCACCTGGGTGGCTCAGTGGCTTAAACCCTACCTTCAGCTCAGATCATGATCTCAGGGTCCTGGGATTGAGCCCTACATTGGGCTCTTTGCACAGTGGGGAGCCTGCTTCTCTCTCTCTCTCTGCCTGCCTCTCTGCCTACTTGTGGTCTCTGTCTGTCAAATAAATAAAATCTTAAAAAAAAAAAAAAAGATGGGGTGTACAGAAGGTATGTAAAGCATGCTCAGTTACCATGGTTTCCAAAGGACCAGCTCTTCTAAGGAGAGTATGACGATTAGTAAAATCAGGTGTCAAAAGGAGAAAATTAACACTCAAGTCAAGGTCAGCGATCAGGGTCAACATCTCAGAGTGTTGTTTCACAAGCTGAGAATAGAAGAAGCCCCTTTAAGAGTGGAGGTGAGCCTGACCGCGTGAAGCCTGACTGAGCGGGGGAGGATAGCACGGTGGCGAAGAGCCTGGGTGGGCCTCACAGTCTGACCTCGCTGGGGAGGCCTGGTTTCCCTGAGTGACCTTGAACACATCAACTTCATCACCCTGAGAAGTTTTGTTTCCCTTCAGGTTTATGAAAACTGGATTCCCCTTGTAATAAAAAAAAGAAAAGGCAAGTTTTAAAGAAACAACGACAGGGATGCTGGTGGTAATAAAGTCACGTCAGAGCAGATTGCAGAAGCTCATAAGCAATTTTGAGATACTCTTTGGAACATCTGACGAAAACTAGAAAAAAAAAAAAATCTCCCCTGAAAAACGCACATACGAATTCACAGAAAATTTGTATGCAATGTTTGGAGAGTCACAGGCCCCCTTAACATTCCTTCAGGGTACTGGATGATGAGCCTAGAGGAGAGGCCATGCCAACCACTGGTGTAGAAGCCACGGGGTGAAGGCAGCACTACAGCTGCTCCTCCCGACCTATTTCTTCTGCCAGAGCTCTTCCTTCCACTCTCCAAATTCTACCCCCTTCTTCAAAGTCCCTCACTTTCTAGAAGCTTTTCTCAGCCAGAGCTAGCTGCAGAATTTCCCCTCTGAACTCAGTGAGTAACGCATCAGGGCTGCTATTTTGGTTCTTAATCGTATGCTCTCTTTGAGTGTTTGTCTCTGGATTCCTGCATATGTGCCTGCGTGTGTGTGTAACTAGATTGTGAGCAACCTGAGAGCAACACCATATGTCACACTTCCTGGTATATCCCCCCAGACCCGATCATGCAGACAGCTAACAAACCGACGTCATAGATGCTTAGAAGTAGGTTCTTGTGAAATACTTACTGAGCAAATGAATATTTTACTCTTTGCTTTGCTTTTTTCTTTAATACTTGAAGCTTAGCACTCTTTGCTCCTTCCGTCTGGAGCACCCTTTCCCAGGACTCCGAGCAAACCCCCATTTATGATGTGACGCTCAGCTCAGAATCTTCAGGGAAGTCCTCTGCCCCCCACTGACCTCCTTCCCTCCCAGCTCCATGGCATAGGCTCTGGAAGATCTCTGTCCTGTTCCTACATGCGGTGTAGCATATGGCAACGATTCCCCATGGGTGGTCTCCCCACGGCTGGGAATACGGGAGGCGCACAGAGTATGCGGTATATGGAGGAACACATTTACTTGCTTATGCACTTATTTTAATGTACATTTGTAACAATGTATTACAGACCCAAGATGTCACAGAGGGTATTGGTGAGAGTGAGGCTAAATAGAAAGGAGACGGAAAAGAGAGGCAGAAGGAAGTCAAAAGAAAACTAGTGAGTGACCATTGTCTTGCTATGATTTTAGGGCAAAATTTGTGAAGGCGAAGTGTGTTTACTCAGTCCATGTTTTTGAGTACCAGGCTGACATTTGGAAGAGGCAGGTGTGTTGTAACATCCGTGTCTCTATGTCCTTCTCCCTAGAGGGTAGGGATGGAGCCTAACTTAGCTCGACACCAGCCAGAGCTGGGGTTTTGGGGTTTGGGGCTGAAACGGATCATATAGGACAGAATTAAAAAGTTCTGTCCCAGCATCAGCTTTGCCCTCTTCAAAGCACGATTTTATCAGCTCCCTGGAACAGAGGAAAGGCGCAGCAAGAGGAAGGAAGCTCACAGCAACTCTTCCCTCTGACATGACCCCACATAGTGCGGACAGACCCCAGTAGGAGCCCATTGTCCCAACGGATGGCTTCATTTGCTTCTACCTCCTTCCAGGGTTTTTGAGGCAGCCTGAAAGCCTAGTCAGGATTGTGCAAAGAGCTTGCTCTGCCTTTAACATAATTAACCAAGGACTTTCAGAGTCTCATCACCATGAAGACTAGTTTTACCCACCCAGGCATTTGCTAACTCCGTGGAACAATTATTATTACCTCAGTCATCAGGAGTTACTGAAAGGGAGGAAATGCGAAACATGAACAACGCGGCAAGGGAAACGTAGTCAACCAGCACCTGCCAGAAAAGCCTGGAGGGTGGGAATGGCGGAAGAGGTTTCCGCAGGCTCCTCCCCAGGGGGTGGGGGGGCACAGAAACTTCCAAGCTGGAGGTCTTTGTGTAAGAGGTGAGGGGTGTGGTGGGCCGAGGGACTTGCGGCTGGCTGGCGAACAAAGGAAGGAAAAGGGAAAGGCAAGGGTGCTTCCACTTTTCAAGGTAACATAGTTGAACGAATCCAAGATTGAATTGGCTGTAATCACTGGTGATTCATTTTGAGAAAAGCACAAAGGGCCTCCTTCCCCCCAGTTTCCTCTGTAGGGATTTCCCAGGCTAAGAGGGCAGCCCAGTTTGAGTCACTGGGTCGCAGAACCGTAGAAATGATAACGTGAAACAGATCCACTACATGCCGAAGGACCGTTAACCCTGTGTCCGCAAGAATTCTCTTAATAGTAAATTACCTATAATCGAATCAGGTCTCTTCTAAACCTATTAACTATGGGACTCCTGCTTACCTTCTTAGCCCCCTCAGAATGGTCAGAGGTCCACCGAGACAAAACTGACAAGTGGAAATTATAGCCACTTTGCTACTTATTACCAGGTATCATGAGGGGTTGCTCTCCTTTATGGGGAAAGATTGGGTCTCTCTAATAGAACTTAATAGAGAGACTTCACAGAAACATTAATATAATTTCCCTTCTGTTTGACTGAAAATAACAGTCACCATTTCTGGGTGCCTCATGTATTCGAGGCACTTAACAAAATTACCATTATTTCTTTATGTCTCACAAGAATCCCACCGGAAAGGTATTATTTAACTATTGAACAAAACTAAGATCTAGAAAAGCGAAACGACTGGTCCACAGCCACCTAGTTAATAAGTGGCAGAGCTAAGACATGAGCCTTAGCTTTGACCAGTTCCAAATCATTTATTTCCACTCCCCTTATTGCCCTTCTAGAAATTCTATAAGGATAGGACTTCACAAAAGCAAAAAGTTATACAATTTAATAGAACCACCAACTAAAATACGATTCATCACAAATATCCAAAACATGAAATAGGTCTAGCTATGAACTAATTCAACAAGCTCACCTCAAACATTCATCTGTGCCCGTCAGCCCCCATAAATCCCCTGGGGCAGTGCCCTAGTGTTCCCTATTCATCACCCAGTCAGATACCTTTAAACCACACTGACGTGATATTATTTATTTTGTTAATGGGTGGGAAGAGGGGAAGTGGTCATTTATGGGACATGCATTTTTTTTAAACTATTTAATTCCTGGCATTTGCGAGCACCGAAAGCTCAGCGTTCAGCCATTGCTCATTTCCATGGGGATTCAAGATTTGAAAAGACTTGTTTCAGGATGATGGTGGACTCATTGGTCATTTCTACTTCTAGGAGTATATTCTCACACTATGAATTGCATGAGCAGAGTCAGTATAGAGAAGGAGCAAAAGGGTAGGCATCTTTTTAAGGAGCCAAAGATGAGAGAAAGGGGGAGGCCAGTCTTCATGGCCAGAGTTCATGACTTTCTGCCACACCCAAAGCTGGTCGCCGTGATGCGCCATCTTAAGTATTCACACCATTCTATTGCTTTCATTTCCTGAGTCTTGGTCTCAGTGCCTAATGATAATCCATGGGTTTCATCTTCCCACAAACAAGCTCCTTATTCATGGACTGTCTGAAATTCATGGCTCACTTTAGCCATGAAAAGTCAAGCCCCAGGACTTCAGGAGTCTTAACTGACCTGGAGTCCCTGGAGTGAAGGCCAGCCTGCAAGGTCTCCCCATGTGTCCCAGTCACACTTCTCATAGCTACTCTGTTGGAGAGAGATCTGCCTAGAAACTTTTAACTTTCCACCAGTCTATATGCTGTCATGCAGGCACTTCTAGCCCACTTATCCCCAGGCCAAATATCAGGGTAACGAGTACCATTTGGTGATGTTGTCCAGACCCTCTGAGACCCTTTCTCACACTCGACGGCATTTTTGTAGGCCGCTGGAAAACACTGGAGCTGGACAGGCTTATAAAAAACAAGGAATGTGCCTCCTCCTTAAATACTCTCCCTGGGAGGTTTGCATTCTTCGGATCCCCTAACTCTCCATGCATAATCCTGGGCCTATGGCTTGTTTCTGAGTTGAACTGAATCGAGATGGGAAGGGCACATACTGTTACCATTCCTATTTGCAGATGGTGAAACTAAGACCAGTAGGTTCAATGGAACATAACTGAACATAGATGGTGAGGCTCCCACCAGATGAAATTCAAGCTTTAAATGAGCGGTGTTTTAGTGGGCATTAGAGGTGAACTTTTGGGAGCGGGACAAAGGTGGATGCTACATACCTAATGTATCAGAAGCAGCAAATGAAAAGGGGGTGGGGTAACAAAAGGGGGTGTGAAGGAGTTGTGGGAGGGCCCACTGAGTCACAGACTATTAATGACCATGGAAGTGGAAGTTGTTTTTGCCATAGGTAGTTGAAAATGATCTGTTAGGGGCATGAGCTCACACTGTCACTAATTGTGGGAACTCCGAGGAAAGATACTCAAATTTCTCTTTGCCTCAGTTTCCTCATTTCCTTAGAGTACAGATAATACTACCTACCTCACAAGCTTGTTATAGGGGAGAAATTAGGTAATCTGGATCAGGGTTTCTCACCAGGGGCATTACTGACATTTGGGGCTAGAAAATCCTTTGTGGGGGGATGGCAGTGAGGCTCTGTCGTGCAGTGTGGTATGCCTAGCAGCATCCTTGGCCCCCCCCCCCCCCCCACTAGATCCCTTACCCTCAGTCGGGACAATTGGAACCATCTCCAGACATTGCCAGGTATCCCTGGGAAGGCAAAGCATCTCCCACTTAAGACCACAGATCTGGATAAAGTGGACATTTAATCAACCTTATTACAAGTGTTCACTCCCCTCCCTGCTCTTTCTTCCTAACATGTCTTTTCAGTGACCTCTCTCAAATATCTCAGCATCTTCTGTCCCATCACTTGCATTTAAAACCACCTCTGAGGGGGCGCCTGGGTGACGCCTGGTGGGTTAAAGCCTCTGCCTTCAGCTCAGGTCATGATCCCAGGGTCCTGGGATCGAGCCCCATTGGGCTCTCTGCTTCGTGGAGAGCCTGTTCCCCCCACCCCCCGAACCCGCCTGCCTCTCTGCTTACTTGTGGTCTGTCAAATAAATAAATAAAATCTTAAAAAAATAAAATAAATAAGACCACCTCAGAGGAAGGAACCTGACAACTGCATTTCCATAGGGAGTGCCTTCATTTCAGTCTGAGTGCAGCACCCTAAGCCAAGGACACCACCTCGAATGAGTTACGGGTCAACACTAGCAACCTGAGACTAGCGTCTTAGGGATGTGTCCTTCCTAACCTCTCAGAAGACAGTCCCTGCAAATTCTTATATATGCTGCCCACTTGTAAGATAGGAATTAATGGTTCCCAAATGGTTCTCTGGAACACCAGTTCTAAGTGGTTGAGAATAAGTTACATAATTAGAAGTTTCTGCGGTTAAATGAATCTGAGAAATTCTGGGTAGACCAAAATTAAACAAATCTCTTTAATTCTAAGGTTTTATAGTTTTCATGGACTCATTTTTATATAGCACCAATTTTTATAGGCCAGGAATCAGGAAACTCCTTGGTCAAATCTGGCTTACTTGCTCCTTTTATCAACCAAATTTTATTGGAATACAGCTAACCCCATTTACACACTGTCTATGACTGCTTTCATATCACAATTGCAATCTGAGTAGTGACAGAGACCACATAGCTTACAAAACCCAAATTCTTCACTATCTGGCTTTGAGAAGAGGTACAGGCTGAATGGTCTGTGGAATCCATGGTGAAAAACACTGGTTTGGAGAACCTCCGTGTTAGAAAGGGGTTTCATGGTAACCTAGCCCACTGTGGCAGTTGACTTCACAATGACCACAGCCTTCAACATCATCTGAGGAGCTTGTTAAAAATGCAGACTCTGGGGATCCTGTCCTGACCCACTGAACCAGATGCTAGGGCCAAAGCTCAGGAACTGAAGTTCAATCAAATCATCCACCAGTTCTTATGCACAGCCCAAATCAGTGCCCCTGACCCAAGCTGGTTGCCAATGGAATAACAGAATCTCTCAAGTGCCTTTGGCCTCCTTTCTACTTCCAAGGGTGGAGAACTCACTACTTCCCCCAAAGCCCATTCTGCTCTTAGTCTGAGATAGTTATCAGAAAGTTCTAGGTGCTAAATATAAATATGTCTCTAGGAATTCTACCCATTGGCTTTCATTTCCCTCCATTCCCACCTACTACTGTATATAAGCAGGAAGGCAGAGAGCAAAGTTAACCACAAAAGCCTACATTTACAATTCCCTAGATCTAGTATTCCTCAGGAAGCCTTCTCTGGCTTCTACAGGCAGAATTCCACCACCCTGCCCTGCTCAAAGAGCTCACAGTACGTTGGAGGTTCCTCCGTGCATTCTCTCTCTTTCTGTAATTCAGTGTTGTAGTGAAAGGCACAGATATTGGACCAAGTCAAGTAAAACCTCAAGTCCTCGCCCAGCCTGTCATTGCATAGCTGTGGGCCTTTGGGTAAGATCACAGAACCCACCTGGGGTAGTTGTGAGACTTTGATATCACAAGTTCAGGGCTTAGCTCAGAAGTAAGCTAAGTTCTGGTTCATGGTTAAGTGCTCAGTGTCAGCAAGGAGGGGATGAGGTTGCTATGCTCTTGAGTGGGTGCTAAACTTCTCAAGGGAAAGGGCTGTCTATAGTTTATCACCCTTTGAATGCCAGTTTCTATCATACAATAAAAAAGAAAGATTGCAGTGGGCAGATAAAACAGTGGTCAAAAGCAATGGGACTGGAAGATCATCTGCTGGGTTTCAACTCCCTTTACCACCTGTGGCTTCATGTGTGGTCTTGGGGAAAGAGCTCGATTTGTCCATGTTCTAGTTGACTTCTGCATAAAACCACCACCTAGGTAGTTGTGAATATTAAATAAGATAATGCAGGCAAAGGGCTTACTTAGCATATAACAAAAGTTCTGGAAGGGCTATCATTTTTATTATGGCTGCTATAATTATTATTCATACTGTCCCCTCAGCATGCACTGGTGGCTGTTTGGCTAAAAGGTTTGCCTGGAAAACATGTCTTTGCTCACGAAGAAGTCTTATCTCGTGTTTTTTTTTTTTTTTTTTTTTTCTACTTCTTATTCTTAGCTCCGATCCCCTGGGAAACACATAGCCAGAGAGACAGCTTGAAATTTGGGACTAAGCTGACAGAGGCCCATGCAAATCTATCCTAGAATTATATACATAGTAAATCCTGTGGCTACACTAAGCTGCACACAGTTAACATTCCCCTCAGTGCCATAAACCAGACGTCCCTTTCCCCCCACCCAAATGTTTGTAGCATGTTAGGTGCAGATTTAACTAAACTCCTAAACAAGGAAATGACAGTACCCAAAGGAGATGGAGGAATGTCTTGTGTCCAAACCAAATAAAGGAGAAACCATAAATACCAGGGCTCTGAGACATCAACATTTATACTCAGAAGGCTCTTCTTTCTGCTAAACCTGACTCTTTAATCCCCCCAGAGCCTTGCCCTTGAGTACCTCCCTGTGAGTTGAGACTAATGGTCAAACATGAACACCTGGAGTTTTTATCACACCTGCTTCTAAAGAGGTCAACAAAGTTGACTATTGAATGTCCTACTGTCTGCTTTATGAGTTGGACATTGTTTTAGGCTCTGGGGGTAAAAGACAGACACCACACAATTCTTACATTTGCGGAGCTCATAGTCTAGTCAGGGAGATAGTCTATCACCCAAAGAATTTATGATTTGCACAGTGATGTGAGCAGAAGAAACAGGGTGAAGACCCTGTGGCAGGAAGGAAGAAGGCATGTCAGAGGAATTGAATGGGGTCCTGCTTGATTAGAAGAGCAAAGAGCAGGGTACAGGGTGCCTGGGTGGCTCAGTGGGTTAAAGCCTCTGCCTTCGGCTCAGGTCATGATCTCAGGGTCCTGGGATCAAGCCCCACATGGGGCTCTCTGCTCAGCGGGGAGCCTACTTCCTCCTCTCTCCCTGCCTGCCTCTCTGACTACTTGTAATCTCTGTCTATCAAATAAATAAATACAATCTTAAAAAAAAAAAAGAGCAAAGAGCAGGGTACAAAATGAAGCTAGAAGCTAGAGAGGAGAGGAAGGTCAAACCATAGCAAGATGTAGCCACCCTAGTAAATAATGTCCTTATGTGCCATAAAAGAGCAAAAAGAAGCCATTGGAATATTATAAGCAGTGGATTGATGGAATTTGCATTTAAAAAGGATCAGAAGAGATTAAATTGAAGAGACCGTTAAGGAAGCTAGCACAGGTAGTCTGGCAGGAGATGGTGCTGGCATGGACCAGTGTGATAGGCAGTGAAGGTGAAGGGAGGTGAATGATGGACCCAAGAGATGGAATGAATCAAGATGAACAAACAACACTTCACATCCAAAACTAGGAAATGCATAGCTCCATTCTTCCTGAAAATAAATAAATAAATAACATGGGGATTTACAAGCCTTCAAAGATAGAAAACAAAGTTATTTAGTCTTACTGGGCAACACTGATGAATTTATAAACCCATAGTTCTCCATTACAAACTGAGCTTAAAAACTATGTGCCTGGTTTTGATAAGGGTGCCAAGACCATTCAATGGGGAAATGAGTCTTGTCAATGAACGGTTCTGGGGAAACTGGATATCTACCTACAAGAGAATGAAATTGCACCTTACTTAACACTGTATACAAACATTAACTCAAAATGGATCCAAGACCCACATGTAAGACCTAAAACTATAAATCCTTAGAAGAAAACACAGGGCAAAAATCTTCACACCATTGCATTTGGCAATGATTCCTTGGATATGATGCCAAAGGCACAGCCAAAAAGAACAGACAAATTGGACTTCATGAAAATGAGATAATTTCGTGCATCCAAAGACACTGGCAACAGAATAAAAAAGCAATTCATAGAATGGGAGAAAATATTGGCAAGTCATTTATTTGATAAAAGAGTATTAGGTAAAAGGTAAGAACTCTTAAAACTCTACGACAAAAATGATTTGAAAATGGACAAAAGAATAGACACTTCTCCAAAGAAGATATAGGATGGCCAACAAGCATATTTTGGGCTAAGTTGACAGAGGCTCAATATTGCTAATCATTAGAGGAATACAAATCAGAACTACAGTGAGATACCACCTCATACCTGTAAGGATGGTCATTTCCAAAAAATCAGAAAATAATATGTTGGTGAGGATGAAGAGGAACTAGAACCCTTCTACCCCATTGGTGGGAATGTACATTGGTGCAGCCACTGTGGAAAACAGTACAGCATTTCCTCAAAACATTTTAAAAGTGATCCACCAATTCTGCTTCTGGTTATATATCCAAACAAACTGAAAGCAGGGTTTTGAAGAGATATTTGTGTGCCCATGTTCATAGCAGCATTATTCGTAAGAACTAAAATAGGAAGCAACCCAGTGTCCATTGACAGATGAGTAGATAAACAAAATGTGGTTTATCTATGCGATTGGATATTATTTAGTCTTAAGAATGAAGGAAATCCTGACACATGCTACAACACAGATGAAACTTGAGGACATTATTGTGAATGAAATATCTTAAGTCACAAAAAGACAAACACTGTGTGATTCCACTTATTAGAGGTACTTAAGAGTAGTCAAAGTCATAGAAACAAGGAAGTAGGATGGTGACTGCCAGGGGCTCTGGAGAAGGGAAAATCGGTGGTTATTGTTCAATGGGGATAAAGTTGCAGGTTCACAAAATGAACAGAGTTCTGAGATGGGTGGCAGTGATGGTGTATTTAATACGGAAACTTAATATTTAAAAATGGATAAAATGGCAAATTTCATATTAAATGAATTTCACCACCACAACAAAATTGGGGGTGGGGCAAAATGGCACAGATTCAATGATTCACTGTGAAAGGCACAAAATGGAGCTTTACTGCCCATACTCTGATTAGTTAGAATATAGAATTCCATAATCAATAAAAGTGATTCCATAATCACTTTCAATCATGAAAGTCCACATTCAAAGGAAAACTATTTACAGAAGCCTAGAGGGCTTTACACCAGCATCAGAGTCAGAAGAGAGTAGGTTCAAATCCCAAATCAGTCACTTCCTGGCAATTTACTAGTAATACCTTCATCCTGACCCTCAGTTTTCTCATCAGTACAATGGAAATGATGAATCCTGTCATGTAGGGCTATTATAAGGATATGACATAAGGATTAAATGTTGACCATGTGTATAAAGTACCTAGTCCTGAGCCAGGTCTATGCGTACGTTAGTTCTTCTCTCCATCAGTGACCCACTGCCCAGCAGGAACAGACACAACAGAAAGAAGGAAGGGTGCTGTCTGAAGATGGGAAAGTTGTGCCATGTCTCCATTCCCAACAGAACAGAAATTCATCTTCAACAGGCACTGTGGATTTAAAATCATAGGAGTGGAGAGATCTCTCAGAAGCCAAAAGATAGGGCAGTGTGTTTCATACATTTTCAGATCACAAAGAAATACATTATAGGCTATGAGCCAGCAATACACTCTGCTATTTTCCACTGGATTTGATTCTATTTCATTTTAAAAAAAGAAATTCTGGTCACGATTCAAGCAAAGTGATTTTTTTTGACCCTGGGGTCATGACTCACAGTTTGAAAAACACCTGGTTAGGGAATTCATGATTTGCGTCCTTCCAGGAAGCCTTTCTGGAACACTCTCACCCTGTGAAGGTTGTTCCCACATTTGAATTTCCTTGGCTTAAATGATTCCAGGCTTTGCCTCACCATTTATTCATAACTCTTCTCCTGCCTCCCTAGATACATTCACTGGTGCTCTGTCCTTCCAAATCTACCCACCTAGACCCGTGCATTATTTCACATTCAGGAGACTGAACTGAAGAAGCTGGGATAGGTTAATGTATATTTATGGTAGTGGAGGGAGAGGCAGATGGCCAGGAAACTAGCATCTAGTCCAATGGACCTGCTCTGGCCAACCACTGGCTCTGTGCCTTGCACTGTGCAGAGCTCAGGAAGAGGATGGGTTTCTTCCAGATTCCCAAAGCCTTGGAGGTTGGACATGAGCTCAGAGTATGGGAGTAGAGCACACAAGCTTCAGTGTGAAGCCTCGGAGAGATCCTGAACAGAGACCTGACATGATGAGACCTTCGCCCTGTGCAGAAGCAGGTTCCTTAGTGACCAACAGAGCAAGACTCTGTTGCCTAAAGGCAGAGGAATGGCCCAGATAACCTTGCCAGGCTCAGCTTTGTGAAATAACCGTGTGCACTGAAAGTTCACCCTCACATGTGACATGCACAGAGAACTGCAACTCTGTGCAGGTGCCGAATTCCAGGAGGCTGGACAAAGGAATTGGTCTTACCTCTGCTTGAGAGTTTGGCCTTGGAATAGACATTCAAGATGGAAGCCACTGAGAAATCATGCCGTTGGTGAGTTCACAGCAGCCCCGCGAACGTGGAGGAAGCCGACAGCCCTGGATTTCCAATTTGCCCAACCCAATGAATCTAGTTTTCACCTTTCTGAGCTTCTCTTTCCACACTATAAAATGGACTAATAATAATACCTCTAGAATAGGGTTGTCAGGAACATGGAATGAGATAATATACATAAAGCCCCCTGGGTCGTCCTAGGCACATGGGAAGTCTTTAGTAAATGTGAGCCAGAGTTCTTATTTTTCAACACTCGATGCAGCATCCTTGAGGGGGAAAAAGGCAGTCATCTGAAACAGCTTTTCCTCCTTTAAGCCCAAAGGACATAGTTTCCTAGTGAGAAAATGTGGATGTCAGGCCCTGAATGCTCTTAGAATAACAAGTGATTTTATCTCAGGAGTCTCTGTGTGATGCTAACAGGTGACTGCAGATATTGTCACTTGGCTTTTGGGCCTGCAACTTTGCAGAATGATGCCTCCGGCACTGGCTACCCGCCCCATGGGGGGACCTCCCAGGCTCAGAAGACTTCAGACAGCCTCAGAGTTTTTTAGAAGAAAGTTTTGGGAAATAGTCTCTGGAAGCCTCTTGTCTGCCTTCCGTTTTGTCCCCTAGCTTTCCCACGCATGCCAGAAGCCCTGCCTTGACCTCTGGGAAGGCACACCTCTGGGCTGCTACTGGTACCAACACCCAAGGTCTTCAGTCTCCATGAAACTGATCTTGACCGACAAGTGGATAGAGAGAAAGAAGAAATCCACAGTTATCCTCCACCAACTCTTCAAACTATAGTTCCTCTGGCTGGAGAGAAAGTTTGGGAGGCTACCTGACCCTTGCTGCTATTGCCACTGAACAGGATTACAGCTTCCATGCCTACAGCTTGCCTGGGGGCTGGACAAGAGGGAGAAAAAGGCAAAAGAAAAAACAGAGGGTTACTGCCATTCTCTCTGTCCCTTAGGGTCCCCCTTACTCCTTGGACTAGAAGTAGGGGCTTTTCTTGGGGGTTTTTCTCCCTGTGCCCACATGCTATTTCAGGATTCATGTTGCCCTTGAGCCTGGAGTAGGAGATGTGGGAATAAAAACCCAGGAAACTCATGGCCTCAATTTTATTTAGAGTTCTGGACTCCTTTCCCAATCCACCTGCTACCACTTACTTTTCAGAGTCCTCAGATAGAAGCTGTGTGCCTTTTCGTCTGGGGTTTTTGGTTGCATTCAGTGGGAGGAATAAGGTGGAGTGTGCTTATTTCATTTTAACCAGAGCCAGAATCCTCAGGAAACATTTTTTTTTTTCCGTGTGTTGTATTACATTCAACCTCTATGACACTTGATCATCCACAAACGGCATCTATAGAAACTTAGATTGGATTAATTAAGATACCATATTCCTAGATCATGTCAAGTATCCAAGATGTTCACATACTTAGAATGGAATGGAACTGCTTTTTATATTGAGAACAGACACAAAGAGATTTCAACACTAACTCTTGAGTAAGAAATGAATGAAGGACATCAATTGACTTTTTTCTTCATGAAAAGTTTAAACGTTTAACTCTTGAGTAAGGAATGAATGAAGGACATCAATTGACTTTTTTCTTCGTGAAAAGTTTAAACATATATTACCACACATTATTGACTCTGTCGCATATGTGTTTAATTAGGGAATGTATATTACCTACATGTTTTTCAGACTGCATTTTTGTAATATCTGACTTGATAAGGCAGCTGTTATACTTATTTGGAATCTCTGATCATCACTGCTAGTAGCCTTAAACTTCCTTTCATAGTAGACAATAGAATTTGAAATTAAGCAATTAAGTGTGTATTGCCGAGAAGAAGAACATCCATTTATATGGATCAACTAATTTCCAAAAGTATTGTACACTTAATGGAAAAGGAAGTGATCCACACCTCTAAAAAACACTAGCCGGCCAGCCATTACTTCAGAACACATTATGTACTCAAATACTCACACAGAGCTGATAACACACTGATAAGATGAGCTAAAGTCCAGAAAATGTTGGGAAATAATTTGGTGATTAAGAACATCACAAAATGGCAGTTATTGGAAATGATAACGTGGATATTTGCATAGTGATAACATACTGCACAAAATGTTTTTATTCAGTTGGTTATTCATTCTTATAGCCATCACTTATTAGCTGTCTATGATGTATCATCAGTGTGCTAGACACTCTCACATTCATAATTTGTGAGTAACCCCAGGTGTGCTCTGCTTTAACTAAACCTTACACATAAAAAGTCTGAATTGACAGAACAGATATAGAGAGATGTATACAAAGATAAGTTGTTGAGTTCATCAAACAACAAATTTCAAAATCCTTCAATTTACAAGCATTAATGCTAGCCACATTTAGGGGGGCTAGAGACTCTCTAAGTAAAAGGGGCAAAAGGCATGGATGGGCTTTGGAATCAGAAACACCAAGATTCAAATCCTTGAAATTATTCTCAACCTCAACTTTGTCAGACAACTCTACTTAGGTCAAAGGATTATGGTCAAGTATGTATGATATAATGTAGCTCACATTCATAGAACAAAGAAGCTCATGGCAAGCTTCCACACATTATATATATACATATATATATATATATATAGAGAGAGAGAGAGAGAGAGAGAGAGAGAGAGAGTTTATTTGCATTACATATAAAATGAATTATTTTTCAATGGTTTAGATATGTATCTATATCCATATATAATCTCATATGATATATATAATATCACATATATATGTATATACATATATATATATAATCACATATACGAGTTTGTGCTATTACCTATGGTGTTTAAAAAGAATGATTACGTGTAAGAATAAGCTTGATAGAGAACATGTAAACATCAAATATTCTAATTCTCATGTTTTTACAACTCCTATCCCCTAAATGAAATCAATTTAATACCCATCTTATTTTGGGGGGCTATTTGTATCTTTATTACTCACTAAGCAACCACCATGTATGTCTGGGGATCTACAGAACCCATGGGAGACATATAACATGCTCTCACAGACTTTACCTACTAAAAAGACAAGATGTACTTGAAAAGGCAATCTTTTGGAATGAGGATTACTTATGCTGCTAAACGTTATGCCAGAAAGAGTCAAGTTCATTAATTCTTCTCTTCATGACTCCTTTATTGGATGGTGGTTTCACCGAGATAAAAATACTTAAATGGTTATTTTCTTTCACTTTCAAGTGGGGGTTGTGTCTTTCATTTGAGAGAGCAGAATGCAGATCTGAGATGTCTTCATACTGAGGTAGTTTGGGAAGGCTGTAATCATTTTAAGAGTAATATTATTTGTTAAGTACCTACTGAGGCCTGGACTCTTTGCTGGATATTTTCACATTTAATCCACTTCTGTGGTCAGTGAGGCTGAGAAATGCTTAGTAAGTTGCACAAAGCAAAGGAAGCGAAGCCCAGATGTGAATCCAGGAGTGTCTGGGTTTTTTGATATCACTCCTTCGCTCAATTCAAGAATATGTAATGCCATAAAATGCAGATGTGTGCTCCTCTTAAATATCTTCCCTGTTACCCTTTCAATAGGTAAAAGTCTAGTGATTTATGTGTGGCACTTGGATCCTGATCCGCTCACTTCCATCTGTGTTAGACATCGCTAATTAATCATCGCACTTTTGTCCCCAGAAATTGGACTCAGCTTCAGAATCCTTCTGAACACAGCATCCCCAAGCAGTCAATCTCAACCAACTAACCATAATTAACACAAAAAAATCTATTGGACATGTCTCCCATGGCGCTCTGCTAATAACTTTACTAATAGCACATACAACACTATGTTGAAATGATTTGCTTCCTAATTTTTAGTCTTCCCTAAGACTTCAGTGATAGGACCATTCATCTTCCTAAATCTAGCCCCTGTATACAGTATACTACATATACAATAGGCACCAAGTAAAAGTTTTGTTGGATCAAGTGTAAGTAAACATCTTTAGTTTAAACCTATGTGACAACCAAAATGCTAAACATATATTATTGTTAATAATTAGAATGGCCAGCATTTATTAAGCATTTACTATTTGCCAATATGGAAGTAAGCAATTCACATATATTAATTTTTAACTTAAAAAATGATCCCATGAGATAATGATATTATCCCCATTTTGTAAATAGCAGTACTGAAATTCAGAAAGCTTAAATGATTTGTACAAGGCCATAGGACCAAACCCACTTATTTTGACCCCCAAGCCACTCTCTTAGCTACTACACTGGTCATAACAAAAAACCCACATAAAATGTAATTTTCCACCTCATGGTGCATTTATATAACTGTACTACTGCCTATTACTGGTTTTCTAGAACTTTGCCAGGTGGTCCCCGAACTTTTTTCAAAACTTTGCCAGAAAATTAAGTATCTTTCACTGATCCTCTCTGGGTTCCCCCTGCTAAAACTATAACAACCCACCCCCCCCCAAACTTGGGAATTAACTGATGAGAAATGCATCACATTCCCAGAGAAGTCTCTCTCCTTTTCCAGTTTCTTATCACCTAAACCATGTCAGGGTCTACTCTGTGTTGGCCACTGTGACAGGTGCCATGGTGTGTTAAGATGAGTAAGACTTGTTTCCTGACGTCGGTGTACTCACAGTCTAGTAGGGAAGCAGCTGCAGAATCACAATGGACTGTCCTTGAGAAAGGTAGGTAGTGCTTTGGGTGAATGAGGAAGAGACACTCAGTTTTGCCCAAGAAAATCTTGAATGGTGGCCAGCATTCATCCAGGAGGGAAGAAAGAAGGGCAAACCACAGAAAGAATATATGCGACATGTGCTTTAGAGTCCAAATCCAGGCTTTCAAAGTCCTTTGTAGGTACCTCCTACCACTGTCAACATGATTTAGAACCTTCCAGATCGAACTCTAGTAGGTCTGCCCTGGAACTTCAGAGTTCCAGGCGTTGAGGCTACCATGGTACATATGTTTCCTCCACCAACACATGGAAATATTCTTCTATTTATTTATTATTTTAATGTAGTGATTGATCATGGTTGTTGAAGGGGATCATGAGTTTTTGAGGATTTTAGTGCACCTTTTACATACCCTGAGGGTCCACCTTCTGAAATCAATGAATGCCTCACGAGCATATTCTCTCAGAACTGAGACCTTCAAAAAGAGGCACATAACTTCCCCAATTTCCTATGAAAGACATTATTCTAGTGTCCTCGAGTGACAGATGGTCTAATAATTTGCAAATACGTGCTCCTTACACTCTGAGGTCAGCTCTGTTTTACTTAAGGGTTTTCACTCACATAAGTACCATCTGGAGCCCACATCCTCTATCTTAGGCTTCAAATAAATCCCGATTTACCTCAGAAATATTTGCCAAGAGTCTGCTTGCTAGAAAAATTACCAGTTTATCCTCTTTAAGGCATGCCTTTGCAATATATGACACCTAGTAGGCACTTCATAAAAGTCCATAGGGATACTCTCAGGATGCTACAAAAGATACCTGTTGAGACAAAGATTTGGGGGGAACTGAAGCTAATTTTTTTCTTTTACCTTTTTTTTTTTTTTTTTTTTTTTTTTTTTTTTGGTGTGCATGTGGGTTAGTGGGCAGTCTGGCAAGATTAAACAATTTTCTTTCAGCTGGAGCATCCTAATCCAAATTAAAGCTTCGTGTGCTGCATCAACATTCTGACTCAATACCGCTGAGGTTTCTTTGCCAAACATCTTTTCAGCTCTCAGAATCAGTCAGTCTGGGGCACATTTTGATCTGATGATGTATGTATACAGAAGAATGGATGAATGCTTGAGGATGAACTTCAAATCTTGAAGGAATCATGTGCTATTGTGCTCTTTGAAAAGCCTGAGGAATGCTTTTGTGGGGTCTACCCCAGAACATGCTGGTGGCATGTTTGTGGCTAACACCTTGCAAAGGGGAATCTGGATGTTGTTGCTCATGTTTTCTCTCTGGAGCAAAAACCAAGGTGCATATAAGATTTCATCAATAATTCCACGGTGTTATTCAAGCCCAGTCCTGGGTCCACTGCAACCTGGAATATACCTTAAGCATTTGAGCTAAATCACTGAGAAAGGCCAGGAAGCTAAACTACTCTTCTTTTGTGCCAGTCATTTAAACCCCCAGGTGCTCTCAGTCCTGCCTAGCCTGCCAGGACTGGAAATGGGCCACTCCTGTCCTTTTGCACTGACTTCCGCTTGAGAGCAGGAAAGCATCCCCTTCCTCTTCAAAGTGGACCCGGATGCAGATTCATCTAGTTAACTCTTTTTCAAACTTGATTAATAGTTCTTCAAGTCAATTCCTGGTAAGAGGTGGGTCTTGCATACATTATTTTCTTTTTTTTTTTTTTCCGTCAATAGGGAAGTGAGTAATTCCTAAGTTTTAGACCAGGAAGAAAATCTGGAACCTTATCAAGTTCATTACATCTTGGGGGAACAATTATAAATTTTTTTTTATAAATTCACCTAGGAAATCACCCACAATTTCATTATCTAACAATATTGTTTTTCCCATTTTTGTTTTTAAAAAAATCTAGTCTTCTAAATCTTAAAACAGTAAAAGTGGGATAACGACATCTAAAAATTTGCAGAATACATTTCATTACTAAAAATCTTTTAATCATTTTCCTATATCCATAATTCCTAAATATTTTCAAAAACTTGATATGCAGTGTCACCTAATAATTCACAGAATCCGCTTTGAGAAATGCTACATAAAATCAAACAAGGAAAGTTATCAAGGAAGTTAACAGAGAAGGCTCCATTAAGAAAAACCTGGGTTTGAGTCCCGGTTCGCCCACTAATTTGTTCTCCCACAAATTATAATGAATAATACATGACTATCTGAAGTCATAACATTTATTGACCACCTGCTATGTAACAGGCACTTTGTGAAGGGTCTTGCGTGTGTTAATTTCACTTGATCCTAGAACCCCA